>NC_141873.1:461252405-461555435 GCF_056163025.1 Triticum urartu | reverse complement strand
TTCGTTTACTTATGGCCCGTTACTGTCATTTTCTGCTTGTGGGCCAAATTCAGCCCGTGGTTACAGTCGGCTCGTTTGTGGTCCGTTAATACGTTGGGTCATTTTCATAGCGTCATCAAATACGGCCTATTAACGATGGCCCGTTACGGTCAGCCCATGAACGGACGATTCCAACTCTAGCCCGTTTATAGCCATAATGCGGCCTGTTATTGGCCCATGTTTGGCCAATCGATCATACGGCCCGTATAAGGCCCATTGATGATACGGCCCGTAGAAGGCCCATTGTTTCTACGGCCTGTAGAAGGCCTATTGTTTCTACGGCCCGTAGAAGGCCCACTGTTTCTATGGCCGTAGGAGGCCCAGTGTCACTACAGTAAATATTAGCCCATGGTTATTGTGGCCTAGTTTTAAAAAATAGGTTATTGCAGCCACTAGTTAACCGTGGAAAAAGAACTGCAATGACTACAAGCAAACAAATAAACAAGACAACAAGGAAATAAATAAGCAAGCAACTAACGCTAGGCTATCATGGCTATTACACATATTACATCCACTAGGCATCAAAGTTCGCCACCAGTGCAAATATAGGGAACGAAGCAGCATATCATATACACTGGCCGTCAAAATTGGCCACCAGTGCAAATAAACGCGGCAGCAAAACAAGAGCATAACTGAAACAACTTCAGAAGAGCTCAAGAAACTTTATCCTGGGTATCCACCATTCTGGCAATAAGCTTAGCAAGCTGATTAGCTTTGTCCTGTTTGGCGCTAAAATCCTCCAACGCTTGCTGTTGCACCAGAAAGTATGCATCTGAGTGCTCCAGGGACTTCCGCAGTCCTTCCGCTTCTTGTCGCGGCACGGCTAATCGATGTCTTTTAGCTTGTAGTTGAGACTCAAGAAACCGAACTGATTCAGACAGTGAGTTTGAATAGCTTGTGCAAGTGGTAGTGGCCAGTAACTCCAACACTAAACCAAGACAGGATGTGTCACTATCCTGAACCTTATCTACATTACTTCCTTTACCGTTGCTTAATAAGGCACTCTTCCCCAATATTCTGTCAGCATTCTAAAAGAAGAAACAAGCAGACACATAACAAGTTTAGCATGTACTAGTATATGAAACTCATTTCGGTGAACCAGTTCATTAGTAAGGTGGACAGGATTAAACTACCAAGTCTTCTATTGCCAAGTACTAGTACATAATAAAAGCATCAAACAAACATATATCTATGTCCTATGGTAGCAATGGAATCTTAAATTAGAACACTTGTTCTTCAGGTTTAGGCACTTGTTCTACATGAATAGAGTACAGTAAGACGCAAGAATATAATACTTAAAAATAGAAAATGAGCTCATAGACCTTACCACATTCTTGGTTCAGGACCAGTACAGAACAAGGCGTTCCCAGTCATCGTCCAGTAAATGTGTCTCAGGAGAACGTAAAGGAATTTGATGAGTTTCTTTGCCGGTGAAGTACGTTTTCTTCAAGTAATTCCGATACTGCCACCAAGCATTCTTGAAGATAGCAGAGGTATTAGCACAGGTTACCTCATCCTGAGTTTCCAAATCGGTCCTTCTCTATAGAGAAAAATGGGAAAATTTGTTGTATTATAACCATCATGGAGGTAGGATGTATGGGACGAAGCAAAGTAATTGCCATGAATAACATTACTTACACATAACTCCTGGACAAACACCTGCAACTGGCATTTTCCTTCATTTTCAGCATAATATTTCCAAGATGGGAAGATACGCACATACGATTTAACAACATCAAATGCGATAGATGCTAAACTATGACTAGCTGGTTGTGCTTCCTCCACAGGAATAAGCATACTAACTGGTGGAGTTGGGGTTCGCCGTGATAGTACTGGCCCTTTGGGCACTGGAGCTGCCTTACTAACTGCTCTTGTTTGGGAGCTTTGTGGTGAAGATGGTGTTGTGTCAACAGGAACTGGGTTACTATCGGCTGGGGTTGGGGTTAGATTGGGTGAAGCTGGTTCTCTGTCCATCGTAGTAGGGGTACAATCTGTGAGAGTTTGGGTTATGTGTGGTAGGGCTGGTTCTTGTGCATGTACAACCGGGGTGCTATCTCCACCAGGAGGTAGCACTGTTTTATTTGAAGACCGTGTTTTTAGTCCGCTAGATACTGGCATCACCCGCTCCAATTCAAATGGCTGATAAACAGGGAACATAGTTGAATGTACAGACATTGTATGAGAGACAGATGAAATAGATAGTGTGGAAAAAAGAGGGCATGAAATAGTTGACATGTATATTGTTTAACTAAAACGGATAGCATGACATAATTTCACATATATGATGTCTATCTAAACTGGATAGCATAGCATAACATAATTCAAAGATATGATGAATAACTAAACAGGATCGCATGACATAATTCACCTACATGTTATCTAAGTAATCAGGATCGCATCATTTAATTCACATATGTGATTTATATGCTAAACAGAGGGCATTCGATATGATGTATGAACTAAGAACATGGTGTTGAATATTGTGTATATGATGTCTAAACTATGCAATGCAAGACACCGTATGCATGATATGAGCAGTATAACCGTGCCAAGTTAGAGCATACACCTCAGTGGGGGAATAGGACTGGTCATCTGTCTCTGAATCCATCTCTGAGGAGCTATCGAGACCCAACAAGAGATCTGCTTCGACAGGTAGCACTGTCTGCTCTGAAGGCCTTGTTTTCACTCCAGATTTTTTCATCTCCCACCCAAATGGTTGATTCACATGACGAGTAGTTTAATGTACAAACATTGTCGACAAATGGAATTGTGATGAAGAAAAGGATGGGCAAGATATCATTCAAATATATGATGCCTGTTTAAACAGGATGGCATTGCACATTTCACATATATTATGGCTGGCTAAAAGACATGAGACTGCATAATTCCCATATATGATATAGAAACTAAACAGGTGGCATTACAGAACATGTCTAAACTAAGCAGATGACATATATGATGTCAAAAGTAGGCACTACAAGGCAACATATGCATGATATGACTAACATCATCATGCCAAGGTAGAGCAAACACCTTGGGGGGTAAATAGGAGTGGTCAGCAGCGTCCGAATCCGCCTCAGAACAAATATCTTCCTCTGGATTACAATCTGGAGAGGGGTGGGGAGGGTTTGCCATTGAACCCACCATGGAGCGATGTATGCATGACATTGTATTACCGCGCAAAACTCTTCTCTTTTTCTCTACATGTTCAGCATGACTGTGTACAATATCTAACATGCATACGAAAAAAATATGGTGAGACTATGTAAGGAGAGCATGCAGAAATTTAGAGTGATGGTAACAACCAGTGGATCGATGTTTTTCCGTTGAACCAAAATAGCCCTAATGGATCGACGTGAATGTATAGTAATAAGTGATGCAACAAGTGTACAACCTCTTTACCGTAGCCGTGTCGACCTCAGCATCATTGGGTTGGTCACTGAAGCAGTTGAGGCAGAGGTGGCTGTCGGAGGTGTGGAGGAAGATCTGAGGAGTCTGTAGACGGCGTCCAGGGCACTGCTTTGTTGTGACGGGTCGTTCTGTCGTTGGAGCAGCTCCGGTGAGCCGTAAGACGTCAAGGCTGAAGCAGCACAAGACAGACATCGTCAATCTCAAGTGGGATTCTAATAACATCTCCAATAGATGATGTAAAATGGATGTAAAATTAACATCACCAAAAACCACTTGACTACAACAGATGAGGTAAAAAATGTTGACTCTAAACTTAACTGTCGAAACTAAAATTTACCGTGGAATCTGAATGCTACTGTCGAAACTGAACGCAATGGTAGCAGAGAGGCACTTGACATGTAGTTTAGGGAGGGCCTGCAGTTCATCTTCAACCTGCACCCCCCTGAGCTGCCAGCCACCACCGGCCGAACCGCCGGCCCCAGCGCCGCCTCGCCGCCCCGAAACAACTCGCCACCGCCGCCCCGGCCAGCCCTCTAGGCCCCCCGCCCCCACCCTGAACCCTAAGATAGATAGTGGGGTACCTCTTCGGCGAGCCCCCGTCCCCGCTGCGGGTGGTTCTTCCTTAACTCCGGCGAGCCCCCCCCCCAACCCCTGAAAATCGACTGACCCAAAAGTCGATTCAGTCGACTGAAGTGTGGCTTAATCGGAGCAGAGAAGCAGCACGAGTGAGGGGGAGAGCAGCAGCAGCAGCTGGGCAAGTGAGCGATCGAGCGAGAGCCGGAGCAGCAGCAGCAAATCCGGCTGGTATGGACGCCGCCGCCGAAGGGGCCTCGCACTGGGGGAGAGCCGCCGTGGAGATGTCGCCCGCGGCGCCGGCTTCAAGGTAGCCGCTCCATGGGGGTGCGGGATGGAGCACCGTCGGCGCCGGGAGGTCGAGTTAAGGAGAAGGTGCGATGCGATGAGTGTACAACCTCTTTGGTGGTGCCGAGTAGGCCTCGGCTTCGTCCGAGGAGTCGGTGAGGATGTTGCGGTTCCGGTGGCGCAGGTTAAGGCGGCACTATGGGGATGGAGCAACCGCGATAGACGAGGCGATCGTCGGAGCAGCTCCTTGGAGGTGGAGGACGGGGCGGCTGAACCGGCGGGACGGCAAGATGGACGACGGATCCTCATCCGGGGAGGTGGACGAGGGACGTCGAGTTGTTGCGCTGGACGACGTCATTGGGGAAGAGGCTCCGGCTGGGCAGCGGTGACGTGGCGGACGGAGGAGGGTGGGGTTTCGCGGCTGGAGCGGAGAGGTTATGGCAGCCTGGGATTTCGAATGGCGAAAAGGGGGCGATGGGAGGGGGTGAAGCATGACTTAGGAACGCGCTTGTCCAAAATGTAGGGTGTGTTACAAAAGTACCCCCCACCGATTTGAACTGGCAGCCCTTTCGGCTCAGGGTTAGAAGGGGGATTTCGTGTGTCGGGATTTGGCAGTTGGAGGGAGTTTTCGCGCGCGTTGTAATTTCGGGATAGCAAGGCGCGGGTTGTGAAGGCACCAGTTTTGGGAGCACGATAACTGAATTTTCGGGATATAACAAGACGCGGGTTGAATTTTAGGGACAAGCCTAACGTGTAGTAATATTGTACTTGTACGTACCAAATCAATTCACACTTCCCTCAACCAAAAAGAAAATGAAAAAAATAAAACTATTGACACCACACAAAGAGAGAGTCTTGCCCCGTTTTACTATACAAATGCTATTCAAAGCTACTCCCTCCTTCCATCTATATAGGGCCTAATGCGTTTTTCGATGCTAACTTTGAAAAAATATTAGAGCAATGATATATGACATGCAACTTACACAAAGCACACCGTTAAATTCGTCTGTGAAAGGTTCTTTCAATGATATAATTTTCACATTGTGCATGTCATGTACTATTAATCTTGTCAATAGTCAAAGGCGGTCTTAAAAATCTCATTACGCCCTATGTCCGATTAAATTTTTTCGCTTGCTGTATAATGCATGTAACCTACTCATACCAACATTTTAGTGCATTCCAAATGTCTATACTACCGCTGCAATTCGAACTAAATTTGAATTTGTTTCTCTATTTCAATAAGAATCTACAATCATGATTGTTGCCAACTTCAACCATCATAGTTTCCTTGCTATCCGCCAGATATAAATCAGACGGCCTATAATGCAGGATGGCAGGCACACCATCATCAACAACTCCATTTTTTATAAGAGTACAGATAAAACATATTAAATGTAGTATACCATGTTCATAACCACACCATGTGTATCACCGTTATATATATTCACACATCCGTCGGTTTGAAACACTATGATAAATTCTTCAAATATCCGAATTCGCTTTTTATAATGAAGTATATATGATCTCTATTCGTCTTTTACACCCACACAACCCTCTTATCTTTGTAGCTAGCGCTAACTTTCTCTTGTTCATGCACACGCCCGCATCCCTCTCACCCTCCCTCAGCATTCTCTAGCTCCATCGCGCAAATTCGTCTTTTCACTTTAGGTCGTTCACCCACGGTGTGTGTAGGCCCCCTAGCTCCTTCTTTATGGCACACATCGATCGATATGCCTCTCTAGCCAGGTGTGCCTAGCACAAACACAAGCTTCCCCTCTTCTCTTGTCACCGTCCATGCCTCACTCCCACCACTCTTTTCATCGTTCTCGTACTCGCACACTCCTCCCCGTTGATATAGTATGCCTCTCGTACCACCTCCTACATGCATCCCTCTCTCTCTCTATCCTTCTCCTCGTGCCTCATTTGCTTCTAACACACACATGCATGTATACCGATCGATCTCCCAACATATACCTAGATCGACTTTAACTACCCCCCATCGATCGACGTACCTCACAAGTTATGTCTCTCCTTTCTCTTACAAAGGGCGATTGATCTTCCTATGTAGTTACGTCTGCTTACCACAGCCACATCGTCCCCCCTCATCATTCGTGCATGCCTCCTGACCCGTCTCTCACGCGCACATGCATAGACAACAAGCAGCCATCTCCTCTCTTATTGATATTGCGGACGTGCCCTCCGTTTGTCTAGCAAGCCTATCCCACCATTTGTTAGAAGCAACTCCACTACCACCCCCTCCAACACTCTAGCTCTGTCTCTCTCCCAACCTTATTCATCTCCTGCACATATGCATGGAACCCGATCGATCTCCCTTAATACATGAGGCAGATCGATCTCCTTAATACATGAGGTAGGCCTCTCTCCTCCTCCACACATATACCAGCCATTGTACCTCTATAGTTAATTGGGCCTCCCTCTTCCCCCACCACACACCGATAGTCGAGCGCTACAGGTAGGTATCCATGCCACAGAGACAAACTGCACATGTCCCATCTCACGTTCCAGTAGGCCAGCCACTCTATATCTTTGACGTGGGCACACACAAATTCGATGGCACTCTTATCGATCGCGTGCGCACACACACACACACATCATCCCTCTCTTCGATTCTATGGATGCCTCAAGCCGATGATACCTCCACTCTCTTCTCGTGGATCGCCCCCTCTATATATATGTTATATCCAGGACTCTATTTCACACACATTGCATATGTTAAATTTTTTGATTGACCCCCCCCCCCCACACACACACACACAAAAAAAACTCTCAAGAACCCACACACTATATCTCTCTAGGTTTGTATCTCTCTCACACAACCCCACGTAGGTGGTGTACGTATACAAGAAGAGAATAGGTGCACCGTGCACGTACTCACGCTTCGTGCCCAGCCACACCCACGCGGGTACATGGTGGACCTCATTTCTCCGCAGAAGCTGAATTTGCTTTTGAAACATCAAGTGGCCAGAGACTCGAAAACTTATTTGCCCATTAGTGACTTGTCAGGGCGGTGGATTTTAGTTTGTACGATAATGCTGCATCCACCTAAAGTAACGAAAGTTCTTACATAAACTTCCTAGTAATTCCCTCTTCGTAGGTGCAGCATTACTCCTAACATTTGTAATATCAGTTTGAAACTTGTAATATTGCCGTGTCCTATTCCCCGTTTTCAAAATCCTGCGAATCAAACAGGTCCTGAGTTGGTGATGATGTTGTGCCTCCCATCTTTCACCAATAGCCGTCGGATCTAGATCTGACGCATACAAACCAAGCTTCTCCATTTTTGCAAAAAGATGCCCCCACTTGTTCCCTATTTACAAACAACTCCTTGTCTCTCACAATCTAGGAGTAGAAGGCCGTGGAAAAATCTGGCGCGATGGCCGCTGCCGGAGTCGTCCACCCCCAATCTTGCTGTTCTGTGCAATGCACGGGCATCTACGCACGGGAAATTATGTCGAACAGGGCTAGTTGTAAGCAGGCTAGCTCTACAGCCATGATGATAGTGACTGCAGATGGTGAGGCTGACTATGGTATGCCGAACACGGCGCCTATACTCAGGTGTCATCTCCGGCGCAGGGTCTTATCGCTTCACTGTGAGGAGCAGCACGTAATAATTTGACCAACGGGTAGTACAGTGCTAGTACTCCTACTACTACATTGGTAGTACTACTACTAGTACTAGTAGCACCACCGTCTGGATTTAGGAGTACTACCACGTCCACCGGCACCGAGGAACGTCTCCAGGTAGTATTGCTTGAGGCCGCCAGGGCGAGGGGCCGCTTGGACGACAGCTTCATCTCCTTGTTCAATGAGGTCCTCGTCGGTTTCCTCGACAAGTTCACCGTCATCAAGAAGCTTGCGGACGACTTTGACGTAAGCCTCCAGCCGACGCGCCCAGGCTCTGCGATGCCTGCCACCCTCAACGGCCACTATGATAACAACCTCTTCGACGCACTGGTGGCCCTGCGACTGCCCGCCGTCGCGTCGGAGAATGTCCACCTCGAGGTCGCGCTCGCCGCGCAGCGCCTGGCGCAGCAAGACACCATCGACATAATCACTCACGTCTACGCGCAAATCGTCCACAAGGACTACTACATGCAAGAGGAGGACGATAGGACGCTGGCCTTCTTGGAGCGCAGGGCAACCTTGGACGACACTGTTCAGAAGCACGTTGAGCTCGCCGCCAACGCCGCTGCTCCTCACATGTCGGTTGGTGACCCGGCGCACTAGGGCATGAGGATGTCGTTGAACGTTGATGGATCCGTATGTATTTTTATCTTTCCGTCAAATCCATGTAGTAGTATATGATACTACAGTAATTATCTTGTTGGATGGCTAAGAAAACAGGAGGGAGAAGAGATGGTTGTAGCACGGACTCCAAGAAAATTGGTGTCGGATGGGACCCGTGTGGGTGGTGTGTGCTGTACTGCTAGACGTGAATGCTACTGAGTTATGGCCCATGCCACCCCACTATATCGAGGTACGTAGAACAAATTTCCTGCAGTCCGTGCTCAGCCCTCCTCTATCTCTCTTCTCAGCCAGCCAGCAGACGTGCGGAGCCCATCGTCTGTTTGCTCACATGCGGCCCCACATGTCAGTGAAAACGCAAGAGGACCCACTGAACCTGCACATCTTTCACCTCGACGTGCTGGTGATGAAAAACAAATCCAATAAAGATCTTCGGTGGCTTCTTTTGGAGTTTACTCAAGAGTAGTAAGATTCTATTTACAGTTTAACCCAAGATGCACATCTCGTGGCTTCAACTACCACTCTATTTTCTTTCATGACACGACCTGGATGCTAGATGTCCCACGTGTCGGCAAAAGAAGGAAGAACCCGACCAAATCTTCGATTCTGCTATTGGATGAGATTAGTGCACTTGTTGAAACTCCTACTAGAATAGAGGCTAGACATGAGACTAGATGCGAGGAAGCAACGTCTACTTCTTTACACTCGAAGAAGAAAGAAGCACGCAAGATCGAGCCTCCGCAGATCAACAATGAATGCATCAAGAAGGCACTAATCCAACTTACAGGAGTAGTAAAATGTATTCTTGTGGTTCTTCTTTTCTTTGGTCTTGCTTTTCTAGTCAAAATTATCATTGGAGTTCATGCAAAACGGCGGTCCGTTTGGGGTCGTGCGTTGGAGTTGGCCTTACAAGTGGGACCGCAGTTAAGGAAACCGACTATCGGCAAACCCCCACCTCGCCCGCCGCTCGATGGCTGAAGTTAGAGAAACAACGAGGTTGAAGAGATTGCTCTAGCACGGACTCCAAGAAATAATATGGTGTCAGATGGATGTCGTGGTGGTGGCGTGTGCCGTACTCCTGGACGTGAATGCTTGTTCTGGCCCATGCCACCCTACTACTCCTACTACTTACTCCTACTAGTATATAGTATACTAGTATCGAGGATTCAAGGTGCTGGTTACATACAATGAACACATTAACATATGGCTATAGTAAAAACACCCGCCTGACGCGCGAAGCATGTGAAGCTAGTACAAATTTAGAGAAGCAACTCGAAAGCCATTCGTAAATTTAGTAAGTTTATCATAGGCATATCATTTTATTACATACAACAGGTCATCAACCCACATCGAAAACGAGGATACATTATAAATACTAAAGTTTTCACCACACAACAAATAACAAGCCATGAAATGAACTTCAACTCAACCATTCCGCGGCATTGGAAACGCTTGCTTTGAACCACAAGTGATTCTCTGGGACGGGCCATCTGTTGTCGATCTGGAGACCAACGCAGGACCGATCAACCAGGCTGAAGCGGCCTACTATATCAGTACAAGGGTAGGGAACCACCCAAATGTCCGAGGTATAGACACAGTTGCTTCTCATAAATGTGTCAACAGCAGTTGGATCGCCTTTCACCATCATCGGATAGTTTTGTCTAAGGAAGAGCGAGTTTTCTCCAAGACTATCAATTCTGTGCCAGGGAGAAGGAGTTGGCGCTAGCACACTAGTATCCATCCCGAATACCATTCAACGGGTGTTGGAATAGGTCTGGAGACTGCAACCATGGGAGACACCTGCTTCCTTAGCAGTAACATCATCAGTGGGCTGTATACACACAAGAAGAGGTGATCCATTGGAATTAGTTGCCAGGCGCCACAGAGTATATCGGCGCTGCTCGTCCCCATGCTTGTGATCATCACCATCGTCATCTCCCCCTTGGTTATAAAATTTTTCAAGTATAGGTGGTGGGATGTTCACAGGACCTTGGAAACACAAGAAAAAGGTTAATTAGTAAAGGGAAACTTGCT
The DNA here is from genome assembly GCF_056163025.1 of Triticum urartu. Taxonomy (NCBI): domain Eukaryota; kingdom Viridiplantae; phylum Streptophyta; class Magnoliopsida; order Poales; family Poaceae; genus Triticum; species Triticum urartu. The sequence goes on along the minus strand of NC_141873.1, from coordinate 461,544,824 downwards.
AACCCACATGCATGTGGATCAAACAATTATAATTATGGTGGAAGACAAACGTACCGAAACTACTAGGATGCCATGCAAAAACAGTGCCACGAGTGGTGGCAGCAAACACAAGGCCCTCGTATTGAATTGCATCACAGTACTCATCCGTGTACAGAAACTGATTTTTGAGCAATATCCATCGAGTCGAACCACAAAGGACGGCAACAAGCTTGTCGAAGATAGCAACAACTTGATAGTTGTTGTAATTCCAAGAGCGGTTGGGAACTCGACAAATTGCTATCTTCCGTAGAAGACAGTCACCATGACCGTATTTGAACGTGCGTACATTACCGGTGTGCTCAACCTCTGGGCAGTGTGCTGAGATTTTTGGAAGTGGAACCCGGTGACGAGTGTACACATTCACAAGTTCCCACTCGCAGTTGGACCCAATGTAAACAACCCAATCTCCATTTGCACCCGCCCAAGCCTTGCCCTCGAGCGATGGCATCTTAACATCATACGTATCAATATCAAGCGGCATCAACTGGCACAGGGCGAGGCCTCCGTCGTGCCGGCGCCAGTCATCAGGGTCACGACGAAGAAGATAGGGGAGATCAAACCGCTCCTTGACTCTTGGGTTCTTTGTAATGGTGTTATTAGTTGAGTCCAGAATGGGCTTGAACGAACCTGCCATGCTAGCCGAGGTGATGACGTCGCACCGATCAATGAGTTCCTCCACCACGTCATCTTTCAGATCGGGGCAAGAATAACGGGGTCGTTTCCGGCCTGTTCCCTTCATGGAGAAGACGATGGAACAATGGCAGAAGAAAGGGTGAAGGGCTGAAGGAAAATGGAGGAGGGAGAGGAAGAGCGTGCGACAGCAGTTCCAAATCGAGAGGGAAAGGCGAAGAGTCGGTGGACGGTTGCGAGTTTGCCACGGTTCACGAAGAGGCGCCCCGGCCTACACATCCGTTCGGAAATACTCCTACTACTCGCCGTCGTCTCACTGATATGTTGGAATGGGACCACATATCAACGAAACATGGTGTGTAATTTCTCGTGCAAAATGCGATCTGGCCGCGTTGGCCCGAGGTGCCGCATTAGTTATTGACCTTTATTTTTTTAATGGCATGCTGATCAGTTTTGAAGCACGACTAACTGGTACTGTACGTGGAGAGGATGACAGCAGGGACCCGCCAAGGTCATGGCAGTACGCAAGCAAGTGCCTCCTTATTTCAAGCCAATAAAAAAATGGCTCCTCCTAGTGGATTTGTGACATCTGGGTCCCATGCCATTGTCAACGTAGTCAATAAATGAGAGAATTGCACAACGAGCGGCTGACACCAGGGACCCAGCAGCTCGCCCAGTTATTTTTGTTTTGGGTTAATTTGATAAATGCCACTGCAATTTCCAAACTTTGAAAAATGCCATTTCATGCCATTTCTAGTGGCATTTTTCGAAGTCTGGAGTGGCATTTTTCAAAGTTTGCAAACTGCAGTGGCATTTTTTAAAGTTTGCAAAAATTGCAGTGGCATTTTTCAAAGTTTGGAAATTGTAGTGGCATTTTTATGAATCGTCGTAATTGGAGTGGCACTTTTCTAATTTGTTTTTGAGACGGAAGCAGGGTGTCAACTGGGCTGTGCGGGACACTCTGGCCTGTCTAGACAGCCTTTTCTTTTATGTTTACCACAGACCAGCCTAGTAGTTTTTTTCTTTCTGAAAATGGCTAGCCCAGTTCTTTTGTGATTTGTCAAGTAAGTTGCTTTATCAGGCATGCTGGGCTGCAAATCTTTCAAGATGAGGAGAGCTTCATTCGGCTGGCCGAGAAAATGACCTATCGGTAGTGAGAAATGGGCTGTACATTTTTAAAACACATCAAACCGACAATTATTTTCAAATATCTTTTTCTCATTTCGAGATTTTAAATTGCATTGATTTTTATGCGTGGACAATTTATTGGATTTTATATTGATATACATTTATTTTTAAAATCAGTCTGAATGTGACTCGAAATTTCGGGATTAAAAACAGTTCAGACCGCACCGACATATGCAAAATTTCGTATAATTTTTTAACCGTGGCCACAATATGGGCTGTAATGCTAACATAAAGAATATGGGCTCCAAAAAAATCCGTAAGAATTAGCAAATGGGCTGTAAATTATTTGAAATAATGGCAGATGGGTTGTATGCTGTTTTCCACAGATTTGAGGCTTTCCACAAATGGTCTGTATACTGTTGGATGTCCATCCAACGGCCGTCGTGCTTCTTCAATCTCTGCTCTTCCTGCTCCAGCCGCTCAAACAAGCGCCGGCGGGACTGCCTGCTCCCTCCTTCCCGCGGCCGGCTGTGCTGCCGCGCAGGCCTCACCGCCCCACCGTACTCCCATCGCTGGCCTAGCCATCCCTCTACTCACCCACACCTGCTGTTATTCTCCGGCGACGGCAGACGAACCAGTAAACCCTCATATAGTCGTACTCCCTCCGTGTGGGAAACAAAAACAACAGCCGAGTCTTCCCTACCTCCATGTCGTTCCCTTCCTAGGCCTCACCGTCGTCCACCGCCCTGGTGCTCTCGGCGTGGCGTGATCAACGACCGACATGCATCTGAAGTGGACTGTACGTGGAGAGGCTGGCAGCTGGGTCCACGGTCGCACGCAAGGAAATGCCTCCTTATTACGCGCAAAATAACGATTTCCTCCACCTGACATCTGGGACCCACCGAAATGGCCTTTGTATTTCGCGAAAAAAACGTTACCGCTGCTGACAGCTCGGACCCACCAGCTATATCTTCGCACGCAAGGAAGTGCCTCCTTATTACGCACAAAAAAAATGAATACTCCTCCTGCTAGCTGGGACCCAGTATAGTGGGCCTACTAAGTTGACGGGGACGAAGGGCTTTGTCAACTTAGTCAATATGCATGATTCTAACTCGACCGATCGTACGATATCCATCCAACGGCCGTAGTGCTTCTTCAACCTCTGTCTTCTTGCTCCAGCCGCCCAAAGCAGCGCCGGTCGTGCCGCCTGCTCCTGCCTCCGTGGCCGGCTGTGCTGCCGCGGAGGCCTCACTGCCCCCATACTACTCTCACCGCTGGCCAGGCCATCCCTCCACTCCACTCACCCACGCCCCCTGTCATTCTACAGCGACAGCAGCGCAGCCGAACCAGTGAACCCTCGTACTCCTCTCCGCGTGGGCATCCACTGTCGCGTCTTCCCCGGCTCCGCGTCGTCCCCTTCCTAGGCCTCGCCGTCGTTCGCCGCTGTGGTGCTGTCGGCGCGGCGTGGTCAATGTGGTCAAAGACCGAATTCCATCAGAAGAATACTGTACGTGGAGAGGCTCACAGCTGGGTCCACGACAGCCGCAAGGAAGTGCCTCCTTATTACACGGAAAATAATTATTCCTCCACCTCACAGCAGGGACCCACCAGACGCCCACCAGTATATCATGGAAAAAACGTTTGCCCCTGACTGCTGGGACCCACCCGACGGCCACCGTATTTCATGAAAAAAAACGTTCCCCCTGCTGTCAGCTCGGACCCACCGGAAGTGCCTTCTTATTACGCACAAAAAAATGAATACCCCCTGCTAGCCGGGACCCACCTTGGTGGCAGGCTGACTTGTGGGCCTACTAAGTTGACGTGGACGGAGGGCTTTGTCAACTTAGTCAATATGCACGATTCTAGCTCCAGTGACCGTACGATGTCCATCCAACGGCCGTAGTGCTTCTTCAACCTCTGGTCTTCTTGCTCCAGCCGCCCAAACCAGTGTCGGTCGTGCCTCGTGCTCCTGCCTCCCGTGGCCGGCTGCGATGTGGCTGAGGCCTAACAGCCCCCTACTACTCCCACCGCAGGCCAGGCCATCCCTCTACTCACCCACACCCCCTGTTATTCTGCGGCGATGGCAGCTTCACACCGCAGCTAACCAGTGAACCCTCGTACTACTCTACGCGTGGGCATCCACTGCCGCCTCTTCCCCGGCTCCGCGTCATCCCCTTCCTAGGCCTCGCCGTCGTCCACCGCCCTGGTGCTCTCGGCGCGGCGTGGTCAACGTGGTCAAGGAACGGCTTCCATCGGACGTGGACTGTACGTGGAGAGGCTGACAGCTGGGTCCACGACCGCAGCAAGGAAGTGCCTCCTTATTACGTGCAAAATAATTATTCCTCCACCTGACAGCGGGGACCCACCGGACGGGCCACCAGTATTTTGCGAAAAAAATCGTTTCCCCCTGACTGCTGGGACCCACCGGACAGGCCACCGTATTTCATGAAAAAAAACGCCCCCCCCCCCCCCCGCTGTCAGCTCGGACCCACCGGAAGTGCCTCCTTATTACGCACAAAAAAATGAATACTCCCCCAGCTAGCTGGGACCCACCTTGCTGGGAGGCTGACTTGTGGGCCTACTAAGTTGACGGGGACGAAGGGCTTTGTCAACTTAGTCAATATGAACGATTCTAGCTCCAGTGACCGTACGATGTCCATCCAACGGCCGTAGTGCTTCTTCAACCTCTGGTCTTCTTGCTCCAGCCACCCAAAGCAGCGCCGGTTGTGCCGCATGCTCCTGCCTCCCGTGGCCAGCTGTGCTGCCGCAGAGGCCTCACCGCCTCCTACTATTCCCACCGCTGGCCAGGCCCTGCGGCGACGGCAGCCTCACGCCGCAGCCGAACCAGTGAACCCTCGTAGTCCTCTCCGCGCGGGCTTCCACTGCCGCGTCGTCCCCTTCCTAGGCCTCACCGTCGTCCACCGCCGTGGTGCTCTCCACGAGGCGTGGTCAACGTGGTCAAGGAACGACTTCTATCGGAAGAGTACTGTACGTGGAGAGGCTGACAGCTGGGTCCACGGCCACAGCCCAGTTTTTTTGTGATTTGCCAAGTAAGTCGCTTTGTCAGGCCTGTTGGGCTGCAAATCTTTCAAGACGAGGAGAGCTGTCATTCGGTTGGCCGAGAAAATGGCCCATCAATAATGAGAAATGGGTTGTACATTTTTAAAACACATCAAACCGGCAATTAGTTTCAAATATCTTTTTTTCATTTCAAGATTTTAAATTACATTAATTTTTATGCGTGGAGAATTTGTTGGATTTTATATTGATATACATTTATTTTTAAAATCAGTTTGAATGTGAGTCAAAATTCCGGGATTAAAAATAGTTCGGACCACACCGAAATATGCAAAATTTCGTATAATTTTTTAACCGTTGCCACAATATGGGCTGTAATGCTAACAAAAAGAATATGGGCTCCAAAAAAACCTTAAGAATTAGCAAATGGGCTGTAAATTATTAGAAAAATAATGGCAGATGGGTTGTATGCTGTTTTCCACAGATTTGAGGCTTTCCTAAAAAAAGGTTGACACACAAGCACTGGCTGTTGGATGTCCATCCAACGGCCGTCGTGCTTCTTCAATCTCTGGTCTTCCTGCTCCAGCCGCTCAAACAAGCGACGGAGGGACTGCCTGCTCCCTCCTCCTCGCGGCCGGCTGTGCTGTCGCGCAGGCCTCACCGCCCGACCGTACTCCCATCGCTGGCCTAGCCATCCCTCTACTCACCCACACATGCTGTTATTCTCCGGTGATGGCAGATCAGTAAACCCTCGTACAGTCATACTCCCCTCCATGTGGGAAACAACTGCTGAGTCTTCCCTGCCTCCGTGTCGTCCCCTTCCTAGGCCTCGCCGTCGTCCACCACCCTGGCGCTCTCGGCGCGGCGTGGTCAACGTGGTCAAGAAACGACTTCCATCAAATGTGGAATGTACGTGGAGAGGCTGACAGCTGGGTCCACGGCCGCAGTAAGGAAGTGCCTCCTTATTACGCGGAAAATAATGATTCCTCCACCTGACAGCTGGGACCCACCGGACGGGCCACTGTATTTTGCGAATAAAACGTTTCCCCCTGACTGTTGGGACCCACCAGCTACATCTTCACACGCAAGGAAGTGCCTGACAGTCGGGACCCACCTGGTTGAAGCGTACGTAGCGTTGTCATTCTGGTCGCGAACGTATACGTACATATTGGTCGATGTAGATGCGCGCACGTGTCGTAGTAGAGGCGCGCACGTGTCGTAGTAGAGGCGCGCACGTAGCATGTACACGTACGTACAGCGGCCAGGGTGCAAGAAAGAAAATATGGCCACGTATGTGTACATACGGGCGGGGTCTTGAACGCCTACTCGCGCATACGTACGATGAGGGCTCGTGTACATGGCTGGGGCGGAACGGAGAAACAGCATCGTCGTCGTGTTCATGGGGAGGCAACGGAATGCGTCGTGTTCATGGGGAGGCAACAGAATGCGTCGTGTTCATGGGGAGGCAACAGAATGCGTCGTATTCATGGGGAGGCAACGGAATGCGTCGTGTTCATCGGGAGGCAACGGAACGCGTGGGAGCCAACCGGCTGGGTCGGAACGGAATGCGTGGTCGTGTTCATCGAGAGGGCTTGGACGGAACAGGCGATGGAAACGAGGCCTGGCGTACCGCACAACGGAGGAAACGGGCCTCCTACGTTCGGAACGGGGTCCTGTTGATCGGGAGGGATCTGGTGTACCGCAAAATGGAGGAAACGGACCTCCTACGGTCGAAATGGGGGTCCTGTTCATCGCGAGGGGTGTGGCGTGCCGCAAAATGGAGGAAATGGACTTGTGTTGGAGCGCTACGGTCTAAACGGGGGTCCTGTTATCGGGAGGGGTGTGGCGTACCGCAAAACGGGACTCCACGGGGTACTGTTCATCTCCACCGTCGACCCCCTCCAGCCTCCACGAGCTACTGTTCATCCACCGTCGACCTCCTCCAGCCTCCACCTGCGACTGTTCATCCACGGGCTCCTGTTCATCCAGCCTCCACCGCGCGCTACTCCACCGGCTACTGTTCAACCAGCCCTCTCCACGGGCTCCTGTTCAACCACCCCTCCACGGGCTACTGTTCATCCTGCCCTCCACCGTCTACTGTTCATCCTGCCCTCCACGGGGTGGTCCTGTTCATCCAGCCCTCCACGAGGTCCTGTTCATCCAGCCCCAACCGGCTCGATTGATCGGGGTCCTGTTCATCCAGAGGCAACACCACGGGGTCCTGTTCATCCCCCCCCACCGGGAACTGTTCATCCAACCCCCTGGCAACGCTCATTATTCATCCAAAGGCAGCATCGATCGGCTTCAGTTAGCAGCAGTAGCGAAGGAATCGCTCGATCGGGTTCGGTTAACAGCCATCGATCGATCGCTCGGATTCAGTAACGCGTAGCTTGCAGTGCAATCACTCGGGTTTAGTTAGAGCCCAACGCCTCACTCGAGTTCAGTTAGAGCCAACGCCTCGCACACATGCGCATACGTGTATGAGAGAAATGCGCATCGCTCGGCCCCCGACCTCCCACCGTAACCGGGAACTCCCCGAAATTTTCCTCCCCCTCGCTTCTACCACGGTTTTTTCCGTCATGGACGGCCCAAAGAATGTCATGCAGCTGCGTCTCCGGTCCGCCCAGGACGAAAAGCCCATTTTCTATCATGATTTTTTGCCATAGAAGTAGGAGCCCACCACATCTATGATGATACCGGGTTTTGTCACAATTATCGTCATAGAAGTGTCATATGTATGACAGAAAAAAATTTCGTTCGGCCCAAAATGTCACGGATGTGTCTTTTTTTGTAGTGCAAGTGTTCAATCATGTAAGCATTATGTTTCAATTGTCTACCAAGATGAGCATTAAAATCTTCTTGCTTAACCGTAAATTTATCAAATTCATCCAAACATTGGCTAGCAAACTTAGCAGGAGGGATTTCAGCTTTATCATATCTATAGAGAGAATTTACCTTTACTACCTGTGTCGGGTTATCAAGACCATGGATTTCTTCAACATGCGGCAAATTAAGACTATGTATATCTTCAATAGGAGGTAAATTCTCAACATAGATTTATTTCATAGCATTTCAAATGAACTCTGAAAAGGTTGAAAGTTGTCATGGTATCATAATTTCATACACATAGCATCTGCAAGAAAGTAGAGAGGGTAACAGAAAAAACTGGATGCACTTCATGTACAAAACGGACAATTTCTTTCGAAGTATCAGGGTTTCATACGGAAACTCGTCTGCTACAAAGGGATTTCATTTTTTAACTTATTTGAACTTCGTAGTTTTTGTGTGTTCAAAATGCACCATTCAAAGCCACATCATCCATTTTCAACCCTTTCTGACTTCATTTGTTATTTTTCATGCATTTACTGATTATTTTGAGCTATAAGACCATGACATTGAAAAGCATTTCAAATGAACTCTGAAAAGGTTGAAAGTTGGCATGGTATCATCATTTCATCCACATAGCATGTGCAAGAAAGTAGAGAGGGTTACGACAAAAACTAGATGCACTTCGTGTACAAAACGAACAATCTCTTTTGAAGTATCAGGGTTACATACGGAAACTCGTCTGTTACAAAGGAATTTCATTTTTTTGAACTTATTTGAACTCCACACTTTTTCTGTGTTCAAAATGCACCATTCAAAGCCACATCATCAATTTTCATCCCTTTCTGACTTCATTTGTTATTTTTCATGCATTTACTGATTATTTTGAGCTATAAGACCCTTAAATTGAAAAGCATTTCGAATGAACTCTGAAAAGGTTGAAAGTTGGCATGGTATCATCATTTCATCCACATAGCATGTGCAAGAAAGTAGAGAGGGTTACGGCAAAAACTGGATGCACTTCATGTACAAAACGGACAATCTCTTTCGAAGTATCACGGTTTCATACGGAAACACGTCTGTTACAAAGGGATTTCATTTTTTAACTTATTTGAACTCCATAGTTTTTCTGTGTTCAAAATGCACCATTCAAAGCCACATCATCAATTTTCAACCCTTTCTGACTTCATTTGTTATTTTTCATGCATTTACTGATTATTTTGAGCTATAAGACCCTGAAATTGAAAAGCATTTCAAATGAACTCTGAAAAGGTTGAAAGTTGGTATGGTATCATCATTTCATCCACATAGCATGTACAAGAAACTAGAGAGGGTTACGGCAAAAACTGGATGCACTTCATGTACAAAACGGACAATCTCTTTCGAAGTATCAGGGTTTCATACGGAAACTCGTCTCTTACAAAGGGATTTCATTTTTTAACTTATTTGAACTCCAGACTTTTTCTATGTTCAAAACGCACCATTCAAAGCCACACCATCAATTTTCAACCCTTTTCTGACTTCATTTGTTATTTTTCATGCATTTACTGATTATTTTGAGCTATAAGACCCTGAAATTGAAAAGCATTTCAAATGAACTCTGAAAAGGTTGAAAGTTGGCATGGTATCATCATTTCATACACATAGCATGTGCAATAAAGTAGAGAGGGTTACGACAAAAACTGGATGCACTTCGTGTACAAAACGAACAATCTCTTTCGAAGTATTAGTGTTTCATACGAAAACTCATGTGTTACAAAGGGATTTCATTTTTTGAACTTATTTGAACTCCAGACTTTTTTGTGTTCAAAATGCACCTTTCAAAGCCACATCATCCATTTTCAACCCTTTCTAACTTCATTTGTTATTTTTCATGCATTTACTGATTATTTTGAGCTATAAGACCCTAAAATTGAAAAGCATTTCAAATGAATTGTGAAAAGGTGGAAAGTTGGCATGGTATCATCATTTCATCCACATAACATGTGCAAGAAAGTAGAGAGGGTTACGACAAAAACTAGATGCACTTCGTGTACAAAACGGACAATCTCTTTCGAAGTATCAGGGTTTCATACGGAAACTCGTCTGCTACAAAGGGATTTTATATTTTTAACTTATTTGGAATCCATAGTTTTTCTGTGTTCAAAATGCACCATTCAAAGCCACATCATCAATTTTCAACTCTTTCTGACTTCATTTGTTATTTTTCATGCATTTACTGATTATTTTGAGCTATAAGACCCTGAAATTGAAAAGCATTTCAAATGAATTGTGAAAAGGTTGAAAGTTGGCATGGTATCATCATTTCATCCACATAGCATGTGCAAGAAAGTAGAGAGGGTTACGACAAAAACTGGATGCACTTCGTGTACAAAACAGACAATCTCTTTTGAAGTATGAGGGTTTCATACGGAAACTCATCTGTTACAAAGGGATTTTATATTTTTAACTTATTTGAGATCCATAGTTTTTCTGTGTTCAAAATGCACCATTCAAAGCCACATCATCAATTTTCAACCCTTTTCTGACTTCATTTGTTATTTTTCATGCATTTACTGATTATTTTGATCTATAAAACCCCGAAATTGAAGGCAACATATAGCTCTCATGAATAGATAAGTGACCAAATTAATAGAAGTTCATCATCACATTAAAACCAAAATACATACATAGTTCTCATTGAACAATATATAGCTCTCCAGAGCATCTAATTAAACCATACATTGAAATTATGGAAAACATTTCAATGCAACAACAAATGCAATCATAATCGCAACCAAGGTACCAATTGATCCAACTTCATAATGATACCCACCTCGGTATGAATGTCATATTTTCTAATCTTTCTAATTTTCAACCGCATTGCATCCATCTTGATCTTGTGATCATCCATGACATCCGCAACATGCAACTCCAATATCATCTTCTCCTCCTCATTTTTTCATTTTTTCCTTCAAGTAATTGTTTTCTTCTTCAACTAAATTTAACCTCTCGACAATAGGGTCGGTTGGAATTTCCGGTTCAACCACCTCCTAGATAAATAAAATCTATGTCACGATGGTCGGCATAATTGTCATAAACAATAAATGAACCAAATAGTTATAAAAAGATAATATATACCACATCCGAATCATAGACAGGGCGAGGACCGACGGGGGAGGATACCAAAACCATCGCACTATATAATAACAAGGAATAATAAAAGTAAGAAAATTAGACAAGTATCTATCTGAAGTAAGAATTTTTTTAGAAAGAAGATAAGAACAAGAGACTCACCACGATGGTGCCGGCGACGAGATCGACGCGGTCGATCGACGGCGGTGAAGACGGGGACGGGACGTGACGGACCGCTAAACCTAGACAAATCTCAGGGAAAATGGAGCTCGGAGGTCGAGTTTCGAGAGGAGAACGATTAACTAGTGTGGCTCAGACATTTCATTGAACACCTCATGTGCATAGGAGGTGAGCTAGAGCACCCAAATGCCCTCCCGTCGCCGGCCAGAAAAAACAGAGCACTGTGGAGTGCTCTGCTGTGGCGATGGGGTATATATAGGCAACTCATTTGTCCCGGTTCGAGGCTGGAACCGGGACTAAAGCCCAGCCTTTTGTCCCGGTTCAAGCCAAGAACCGGGACCAATGGTTGTGGGCCAGGAGTGAGGCCCATTGGTCCTGGTTCGTGCCTAGAACCGGGACAAATGGGTCCATACGAATCGGGACCAATGCCCACGAGGCCCCGGCCGCCCCCCTGGGCTCACGAACCAGGACGAATGCCCCCATGGGTCCCAGTTCGTGACTGAACCGGGACTAATGGGCTTGCCATGCCCGAACCAAAGCCCTGTTTTCTACTAGTGCATCTTGAGATTTATGAAGTCACCATAGGTGCCTCTCGTCGATCGAAATGTATCCTCCCACTGAAAGCACATCACCGGAAATCCTGAAATAAATCCCATGAATAATGCGAGCACCAGGACTTGAAACCTGGAGGGCTGGGGACACCACTGTCCCTCTAACCATTCAACCACAGGTTGGTTCGCTTGACTAATATGTTAGTCCAATAAAAATTGATAAAAAATATACCCAAAGTGTGTATAAATGATAATATAATGACATGAAACATATAAAATTATAGATGTGTTTTGAGACGTCACCATTCTCAAGCTTAAGTTGTGCTCGCCCTCAAGCACGAAAGATGATAATGTTTTTCTTTTATATGTGAATGTTGTCTCATCATAGATAAATACTTTTATTACACAATCTCAATTACTTACATAGTTTATACATCCTAGCATAACAACAAATCAAAAATATCAAATGTGAAGTTCATGACAATTTTACGAAGTTCTAAATATTGTCAGTTCAGATGTTACGTAGGACACCATACTCAAGAGCTTCCGGTTAAGTTGTAGGGATGACTTCCGAAACTACTTTCGACACGTCGGCCCTTTGAATTGTCACAAATATTCAGTAATGTCATTAAGCTGTACTATCCTGATCCTCCCACTCACCTCTTTCATGAGAAATACTCCATTCTTTGCGGCAATCACTTTACCCTCAGTATCGTGGTAGAAGGAATACCCAGCTGTATTTTTCGAATATCCTACAAATGACATTTGTATGCTTTGGGTCGCGTGGCAACGACGATGCACTTGGACAACATAGTATTCCTTGGAGGAGTTGTGGTGGAACCCCTTGACCTCCCTTGTCACTCAAATATGATGCTCTCCGGGTGAAACCCAAGTTTCGGTTTTGAGCAGAGCGGGCAAACGGTGTACCCGTCGCTTCCCCTTTGGGGGCGCCATCTTGAAGGTCCGGCCTTCTGCCAGTAATGAGTTGCTCACGTTCTCCTATAATGTCATCATCAACTATGTGAATGCGTCGCCACAGGACCAGTGTGAAAGTCAGAGCGGCGGGTCCGAAGATCTTCTATGTTGTTGGGTGTTTGCTTTGCCCGCTTGGGCCGTAGGGTCGTCGACTCATCGGGCGCGTGGCCACGGGGCCGATGTGAAAGCTGAGCGGCGACATTTGCAGGGGCAGGGCAGGCGCCATCCAGCGGTGGTCTCCTCCACCGGCTGCGGTGGCTTGCAGCTCGGCCCGCGTCGCGACCGCGACGACCAAGATGACGACCAGGGGCGTAGGTCGTGGAAAAGCGCCCTCCTTGGTCGTGGGCTGGGCGGAAAGGAGTTGCCTCCGTCGAGGCCCAGAGCCCTCCTCCCCCGCCCCGCCACCGCAGCCGCACGCTAGTCAGCCGGCACCGGAGTAAGGGCGACCGCCGCGTCTCCTGCGATAGCGACTGCACCTTCAAGGCCACGCCTCCTCTGCCCCTCCTCATCGACCAGCCCCCCCCCCCCCGTGGAGGCGCCTGCTGTTGACGGCAGATCGGGGGGCTCGCTGACACCGTCGCGGCCTTCTTCGAATCGTCCGATCACGCCCCTCCTTTGCCTCTCCGCGCCGGCAGCAGCAACAGCAACCTCCAGGAGATCGATTAGGCCATCGCCGACACGCTTGCCGCCCCCTCGAGTTCCCGTCGGTCTCCATCACCGCGGCTTGCCAGGCCCCCCCCAACGGCCGTCTCCACCAGGCTCCAAGTCGGCGCGGTGATGCAGCAAGTGCTTCAGCTCCAGCTTGACAGCAGCGCCGATGCGCCAAGGCTAGGCCACGCCCTCTTCACCGACGCCCCGGCTCCGCTCCTCCCCGCCGCTCCAGCCAGGCGCTCCTCCGCCCCCCCCAAAGCTCGAGTCGGCGCCACCCCAACCAGGCAAAGTGCACGTCAGGTTGCGGCCAACTCCAAGGTGCCAGTGGCACAACACACCGCGCTCCTGCTTGTGAAGAAGCTGGGCTTGCTGGGGCCAAAGGAGGCCATGACGGCTCAGGTTGCCGAGGCGCTGATCAACCATTTCGACGAACCCCTCTCTGACGATGACATCTCCATCATCGCCAAGCTCACCCGCCTCGACCCGGAGGCGCTTCGCATCGCCGGCGGCATGGCCGGCCCGGACGGAGAAGCTGCAACTATAGTTGTTTAGTTATGTTAGATCATCATCGTTTCAACATTAGCCAGCAGCGATCGGCCTTAAGCCGTTCCAAGTTAGGATCAATGTTAGCCGTCTGTAGTCTCCGTGTTAGGACTTATTGGCCTGCTTCGCGCCAGAGATTCTTGGGGCCTGTTGGTGGTCTCTAGCACGCCTGGGATAGGTTGGATGTGTACCTGTATTTGCTTTACATCAATGAAATTCAAATGCTGCTGGAGTTTCTACTTGTGCCCAATGATTAGCACGCCCATTTCTATCATGAGTTGGAATGTCAGAGGACTAAACTCGCCAGCGAGAAGAGCTGTTGTCAAAGAACTAGCTGAATCCCACAGGACTTGTATCCTTTTCCTGCAAGAGACAAAGCTCAAAGCCTAGTCTGCTGAAATTGTCCGTGAGCTGGGTGGTAATACCCTGGACGGCTGTGCGGTCCTGCCGGCCATGGGCACCCGTGGTGGCGCAACGATCTTGTGGAATAAGCAGTTGCTAGACCTTGTCACGCACGCCGTTGGTGCCTTCTCTATCATGGCCAGAGTCTCAGTCATTCAGAGAAACTGCTCTTTCTGGTTGACGACGGTGTATGGCCCGGTTGACGACGCCCTCAAGGATTCCTTTCTCGCTGAACTGGTTTAGACAGCTCCTCTAGTAGGGCAACCATGGCTTATAAACAGTGATTTCAACATCATCTACAAGGCCAGGGATAAGAGCAATCTAAATCTGAACAGGAGGATCATGGGGCAGTTCAGGAGAGCAATCGATTCTGCAGGCCTGAAGGAGATAAAATGCAAGAACAGGCGCTACACCTGGACAAATGAGAGGACTAACCCGACGATGGTGAGCATTGACAAGGTGTTTTGCAACACAAAATGGGATGATCTCTTCCCCTCGCACATGCTCATGGCCGCGTCAACCGCTTGCTCCGACCACTGCCCTCTCCTTTTAGCAGACGCGGCTGCGCCCAACAGGAAGGCCACATTCAGATTCGAGTCTTTCTGGCCGCGGTTCCCACACTTCCGGGAAACGGTCGAGTGGGCCTGGCTGCGGCCGGTCGACTGCACATGTCCCCTGGCCAGACTGAAGATCAAGATGCAGCGAGTGGCCCATGATCTGAAGATTTGGTCCAAGTCATTGTTCAGCGATGCAAAAGTCCAGTTCCACTTGGCAGCAGAGATCATTCTCAGGCTTGACGTTGCACAAGAAAAGCACCATCTCACAACGGCAGAATCCAACCTGCACAAGAAACTCAAGCAGAGGCTCGTGGGGTTGGCAGCAATCGAGCGCGCGCGCAAAAGGCAGGCTGCAAGAATCACCTGGCTCCGGGCTGGAGACGCCAAAACTGCATTCTTCCAGGCCAAGATCAACGCGAGAAGAAGGAAGAACTTCATCCACTCCCTACAGACTGATTCGCACACTGCAACCTCGCACGCTGATAAAGCAGCCGCCGCCCATGATCACTTTGTTAACCTGCTGGGCACCAAGCGGGATCGCGGCTGCGCAATAAACTGGGATGGAATTGACCTGCCCACTGTCAGCAATGCCGGCCTGGATAATCCCTTCACCGAGCAGGAGGTTTGGGCTGCTGTCATCGCCTCGCCCGCTGACAAGGCGCCGGGGTCGGTTGGTTTCTCGGGCACTTTCTTTCGCACCTGCTGGAGCACAACCAAACATGATATCATGGCCGTATTTGATCATTTCTACAGCCTAGGGGGGGCAACTTCTCAGCCCTGTTCTCTGCCACGATCGCTTTACTGCCGAAGAAAGACGGGGCTTCATGCATGCGCGACTTCAAACTGATCAGCCTCATCCATTCGATCGCCAAGCTGATCTCCAAAGTACTGTCTATGTGATTGGCGTCGGTCATTGGGACGATCATTTCCCCAGCGCAGTCAGCTTTCCAGAAGACGAAGTGCATCCATGACAGCTTCTTATTCGTTCAGAACACTGTATGATCTCTGCATCGCCTAAAAACCCCGGCCCTGTTGCTGAAGCTGGACATTGCAAAGGCGTTCGACAGTATCTCATGGGAATTTCTTCTCGAGCTGCTTGATAAAATGGGCTTTCCGGCGTGCTGGCGCGATTGGGTAACCCTGCTCCTCTCCACGTCATCGTCCTCCTGCATCCTGAATGGCGTCCCGGGCAGCGCGTTCATGCACCTCTGCGGGTTGAGACAAGGCGACCCCCTCTCCCCGCTGCTGTTCATCCTCTGCATCGACCCCCTGCACCGGCTCCTTCAGGCTGCAACCGCTGCAGGCCTCCTGACCGCGGTGCCGGGGATGGGCGCGCGCATGCGCACCAGCCTCTACGTCGACGACGCCGTCATCTTCATCAACCCAATCAAGCAAGAACTAGACGAGTTGATGCTCATCCTGCACCTCTTTGGTGAAGCTACAAGACTGCGAGTGAATTTAGAAAAATCTTCAGCCATCCCGATTGCTTGTGAAAGCATAGACCTCAGCGCGATTCTGCTTAGCTTCAGGGGGGCGTCGCAGCGCTGCGCACTACATACCTAGGGCTGCCGATCACTGTGGGAAAAATTAGGTTAGTACACTTTCAGTTCATCCTTGACAGGATACAAGCGCGGCTGGCCGGTTGGAAAGGTCGGCTCATGCACATCGCTGGCAGAAGAGTGCTGGTGCGGTGCGTCCTCTCGGCCATGCCCACCTTCGCCATCACGGCCCTTCGAGCACCGAAACGATTCTTCAAGGACGTCGACAAAGCAAGACGGCGCTTCCTATGGGCGCAGGATGAGGAGATCTCAGGTGGAAAATGCAAGGTGCGCTGGTCGGCGATCACCTCGCCGGAGCGCATTGGTGGGCTGGGCATCCATGACCTAGACAAATTCGCTCGGGCGCTGCGCTTGCATTGGCTCTGGTACTCCTGGATGCGACCGGACCGTCCCTGGGTCGGCTCGGGCACTCCTTGCGACGCCACTGACCAGGCCCTGTTCGCGGCCTGCACCGCGGTCACCATCGGCAACGGCACCACGGCCTCCTTCTGGCACTCCACCTGGCTAGGAGCTAGGCCTCTATGCCAGGCCTTTCCGGCAGTCTTCGCGCGCTCCATCAGGAAAAAACGTTCGGTCAGGGACGCGTTGCACGAGGACAGATGGGTCCTAGACCCGCGGCACGGCGACCACGAGAGCATCATGCCCATGGTGTTGCAAACGGCCAGAGAAATCCGTGCAGCCAACATCACAATGGAAGACGGAGTGGAAGACACGATCAGATGGACGATCAGCAGCTCAGGCCAGTACTCGGCGCGATCAGCATACGACATCCAGTTCCCACCTTCAGCCGCTGCAGAGCCCACGAATTTCAGAGGATCGGTCTAGAAAATCTGGGCGCCAGGCAAGATCAAGATCTTCTTCTGGCTCCTGCACCTGGACAGGTTATGGTGTTGCGACAGATTGCAACGCCGCGGATGGCCCAACAACTACTTCTGCCAGTTCTGTTTCCGAAGCCTCGAGACCTCCTCGCACCTCTTCTGGGAGTGCCCGACCGCCGTCCAAGTCTGGGACCAAGTGGCCTCATGGTGCGGATGCAGCGCCCTGGCACATTCGTGCTGGAGCTCAGGAACAACAACTACTGATCAGGTCAAAAGGATGATCGACCAAGCCTCCCCAAGATTCCGTCGGGGAACAAAATCGCTGTTGGCCCTTGTTTGCTGGCACATTTGGCTTGCACGCAACGCATGCACATTCAGAGGAAAGACTGTATGCGTGAGAAGTATCACTGAGGCTTGCAGGCGAGACATGGAGCAATGGAGGATCGCTGGAGCGAAATGCATGGAGCACCCGTTCGGGAATGTACCGTGAGAAATAGCGCTAGTTTAGCACTGCTGCCTGTACGCAGGCCTGTAACCTCCCCCTCACCCCATGATCACTTGATCAACACTTGTTTTCCCGCCTTCTCTCTGCTTAATGAATGAAACGCCAGCCGAGCTGGATCTTTCAAAAAAAAAACATATGCTTTGAAGGTGTTGTTGGCCTCTTGGATTTTTTTTAGGGAATCTTGGCCTCTTGGATGGCTATCTCGACGGCTCGCTAGATACGTTCCCAAACTTCTTTTCAGAAGATTTTTCTTTGAGAAGATACGTTCCCAAACTAAACACCCTTTCATTACAACCCGCTGGCAGACCCCCACCGGGGCCCACTGGCAGCGGCACGGAGACGCCGAGAACGACCGCCCAGCTGTGCCTGTGCGTGCAACGGAGCCTTCGAGGGCAAGAACGAACAGCGCGTCCGGTCGACACCCACCCACCAGACGAATAATAATAAAGCAAAAACACCGCACCGAAGGCGAACGGCACCCAAGCCTCCGACCTCACCTCCGATCCACCACCAACACGGCTCGAGCTCTTGGCGGAGGAGGAGGTGTCGGCAGCTTCGTCGTCGCGGTCGCCAGGCAGACGCAGGCGCGGGAAGAGAGGCGGAGATGAGACGGCCGCTCGGCGCATGCGGCAGCAGATCCAGCCCGGCCGCTGCTTTCCTCCTGGCCGCCGCCGCGATCTGCGCCCAGTTCGCCACAGGTGCGTGCTCCCTCCGGCCCCGCTCGATCTGCTCTAGCCCGCCGGGATCTGCGAGGGGTGTTGGAGATCTGGCTGAGGGGCGTCGCTTGGGATCGGCGAAGAGTCGCCGGCCCGCTGATTGGGGGATTCGGGATTCCGTTATTATCGTCAAGTGCAGAATTATTATGGTTTGCGAGTCTATTTAATTATGAAGATTTGTATTTAGGCCGAAGAGCTCGCGATATCCCCGTGGCAGTTTCACTTATTTTCATGAATAAATTCACCAGTTTAACCGTAGGATCCTGATTTCAGTCCAATACTTTTGGCCTTTCGCCTCAGGTCGATTGGATTGCTGTAGCGTTTCTCTTGGAAGTCGAAATAAGAAATTACATGGGACAAATAGGTGCATGCGCTAGAGTCAGCTCCTTGCTATCGATGTCGAAACTATTTGCGGAAAACGCGTGCCGAAAATTAGAGCTGTTAGTTCCAGATTGATGCATCACACTTGGAGCCTCTGATAAATATTAGCATTTCTCTGCTATTTCCGCCCCTTATCGAGGTGACGATCAAGAACTAGCAAAATGGCTAACTACTGCATAGAAAGGAAACTGCAAAAGCAAGATTCATATGTTGGGCACACCACTTTATTATTTGTCGCGTTTTGCTAGGACTGTTACAGAATTATTGTCTCTGAACCACATCACTGGCTTTAGTATTGCATTGTTTTTATTGCTTTTACAATCATTTCTCTTCATGATAAAAGCCAAGCCATTTCATATCTATTAACTGTTTTTTAGTCTAGAGCAGCATAGCCCTTGATAAAGAGGAAGTTTAATATAGAACCATGTGTCATATGGGTGGTTATGGCCAGCTCCGACTCAATTATTTTACTTTAGTGTGCCCAAATTATGGTAAAGCGTTGTGCCAAAATGTAGCGGTCTCATGCGGTCATACTTCTGACCATTACTTTATAGTAGCTTCAAATTGGAAAGCAAAACTAACTTCTTGCTCTAAATCATAACCATTGCATACTTTTGGTGATGCAGCCTAAGTAGGATGCAACTTGCTGCAGAACCGAATAGTGTAATAGAGTTGTTAGTAATGTAGCCCCCCATCTCTTGCTACGTTCACTTTGTTCCTTTGCTGAGCGGATTTACCAAGTTTTTTCTAGCTTGATCTTTAAATTTCCCAAGAAAGATAAAATAGAATTGTGCTAGCTATACAGTTACTGCAAATTATTGTCGGGGCTGGGTTTATTTATCCCAGGTTGTCTAGAAACATCTGAACCAACATCATAGCATAAGTCGTGATCAATTAGCATCATGTCTGAACAATCTCAGTTTGTTCTTTTAATGTACTTTGTAGGGTTTCCATTTAAACAACACGATGATTCAGTAACTCAGTCACTTATGATAGTTTGTATGGAAATCAGCCAAAGTCAGCCAGGTTATCATAGGATTTGTAGCTTGCCAGCTAGTAAGATCTTGCCTGTACTGCTTGCCACTGGGAATCAACTAGAAAATGTATCTGGTATCCAGCAGGTAGCAGTTGCAAATGGTTTTGTGCAAGTTTCATACATAGTGATGGTTATGTATGCTAGCACAGGATAGCAGAAATGCAGTTCAGTTGGATGCTATAGCGCAAGATTCATTGATCTTGAAGCAATAGCCGTAAAAGTGAGAAAACGTTGCTGTTGAGAACTGGGTGGTAGCCCAGTGTTGGAAGCGCTGTAGTGTGTCCACATCGGTCTGGGTTTAACTCCCGGTGGGTGCGGAATTTTGCCGCTATGGTTAGATTTTGTGTGATCTGTTTCCTGTGCCTCTCATTTCCTTCTTAACCAAAAAAAAGAAAAAACGTGGGCAGGGTTCCTCCGATGATGGTTGCTTTTTTTTTTCTGTTGAGAAAATGATGCTGCTGTATTGCATTGTTGTTCTATTTTCAAGGTCCTAACGTTTGTTCCAAGCTTGGGGCACACATAGATTGAATAAACCACTTAAGTTATCCATATGCCCAAGTACACACTCAAGATTTTAGATCACTGAAATGTATCTACGATGTTTGCAGGACTAGCTGATGATGCATCTAAAGATGAGTCAAAAAGTCACACTGGCCAAACAGTTTTGTTTGTCCTGCTAGGAATTGGTGCAGCCGGTCTGTTGTCATTCTTCCTTTTCAAGTATTGGCAGAAGAAGAAAAGAGAGGAGCAACATGCACGGCTGCTGAAGTTATTTGAAGAGGATGATGACATTGAGGTCGAGCTTGGCCTTAGAGATTGATAATCTTCTCTGTACAGCAAAAGTATCTTGGCTGACAAGGTATATCTATCACTACGGCAGCATATATGATTGATGTAACGCTCTGTATATTGTAGTACTTCCTTTGACACTTTGATTTCGTATCTACATGTGTTTTTTTCATGTACTTAGTCCTGTGATGTTTCATTGCCTAATGTGCTCACATAAGTTTCCCTGATCTTAATCTTAATGCTGGACTTCAGTTTTTTCGTTAGTTTTAATTAGTTATTGGTTGAACAGTTTTAGACCAGCAAAAATCTAGTTGAAGATAAAAAGGCCAAAACAGGTGCTTGCCTAATGACGATATATGGTGTTTGGGCCTTGGGGTACCTATGTACACAATCATTTTAGTAGTTTAACTACACAAACTTCTTATGATGACTATACAAGACATTAGTTAAATATTGAAAAGTTAGACATTGCTCGTAGCCTCGTATTATCATATTACGCGCCAAAAGTTTTGGCAGATGCAAATATTACATGTTCAAACCAAATAATTTTGTGATTCATTGACAACCTCTTTTGATTCCAAGCAACATTCCTTCTCGTGTACTTGCATGCATGCGACCAATAAAATCAATGAGGATATTTACGGTACATGATGCCACACAATTATGTAAAGGCATAACCAGTTTGATTATCCTAAATAATGGTACATGATGCCACACAATTTAGTGGAAAATGTGTGAACTTGTCTTGCGTTTGAATCTAAACAGCTTACATAACCAATATGTCTTGAATTTAGTAACAGAAAATCTGCAGCACAAGACATCTTTTTTTACTCTTTTTTAATACAAATTCTCGTTCTTGACAGGTTTTGCTGGCAGATCATCACATCATCTTTGTGTTAATGTAAAGAATTTGTTGTATTTAAACTCAGACAGCCTACCGAGGAAGGTCTACTGTACCTTAGTTTTATATATGGTGAATATCTTGACATTCACGATCCATGAAAATAGCTCTACAAAGTGTCAAGGTTTTCGAAAACATTCTTTTGTTGCAAAACAGATTCTGATATATATACACCTCTCTAGTAAAAGGCATAACCCAGCCAGTGATTTCTTCTACTGTAGCATGCTTCCTGGCTGTATTGCGTATAGCACATGGGGGCTCTGGGTTCTGTTTAAGTTCTGTATGCAACCTTTTCTTCTACTCGATGCTTTCTGGTGCCATACCACTTTTACTTACTTTTAGGGTCTTACTGGATTAGCCTTTTACTTTTAGGGTCTTACTGGATTAGCCTAAGGCATCCGCTCAAGATTACTGTACTTTCAATGATATAATGATGATCATACCTAATCTAGTGATCTGTTTCTCTGCGCCCGGGATAGAGCAGTACCGCTTAATGGAAATGGCTCAAACCTGTTATTTTTTGCTCACTGAAAAGGAACATAGATGATTCGTGGTGTTTTAAATTTAGTTTGATCTGAAGCAGGGTTGCCATATGGACTAATTTTCTAAATGTTATGCTTTTGCTGCTATATCATGAGCATGCCAGTGAAAAACGAAAAACTGTTAAGGCATGTGACAGAAATTAACCGCTTTCCATTGTTCAGCTCATGTTGAGCTTTGATGTTGTCTTCTCAAAATGTGTGATGCCCATGACCCCTGTATGAACAAGCCAGTATATGCATGTACTGATGCGGACAACATATTGCGCATGGCCATGGCTTGAAAGCAATGATTCGGTGAATCATTACGGATATCTTTCTTCTTACCTGAAACAAGCCCAATGCTCCTTTTGAGCCAGGGTCTCTTTGAGGCCGACTTTGTAACATCGTCTCTCAAGATAAACAACGGGCTGGCAGGGTAAATGCAAAGGGGGCCTGCATACTTCTATACAAAAGGCCACAACGTGTGTGGTCCATCGATCATTGCTTGCATGCTGCCACCAGGAGAAAAACAAATAAAGTAGCAACAGCTAGTGAAGTGAGTGCAGCGATTCGGTGTCTAGGTGCATCTGCAAAGCAAGTTCAAAATAGAAATATTCAAAACAATCTAATTTTTTCCGGTATCTAAGATGCTTGAATGCGCGATGTGCATGCAGAAGTTGGTGTTGCACATTTAAGGAGGTCGTTGCAAAAAAAAAAACATGAAAAAAACATTGAAAAAAAATCATTGTTTGGACCTGATTTTCCCCCATAAGTCCTCGAATGTGTAAACATCCAGAATTTTTTGGATTTACTGGTTATCGGTTGCAGATGAGCCCAAGCTTAGACGCGAATTACCACTAGTAAAGATCACGATAACATGACATGGAGTTTCTTAGCTCGAGCCCATATGAACCCGGATGAACAGTAAAATCATAAAATAATAAAAAAGCTAAATTTTTTTGTGACAAATATTAACAAAAGTTTTCAATGCTTGCAAAGTTTCATTGTGAAATAACATTTGTAGAAGCCGTGACCAAAAAAACAAAAATCAATGCTAAAAAAAGTGTCACTTTCAAAAGCACTTCGGAGTGACTATTTTGTTTTTTCGCCACGCCTTCTACAAATATCATTTCACGTTGAAATTTACAGGCGCACAAAACTTTTGTCAATGTTCGCCACAATATTTTTTAAAATTTGTTTTCATTTGTTTCGATTTTAGTGTTAATCCTGAGCTCATTTGAGCTCGGGATCAGAAGTGTACTTTTCAACGAA
Source organism: Triticum urartu (assembly GCF_056163025.1). Lineage (NCBI taxonomy): Eukaryota > Viridiplantae > Streptophyta > Magnoliopsida > Poales > Poaceae > Triticum > Triticum urartu. The sequence continues at coordinate 461,521,712 of NC_141873.1, read as the reverse complement.
AACAGTTCCTTTCCCTTCACCACCAGAGTGTTCCAAACACAATTACTCTCTCTGCACGTAGCCGGTGGGTGGTGCTTAACCACTTGTTTCCTCTTTTGCCCCCTCATCTTCGCGCAGTGGCATCGCCCGAATGGCCACCACCCGGGCACGCAGAGCCATGCATGGTGCCGATGGATGGATTCGATCAAGCGCGCGCGGGCGCGGGTCGCCGTCGCGCTCTTGAAGGGGGTATAAATGGTTGGTCCCGGCGTTTCCGATCCGGGGCAGGGGCTCCCGAAACGGAGCTGCCTCACGGCAGAAGCAAAGCTCCCTGTTGAGGAAGAGATGGCAATCCGTGCGCCTGCGGCCCGCTGGCCGGCTTTGCGCCGAGATGGGGAGGCGTGAACGCCGTGGTCCTCGCCCTCGATAACGGAAGCCGCGAGAGCGACGGCCACGACTTGGATCGTGCTGCCGGTAGCCCGAACAAAGTTAGAGCAGATGCCCATGGCGCTAGCGGCCATGTGCATGCACCTCTCTCCGAGTTAGGATGGTTAGTTGTGACTGCCGCGGTCTGGATAACCTTACCTAGCTCGTGAGAACGATCACTTGTGTTGTGTCTCTCCGGTCTAGATGTGCGTACACACGTAGAAAAAACAACAAGCACTTGAGCCTACATCATCGTCTTGCATGCACCCACCCTTAGCTAGATATGTCAAAGTAAGATGATCTATATGTGTGATAAGTACCTTTCTTGAATGTTAGTTGTGTTGATGCACTTGACCGACTTCGGAAGACAAATTAGGCTGCGACGGATATGTTCATTTTTTCCTGTCATGTTAGTTGTGTCACATGTAGATAGTTTGCTTTGCTTCCCTACACGACAGAAAAAAAATCACATTGTTACTTTGCGACTGATCATGTGCATTTTTCAAATGTCATTTCGCTGTCCGGGTGGAGTTTATGCCCCCTTGTAGTGTCGCCCATATGTCTTGCGATTGGATGATGTGGCTGTTTTTCAATTGGATGATATATACCTTGTGTTGGTAATTTTTTAATTTTGCAGAAACACTTTTTTCTTTCATAGGGCGAAGCTTGCTTCTCGGCCACATAATATTTGCTTATGAACGCATTGGCTCCGCATCTTCGTACTGGGTCGAGGACTTCAAACACTAGAGGATCACTGGGTGTTGTTGGCAGTGGCGTGTGATCAGCTGGAATGGTCCTTATCACGTTTCTCTTCTACTTCTCTTTTCCAAGTGGCTTTTCATCGGCCATGTCCCGTTGATATTGTCTTGATGTACAAGTGGTTGTGTGCATCCTAAATGCAAAGAAACAATAAAAGCTCGAGTTATTTAAAAGAGCAATGTTTGCGCAATTTTGAATATATGATTCTCACTTCAAAACTTTGATCAAGTTAAGTAAAGAAGCTGACATAAACAACATTTCCCTCATATGGCCAGGGGAGTTTGGGCGTGCATGGTTAAGCGTAGTTGCCAAGTAGTGGCAGACACATCTTTTGTAAAGATCGCGTAGGGGTTAAGTCATTCCCTTCCCTGGTGCCCATGCATGTACTCCTGTTAGACTCCGATTGTGGCTTATATGTCCTTGATGTGTTCTCTTTGTACCGAATGCCGAATGATGTTACTTGTACTTTAATAATATAGATGTATGCATCACATTGATGGAGAGGCAACCTCCTTCTGAAAAAGGACGACTCAATAACCTTGCATCATGCATGCACCCTTGGGGGATTCGCTACAAATGTCAAAGTAAGATGATCTATATGTATGACAAGTACCTTTCTTGAATGTTAGTTGTGTTGATGCATATGGCCTACTTCCTAAGACAAAATAAGCAGCTACCAGTAGCTTCCTTTGTTTCTCTAGCTATAAAGAAAAAAATTCATATTGTTTGCGACTCCAGTCTATTCATTTTTCAAATGTCATTTTGCTCAGTCTATGTGGCGCACTTGGCTTTTATTTTTCAGCCAATTTTCTTTATTAACTGTCAAAAATCCCTTCTATATGAAAAGACAAAGTTCATGGTGGTTGCTCATTAAAACCCTTTGTGGTGTTGCCAATATGTTTGGCCGTTGATCGCGGAGATTATGCAAAACATTGTGGGCTCTAATCCACAGTTTGAGACAGCTACCATTTGTTGATAATTATGATTTTTTCAGGAACATGCATGGTTGTCTTTGATAAGAGGAAAGGTCTCTTCTATGGGATATTTACACCTATACATATCATCTCCCGTCGATATTGTTTCCATGTGTGATTTTTCTTGTGTGCCTCCTAGATGCGTAGGCCGAGAGTTGAAATCTTATGATTGTATCATCTATTGATGTGGTTGCAAAGACTTGTGGTTGCAAAGACTCGATAAAAGCTTGAGATTTTAGTTATCTAATAAAAGAGCAATGTTTTTCCCAATTATTAACGGCAAAATTTTGATCAAGTTAAGAAAACCAGAGACGAACATCACTTCCTTCCTTAATATGGCCAGGAGAGTTTGCCCATACATGGTTAGAGCATCTACAAATCCGGCCTCTTAAATGCCCGCGGACGTGCCTAGGTTCGTCCGTGGGCAATGATCGGGCATCCCTTAAAATTTCATCTCTGTATATGAATACTTCATACTTCAGTCCCTAAGACCATACAAACCATGCAAAGTAAACATCTACGTAGTCGTAGATCAACTAAACCTAAGCTAGACTACTCGTTGTCATTGGAGATGTCCACTATCTCCGTTCCGGGCTCCGGGTACGTGGCCAGCAGATGCAACTCCGGCTCTACGGTGGCCTCCATCTCCACTTCCACCTTGTCGAAAAGCACGTCGGTCTCCGTCGAACTCCGCCATGGCGTCTTTCATGGTGAAGCCTGCAACCGGCACCGGCTCCTCCTCCTCGGGATCCGCCACCTCCATGGGCTTCGACTGCTGCTCCCCTCCTCTTCCTTATCCATGTCCTTCTCCTCCGGCTCCGGCGAGTCCGGAGGCAGGCCAGCTGCGATCCGGGCGGCGCACCTCACCCGGATCTCCTCCTGAATCTGGAACCGGCGATCTGGCGTTAGCATATTGTAAGTCATCTTCTTCCGCTCGGAAATGGCGGAGGCGGACGACGAGGGAATAGGGAGACAAAAAGATATGAATGAGCTCAGGCTAGCGACGCGGAGAGGGAGGAAGAGGATGTGGCTAGGGCAGGGGGACGCCGTCCGGCTTCAACATCCAGACTTTGGCATCGGGCGGCGAGTTGGAGCGACGCGACGAGGCGTTCACACTCCCACCGGAGAAGACGCCCGACGGGCCGTTGGGTTTTCAGGCGATTTCGTGTGTGACCCGGCTGTCAGTTCGATGTGGCTGACGTTCCCGGGCCTCAACATATCCGCCCTACATTTAGGCTGGATATGAGGGGTGGTGGTCAGCCCGGACGTTTGAGGCCGGTTTGAGGCGGGAGGGTTGAGTTTTTCAACCTGTCAGTGACCGGCCGGACCGCCCGAGCGTTTAAGATCAGTTTGAGGCGGTCCATTATAGACCCTCTTAAGCACATAATAGCTGTGAAGTATTGGCAGCCTAAAGAGATTGCGTAGGGATTAAGCTCTTCCCCTTCCCCCGGTGTCTTCCAGTTATGGTGGAGATTATTTCTCACGACGCACATATTCATGGTCTTTGCTATGTGACTGCCGTAAAAAAGAGCTCGTCACGTTAGAAAAGTCAGTGAACTCCGCAGGCACGCCACACACCATACCACTCTCTCCTTCCTTCTTTAAAAGGAAACCTTGCTTGGCTGCAGCTTCACCCCCCCCCCCCCCCCCCCCCCCCCCCCTGTCCCGTCCATCACCTCCGCTTCAGGACTGGACTCTGGGTACGGTCGATCGCTGCTTCGTCTTCCTTACACCTCTGCCTAGCTCCTCAATCTGCGGGGCTTCTTGTTCCGGAAACGGGAGAGAAGCCCTCCTTTTCACTAGATCTCTTTCTAGCTCTTGGTCACATGTAGACATCTTCATATTTTGGGGGTTTCAGTCTAGGGCTTGCTTTGAGATCGATCTCGGCGCATGCAGATTCCTGTTGTTTCTCTTGTAGCTCCGGTGATTTTTGTTGCAAGGAGGTCAAGCAGTTTAATTTCCTCTTGTGTGTGTTTGGTTCCCTCTCTCTTTCTTGGAATCTCTCGAACTTTGTGTGTAAAAGCTGTAGACATACTTTCCCTCTCGACTTGGTTTTATGCATGTGGTTGTGTGTTTCTCCTTGCACGCAGTTGCTTGCATGCGTACCAGCTAGCTCAGGATTAGCACAAGGTTTCGGTGCATGTTTCAGATCTATCTACTTTCGTTTCGAGGGTAGATCTATGAAAGATTCTATCTATCTACTAGTACTACGTATAACATCTTTATTTTTCTTCATTTCTTTGCATGATATTCTGTTCTTAATTGTTTAAGCTCAAAATTTTGTTTTTGCGCACAACTAGATCCAGCCAATAGTACTAGACTTGATTCAAACTCGTGATTTAGGCAACTGAATTTTGGTCTAAAGGTTCAGGCTAACTGCGTCCTAATCAAGTTCATCAAGGTCTATTATTCTCAGCAGACGTTCAACATCAACCCACGATCTATAGACTACACACTATACATGCATGCAACTGTTAATTTTACTGTTTTGTTCCCGTCCTAATTAAACTCGATCTCATCAGTATCTTTAAGGCCATCTTTGTTGTATTCTTTCAAGGTTAGAGTTGCTTGCTACCATGGGGAGGGGGAAGATCGAGATCAAGAGGATCGAGAACACGACGAGCCGCCAGGTGACCTTCTGCAAGCGCAGGAACGGGCTGCTCAAGAAGGCCTATGAGCTCTCCGTCCTCTGCGAAGCCGAGATAGCCTTGATCGTCTTCTCCGCCCGCGGCCGCCTCTACGAGTATGCTAGTAACAGGTACGCATGGGCACGTAGCCACCCAATATCCGCCCGAAAAGAAGCTTGTCAAGCTAGACGTGACGTGATTTCGAGAAGCTAGCATGCTACTTTTTTGGATTAATGTTAGTTTCTTCCCTTTCTTTTGGTAAAATTTGAGTTCTGAATTTTTAGTTGCAATGATGTGCTTGTGTTTGATCTGTCTACCCCTATATATGTCTGCGAGGCCATTGGTCAAGCATGCTGTTTTTTGCATGCACGGGGGGATGATCAATCTCATGCGTGTCCACTGTCACACAAAAATGAACTCTAGAAGTGCTTCTATTTGGTCCAGGATTTTAGAAGGAGAGAATCAGAGAAAGTTCATTTCGAACCTTCAAGTATTGCCTAAGGTCCGGTTTAATCCCAGGCTATTAACCGTCTGGGTGTAATAACACTAAGAATTAAACTAGACCATGTCATATATGCTTCTGCTGTGTGGATGAAATCAAATGACTAGAGGCTGTATGGTCAGCTGACCGCAGATTTTCTTTAGCAAGATTATGAAACAATTTTTTTTAATTTTTAACAAGCCGGGAAATTGTGCAAAATGTGTTGATAATCATATGTATTCGGCGCGATAATGTTTGAGTCCTGGCACAGCCACTGTATGTAAGGACCTGGTATAAGCTAAACTTTAGTTAGCTAGTCTTTAGATGGAAAATGATAGGGCCAGGTGCATTGGGTGAGTTCACCCATGTACTGATGTACAAGCTTTGAAAACGTATACTATTTGGTGATATACGACCCATAAATTTTGGCAGAAAATTGTGTATTTTCATGCTTCACCCAAAAACAAATATGTGTACGTTCAAGCAGTACTGCATTCAAGAAGTATGTGCTAGGCACAATACTTTATTTTTGTAGTGCACCAAAAGTAATAGTGAGCAATTTTTTTAGTAGGTTTGGGCACTTCATCAAATGCATTATTATACTAGTATAATTTAAATTTCAACGATATACTGTAGTTCTAATGGTGGAATAATACTAGTATCACACTTTGGCAAAAAAAAAACACTTTCTGGAACAACGCTATAATTTGAACGCATCATTGTTGGTATAATTCATCCCTTCTCATGAATTAATTGATGGCAGTGTACACTCATTCCATGGCTTGTTACTATAGTCTGCATTTGCCTTCTCATTTTCATTTTCAAAGGTATAAAGAGTTTTGTTTAATTAAGATCCAAGAGTACGTATACGTATACCTTCAGTTGTCTTTGCAGTCGCCGTATACGTACGTGTGACCATGCGTATAATGGCTTGGATGCGTCAGCACGTGCAGCAGCCAGTAGGCATGGCATGGCACACACGCCCCTGAAATAAAGGGTGGTTTCGAGTTTCGTTCATGTGCACCGGGCAGGGTGAGATGTGGATGTGGATATGTACATGTGTTGTCATCAACAAAGTAAATGGGTGCAGTGCATGCATGCTCGGTCGATGGTTGCATGGTGAAGGAAACCCAGGTTGGCTCTTCCCGCCTGCTCCCTTTCCTCTGCCGTGCTAAGGGTGTTAAAGAGCTCCTCCACTCGAGATTCAGATCATCAGATGCATGCACGCACGCACGCACATGCCTCTTTCTATGTCTCTCTCTATATATTTTGTTGTTGATGAAATTATAGGATAGCTTAATTTGTAGTACGTACGTAGATCTAGGCTGGCTAACTGTCCTTTTGTGTTTCTGAATATTCTGTTCAGCACGAGGACGACGATCGACAGGTACAAGAAGGCTTCTGCAAGCGCTTCTGGCTCTGCTCCAGCTATAGACGTCAATTCTCAGGTGAGCGGTTCTGTTTGCAGTCCCAAACACGCTGTTTAACTTGTGATCATATGGATTACGTTTGATTCAGTACAAAACACAGCTCACGGCGTTCTGAAAATTCTGTCTGACGAACCAATGCCCGCTAGTACTATATAACTGTGTCCGTACCGTCTGCAGATGTGTGATCGCCTGTTGTAGATTAACACGCTTGTAAAATAACAATAGCTATCTGATGTGGTCGGTTAGCTACTAGTAACTGGTTCCAGTCGATTTACTTGATTTCGTACGTACACCAGCAATACTTTCAGCAAGAATCAGCGAAACTGCGCCATCAGATACAGTCCCTGCAAAATGCAAACAGGTATGTACGTACGTTGGAGTCACCAGGCCGAGGCTCACTTTCTCATCCTTTGATCATCACCTAATATTTATACTTAATTTTCTTCAGGAACCTGATGGGCGAATCCGTCGGCAACTTGACACTGAAGGAGCTCAAGAGCCTGGAGAACAGGCTCGACAAGGGCATCGGCCGGATCAGAGCAAAGAAGGTGATTTTTGCTTTGTGATTAACTAGTTACACACTTACATGTACAGTACTAGTTTTCACCGTTCCAGTCATCAATCAAGTTAACCAATATCCATATGCACTTTTGGTCGCCAGCACGAGCTGCTGTTCGCGGAGATCGAATACATGCAGAAGCTGGTAATTCATCCATCCATATGCATATACCGGTTGACTCCATTTCAAAATATGATTATCCTCCTGGTGCGTTTTGGCTAATCGACCCTTCCTTCCTCTTGTTCATCGCTGCACCATCCATCCATGCATGCACGCAGGAGGCGGATCTGCAGAGTGAGAACATGTATCTCCGAGCCAAGGTACGCACGGCACATTCCTGCATGCTTCTCAGTGTACTGTAACCAAAGATCGTCTGGTGTTGATCTCTAATAGTTGTAATGTGTTGCTCGATCGTCGGCCATGTATGCAAGCAGGTGGCGGACGCGGAGCGGCTGGCCCTGGCGGCGCCGCCGCCGTCGTCGGGCGGGGCGGAGCTGGAGGTGCTCCCGACGTTCGACGCGAGGACCTACTACCACCACCAGGCAGTGAGCATGCTGCAGGACGCGGCGGCGGCCTCCTCCTCCTCGCGCTACTCCCAGTCGTCCCAGGCGGCGGCGGCGGCGGCGACCACCGCTCTTCACCTCGGCTACCAGATTAAGGGGGGCCAACTGAACTGATCGACCGCTAGCTAGCTCCACTCGGCGGCTCGGGACGCGCGCGCGTCACGGCGGGAGATAGCACCCGCGCTGTCGACCGATCCATGTCCTCTACTAGTTCGATGGGTTTGCTGGATAACCTACGTACGTCTACTTTATTACCACAGTACTGTATTGCGGTATGCTACCTAAATAATTGCGTGATGTGTGCGAAGCGAGGAAGTGTATGTAGTACGTACGGGACGTGGCTAGTGAGTACGAGAGCGTGTGCGTATTGTGAAGAATGACCTGGCCTTTTATATATCACATTTGTGAGCAAGTGCACTTGTGCGTCAAGGCTAGATAGGGTCTTACATTTTATGAGTGATTTATATAGCCAAGTATTACTATTTTTCAAACGATTAAAATTACACAAAAATGCTTAATTAGTATATGTGGCAATGAAATTTGAAGTAAATGACCTGATATTTCAATATATCAAAGAAAATAAAACACACTATAAAGACGAATGTCCTTGATATAGTAAAAAAATTACATTGAAGACCTTGAAGTTGTCATCTCTAATTCCACCTTCTGTATCATGACGACTTTGCAAAAGATCAAACCTGCACAAATTTGATTAAAGTCCAAGGTTTTTACATATAAAGCAGAGCGAAAGCCTGTTTCAAAAGGGTTTCGACCCGCGACCTGCCCCTGGTAGGCTCGGGTGAACAACCACCAGACTGATGATTATTCATGTTTGGATGACAAATATCTATATCGAATAAACAGGGACCTAAAAATAAATTTAAAAAGAATGTAACCCGAAAAAAGGGAGCACCGTGGCTCAACCATGTGACCTCGTGGTCGATGTTAACTAAGATTACCTCCAGGCTATGACAACACAACATGTCATGTAGGAATAAACATTTTTCATGTTGTTATTCCTTCTTGTTCTATGTAAGAAAACAAATTATATTCTTGTGTTTGTGACATTTAAAAAATGCTTATGTGTTACAAAAAAAGGTATGCGACATTTTAAAAACGTCTAAACATTGTAAAACATATGTGTCAAAAAATAGACATCTGTACATATATTTAAAAATATGTTAACCATGTATTTGGAAAATGTTAAACATAATTTGAAAAAATTATATTTTTTGACGTCTATTTTTTTCAAGTATACATCTAAAAACATTTTTGTAGACGTTTAATAGTTTTTGAACATATGATTTACATTTTTTCAAATACAAAATTTTGAAACTTTTTGCAAATAAGTGTTCAACATTTTTGGATGGTAAGAAACACTTTTTGATGGGACAAAACACTTTTTAAACTACGTAAACATTTTTGTACATTGTACAAACATTTGTAAAAATGTCATGAACAGTTTTTTGAAATGCGTAAACATTTTTAAATACAATGTATATGTCTTTTTAAATGCACAAATATGTTTGACAATGTGTAAACATTTTTTTAAATGTCACGTACCTCTTTGTTGTAACACATGAACATTTTTAAAATGTCACAAACATAAGAATATAAGTGGTTTTCTTACATAGAACAAGAAGGAATAACAACATGAAAAATATTTATCCCTTTTGGACATGTTGTGTTGTCAAACACATTTCTTTTTAAATTTATTTTTTTGTCCATGTTTATATGATATACTCCCTCTGTTCCTAAATACTTGTCTTTCTAGGCATTTCAACAAGTGCCTACATACGGAGCAAAATGAGTGAATCTACACTCTAAAATATGTCTACATATATCTGTATGTAGTAGTCATTTGAAATGTCTAGAAAGACAAATATTTAGAAACGGAGGAAGTAGATATTAGTCGTGACATCAAAACATGAATGGCCACCGATCTGGTGGTTGTCCACCCGAGCTTACTAGGGGCAGGTCGCGGGTTTGAAACCCCACCATCACTTGTTTTTCATTTTATTTTAGCGACTTAATACGTAAATAAAAAGGCAAGTCCTTTTCTACAAATCTATCATACGACAGTCGCTGACAACGGACCCTGGCCACGCTCGCATGCCACGTAGGCCACGGATACATCCGCATACGCGAAATGTGATCGTATATAAACGTCCGTCCAAGTTTAATGACAAAAACACCCTAAATTCACTTTGACACATGGGAGCATATGCTCTTGCCACTGAAAAGTATATTTCAAAATGTCAAAATTTTCCAAACATAAATTTGACGTATACATTTCAATATTATATGTGTGCACGTCAAGTTTTATGAAAAAACCGACATTTTATACGCCTTGTGTAAAAAAGACAAAATAATATCTCATGAAAAGCCTTTCTTAACACTAAATTTTGTCTTCTTTACATGTGACACAAAATTTGTTGGTTTTCTGCAAAACGAGTTTCTATGCACCTAGAATATCGAAATGTAGTAGGGAATCATTTTGTAAGAATTTTGCGACATTTCAAAAAATGACTAAACACATTTTAAAAACCAGGAACATATGCTTCCATGTACCAAAGCACCTTTCTTCAAAAACACGTATTTTATAAATTTATGCACCAAATTGGTCGTCGTCTGCCGGTGTATTTACCTTCAAACTGCATTGAGCGCGTGCACATGTTGGCGTCGAACTGGACCGGCCATGGGATGCAGTGCGTGAAACAGACAGGAGCCCAAGCCTCGCCGTAGTACGTGTCAGGCCAGTGCAATGTGCATGCGGATGCGACCGGACATACCCCGGGTCTCTGTTGTTTCGGCCGGTGGAGTGCTGGACCCCCGGAGTCCGACACGTGCCTTGGTCGGTCGCACCTGATAGGTGCACGTATGCCTGATATTTAAGTACTGGAGCCCTTTTTATTTAAAATAAAAATAACAGACAGAATGAAGAAAAGGAGGATAAGCTGAAGAAGAAAACGTTCACTTCACCGTGTGGTGTGTGGGTCCCGCAAAGTTTTATCGTGCTGAAGCGGACTAGCCGGACAGCGATTTTTTGTCAAAAAAGACCACATACGATTTCATATTGACAAAAAAGACCATCTACGCACCGTATTAAAAAAAAAATCACTTACGTCATGACGGCAGGGCCGGCAGCCGACACATGGCACTTGCCGCCACAGGCGCTGGCGGCGGGACCTGCCGCCCTGGGCGGTGGCGGCAGCCCAGGTATATAACCGGTTCTCGAGCAAGTAACGGAACAAGAAGAGGCTGGTGGCCCCTGCCGCCACATGCCATGACGGCAGGTTTGATGCGTGCGACGTGAAAATGTCTTAGTCCTCGCACTGCCGCTGCATGAAAGTATTTACTGGCTGCTGCACGTACATTCTGACGCATGCAGGCCATTATATGCATGGTCATACGTATACGCGGCAACAGCAAAGGCACCTGCATGGACGTACGGAGGTAAAAAGTCTAGCTTATACCAGGTCCCAGCCAGTAGTGGCAAACATTGCACGCAGCCAGCGAGGATCTAGAAGCTCTACAGATGGAGAGATGCGGCCGGAATAACACAGCTATCCGCAGGCGCATTGTCGCGCGCAGCAGCAGCTGCTGCCGCCTACAGGCGTGGCGGCGGGGCCCACCTGGCCTCACCCTGTTCTGTCACACGGCACCTGAGATGAAAAACCTGTTGCCCCGAAACTGCCGCCTGCGCTCATGGCGGCATGTCCCGCCGCCGGCGCCTGTGGCGGCAGGTGCCACGTGTCGGCTGTCGGACCTGCCGCCACCGTATATGTGGTCTTTTCTGTCAATACGCCGTGCAGGTAGTCTTTTTTGTCAATACGAATTCATACGTAGTCCTTTTTGACAAAAACTCGCCGGACAGCCGGTGTGAATACGGCCGGCCGTATGGGCAAGTCTCCCCGTGACGGGTGGTCTATCGGGCGTGGGGCCAATGGGCCATGTTAAAAAGAACTCTTTTGTATAAATACTCTCTCCGTTTCTAAATATGACTATAAGTCTTTTTAGACATTTCAATATAAACTACATACGAAGCAAAATGAATAAATTTACGCTTTAAAATGTGTCTATATACATTTGTATGTATGAGAATATGGAAGGAGGGGGGGGGGGGGGGGTGGTGGTGAGAGTTTTCCACAAGTGACCATGATGATCATGAAATAAACTTGAGGTGAGGCAAGCATGAACGTCATCAAGCTCATGTGAAATGCACATGACAGAGTGTATGATAGGCTTTCTTAGTTTTATTGGTACCAAGGTAGCTGATGGGACTAGATTATACGTTTGATAGTCCTACTATATAGAGGGGTTGTCCGACGAGTAGCTTCATGCAAAGAGTGTTCAAACCTTTGCATGTGTTGCACTTTCAATTTCTGTTGATCTTGGATGGTTCTCTGTTCTAGGACATAGAGGTTGTAGTTAGCTTCAAAACGCACACAAGATCATTGAAAGCGGAATTTTGTACTAGTAAGTTATGTCTTTTTGGGGGAGATTTAAACCAACTATGCAATTTTTCCTACTGGTTTGTCCAGTGTTCGCATCGTCCGCGCTATCATTCGTGGTTGCTCGGTTTGGGGGTTGGACTATCCAGACCTTAACATATGGATCGTCCTGTTATACTTGCAAATTTGCGTAATGGCTAATTTGCTGAACTCTAATTATAGGGTTCTTCTTCCCCAACTAGAGGGAGCGTTGGGATCAAGTTTTCCCCATTTTTGCGAGGACGTTAGCCCTCCCTAAAAGACATAATCTCCCATCTAAGTGAAGGGCAGGTGGTTAGATCTAGGACTCATTTGTTGACCTCCTCCTTTGTTCCTCTCCTCTCTAATCTCTTCATTGCATGAGTTGTTTTGGGTGAGATTTACGAGAGAAAGGGAGAGGGGGAAGAGAGAGGGGGGAGGGGAGGGGGAGAGAGATAATTTGATCATGAGTTTCTTTCCATTCTTTTTTCCATCAGTTTGAGATGTCTGTGTCCATTGGTTCGAGTGAGAGTTTGAGAGCTTGTTACCTTTATAGGCAACCAACTCCTAAACAGTCTGGGGGCATTGGTTTAGTGACCTCTTCATGAAGTTTTTTAATAGGCTTGCGTTGTGTTGTTTAGTTGTTATGGAGCTTGACATCTCCTAAGTGGAGGAAGAAGCTAGCCATAGTGGATCGAGTGGCAATCCCTCGAGAGGATAGTGACTCATCGAGAGTCCGCATGTATCCGTATGAAGAGTAGAATATTGATGGACATTCAAACTCAGAAAATATAGTAAATTTTTTTCCTCGAAACCCTAATACCCCTTGGCGGTGACTAGGGTTCGGTTGACTTGACGGCGCCCGCAGATCTCATCGGCGGGGCGCACCGGTAATCCACGGGACGATGGCTTTAGCGTCCATTGGGAACGGACGATGAGGTGGCGGCGCTCTCTCTCCCCGCTCGGCTTGAGCGCAGATGGAGGAGGCGCTTGGAAAGTTGGATATCTCCGAGGAGGAAGCGACACCTTTGGTGATCGATGACTCCGACGATGGTGCTCCGCCGAAGTGACTTCTTGCGGGCAAGGTGTTGTTCAGAAATCTGTTCCACATATATACAATCTCCAATGCACTCTGCCCTACCTGGGGAAACCCTAGAGGCATGTTCTTCGTCCTCTGGGAGAAAACATGTTGCTGCGGAATTTGAGTCTAAGCGTGATCGAGACTGGGTCTGGGAGGGGTCTCCATGGTACATCAACAAGCATGCAGTAACCCTGGAGGAGTTCGAGGAACATATGCAACCTTCATAGCTTAAATTTGATAAGCTACCAGTCTGGGATCGGGTAGTGAATCTACCCTATAACCTAAGGAATGACACTCGAGGCCTGGCAATAGCTCGACAGATCGATAAGACTGCTTCTGTTGTCCAAATTGATCCTGTGGGAGGTTTCTTATGAGCAAGGGTAACTATTGAGGTACAAAAACCTCTCCGTAGATGGATCTTGATCAACTCGGCAAAGAGGAAGAGTATGGATCGCTATGACATTGAATATGAGCAAATCCCACACTTCTGTTTTTCGTGTGGCCGACTGGGTCATTCAGATCTCTTCTGTCCGACTCCTGGGACTAGGGACGAGAAGGGCGATCTCCCGTTCAACTCCTCCTTACGGGCATCGGAAGATCGCAAGAAGGCAAACTTTGGAGAGAACCCGACGAGGGATAGAAACCGTAACCAACAGAGCACAAGGGAATCCCAGTCGTTGAGCTCTCAGTAGAAGGGAGGGCCGGAGGTGACATCTCCTGTCAAAACCCCGGCGCCACAAAAGCATAAAGGCAGACCGCAATCCACCCAGGTGTATCGCAGAGTGGAGCAACAACCGATGGCAATCACAGAGCACGACGAGGTTAATGCCAACACCGTCGACGGGGAGGGCATGTCCGACCCTACAGCTCAAGCTCCGGATAACCTGACTGAAACTTTCCCTGAGAGGGAACCGAAGAAGAAAAGGCCCACCCCACCAACGTCTGAATCATCGGCAGCGGCTGCAAGTCAGCCTTGCTTGAGCCAATGAATGCTATGAGCTGGAACTGTCGAGGGCTTGGGAACCCTGGGATAGTTCATGAGCTTCGCAAGATAGTGAAGCAAGAAGGTCCTACCATGCTTTTCGTCATGTAGATAAAGATTAGGGGGAAATGTGTGGAAGATTTGAAGCATACTTTAGGTTTTTCTGGTTGCTTTGCCATTAATAGTGACGGTCTAAGCGGAGGTATCGGTTTGTTTTGGTCAAAAGATGTTGAAGTTACTTTGGATAATTTCAACAAGTCTCATATTGATGTGAAGGTCAAACAGAATAATAAAATTTGGCGCTTTACTGGCTTCTATGGAGAGCCACACTTGGAGAACCACCACCACAGTTGACGGTTTCTTCGTACTATTTTTGCTGTTACGCATAGGGCATGGATTTGCATGGGCGACTTAAATGAAACCCTACATCCGGACGAGCACTTTAGCATACAGGCAAGACCCGAAGCACAAATGTGTGCCTTCCGGGAGGCGATTTCAGATTGCGCGCTTCAGGACTTGGGGTGGCACGGTGTCCCTTTCACATGGGATAATAGGCAGCAGGGGAATATGAACGTGAAAGCAAGGCTAGACAAGGCCTTTGCCAATGCCAATTTTCTTCAGTTGTTCGAGTTCTCAACTGTCAAACATATCAGCAGTGTAGAATCGGATCATTGTTTCCTACTTGCTGAGTGTCGAGCTATGGCAACGACGGGTTGGCCCCGCACGAACCACTCTTTCCGCTACGAAAATGTTTGGTAGTCACACACCGACTATGATGAGAAAGTACGGAACATGTGGCAAACGGGAGCAGGTCAGAGAGGACTACAAGGCATTGTTGATGCCCTCTCCATGGTCCAGAGCGAGCTTGGATCATCGGGAAATAAAGAGTTTGGGAACATGGAACGTCGAGTTCGCAAACTTCAGAAAAGACTTGAGCATCTTTGAACTGCAGCGGTAGGGCGCGGTCCAAATGATGAAGAGAAGGTTGTTGCCTTGCAACTGAGGGAGGCCCTCCGGCAAGAAGATATTTGGCTCAAACAAAGGTCTCATGTGTTGTGGTTACATGTTGGCGATCGAAATACAGGCTATTTCTAGGCACAAGCAAGGCAGCGCAAGAGGACCAACTGAAAGTGCGTTAAGTCGACTAGAAGGGGGTGAATAGGCGATTTTTAAAATTCTTCACTGAGGAATTTCAGGGTGAGGAAATTCCTAAGCGAAGAACTACTTACAGCGGAATAAGTACTCAGATGCAGACATGACATAACATAAGCATGGACATCATGATGAATAGGAAATAAACACAGAGTACAGAAAGCGTAAGCACAACATAAGCAGGCTTAAGACAAACTGACTGAAGAAATTGAGAAAGTCTTAAGTCAAAGTCTTCAAACAGTAACAATCAAGATCACAACACAGTAATGAGTAAATGAAAGGGTTGATGAAATAGAACCAGTTAGCTCGGTGAAGACAATGATTTGGTAGACCAGTTCCAACTGTTGTGACAGTTGTACGTCTGGTTAGGGCGGCTAGGTATTCAAACTTGAGGACACACAGTCCTGAACACACAGTCCTGAACACACAGTTCAGGACACTTAGTCCTCACCGTATTCCCCTTGAGCTAAGGTCACACAGACCTCGCCCAATCACTTGTGGTAAGTATTCAAGTGACTTCAAAACCTTCAAAACTCGGTCACCAGATGATCCACAATTTCCTCTTGGATGCTCTAGACCATGACGCCTAACCGTCTGGAGGATGCACAGTCCTCAAAGGTAACAAGCGTCGGTTCCATACAGGAACAATCTCTTCAGTGATGCTCAATCACTTTGGGTTTGTAGGTATTTGGTTTGGGGTTTTGGGTTTTTCCTCACTTGATTATTTTCACTCAAAGTCCTCGAAGGATGGGATGCTCTCAATGACAAGTATCAGTTTCTCGTGGAGCAGCCAACCAGCTAGTGGTTGTAGGGGGCGACTATTTATAGCCTAGGGAGCAGCCCGACATGATAATACATAAATGCCCTTCAATGATATGACCGTTAGGTGGGTAGATATTTTGGGACAGCTGGCGCATAGAACAGCAACGGTCGGAAATTTGAGGTTCAAGTCCTTCAGGGCTATCATGTTCCTCACTTGTAGGCAATCCGCACTGGCAAATTCCTAACTCCTTAGTCAGGACAAATTCCTCAGAGACCAGAAGAACTTCGTCTCCGTCACTGAAGAAATTGACTGAACTATATGAGATTTCCAATGGCTTCACTCGAAGGGATTGGTAGGTGTAGGATTTTGAGTTGAGCATCACTTGTAAACTTTTCCTTAGTTTTACCCCGACCCCCTTTAACAGTATGGTGTTTCCTGTGACTCAAGAAAGAGAAAATGAAACTACAAAAACAAAAGTCTTCACGCTTCATGTTCCTCGCATGAATATCAAGTCTTCGTGGTCACACCAATTTCTTCACTTTCAAAGTCTTCAGAAATCCAAAGTCTTCAGTCGAAGACATTCATTTTTAGGGGCCGACTTTCTCTATAAATATCAAACTCCTCACAGACTTATAGACCCGTGTACACTCACAAACGCATTAGTCCCTTAACCTATAAGTCTTCAATACACCAAAATCACTATGGGGCACTAGATGCACTTACAATCTCCCCCTTTTTGGTGATTGATGACAATATAGGTTAAGTTTTCAACGGGGATAAACATATGAAGTGTAAATACTGATATTGAGGAATTTGATTGCAAGATATAGAAGAACTCCCCCTGAAGATGTGCATAGTGAGGAATTTGCTTTTGAAGCATTGCACATTTGAAGAGTAGAATCATGGAGATCTCCCCCTATATCTTGTAATTCATACACGCATTTAACATATGATATGAAGAATTTGAAATGCATGATGAAATATGGTGGATGATGTAATACAGCATGCATGCATTATCATACATGAGGAAATATCATGCACAGGAATATAGCAAAAGTATCAAACCACCATCAGACTTAAGTTTACAACTCGATCCAATAAATCTTCAGAAGAACGAGAGTTGTAACTGAAGGAAATATGCCCTAGAGGCAATAATAAAGTTATTATTTATTTCCTTATTTCATGATAAATGTTTATTATTCATGCTAGAATTGTATTAACCGGAAACATAATACATGTGTGAATACATAGACAAACAAAGTGTCACTAGTATGCCTCTACTTGACTAGCTCGTTAATCGAAGATGGTTATGTTTCCTAACCATAGACATGTGTTGTCATTTGATTAACGGGATCACATCATTAGGAGAATGATGTGATTGACATGACCCATTCCATTAGCTTAGCACCCGATCGTTTAGTATGTTGCTATTGCTTTCTTCATGACTTATACATGTTCCTATGACTATGAGATTATGCAACTCCCGTTTGCCGGGGGAACACTTTGTGTGCTACCAAACGTCACAACATAACTGGGTGATTATAAAGGAGCTCTACAAGTGTCTCCAAAGGTACATGTTGGGTTGGTGTATTTCGAGATTAAGATTTGTCACTCCGATTGTCGGAGAGGTATCTCTGGGCCCTCTCGGTAATGCACATCACATAAGCCTTGCAAGCATTGCAACTAATGAGTTAGTTGCTAGATGATGTATTACGAAACGAGTAAAGAGACTTGCCGGTAACGAGATTGAACTAGGTATTAAGATACCGACGATCGAATCTCGGGCAAGTAACATACCGATGACAAAGGGAACAACTTATGTTGTTATGCGGTCTGACCGATAAAGATCTTCGTAGAATATGTGGGAGCCAATATGAGCATCTAGGTTCCGCTATTGGTTATTGACCGGAGACATGTCTCGGTCATGTCTACATTGTTCTCGAACCCGTAGGGTCCGCACGCTTAAGGTTTCGATGACAGTTATATTATGAGTTTATGAGTTTTGATGTACCGAAGGAGTTCGGAGTCCCAGATGAGATCGGGAACATGATGAGGAGTCTCGAAATGGTCGAGACGTAAAGATCGATATATTGGATGACTATATTCGGACATCGGAAAGGTTCCGAGTGGTTCGGCTATTTTTCGGAGTACCGGTGAGTTACGGGAATACGGGAGAAGAAGTATATGGGCCTTATTGGGCTTTAGGGGAGAGGGAAAGGCAGGCCGCGCGCCCCCAAGGCCTAGTCCGAATTGGACTAGGGGGAGGGGTTGCGCCCCCTCCTTCCTTCTCTTCCCTCTTCCCCTTCCTTGTCTCCTACTCCTACTACATGGAAGGACTCCTAGTTGGACTAGGAAAGGGGGAATCCTACTCCCGGTGGCAGTAGGACTCCCCTAGGGCGCGCCATAGAGAGGGCCGGCCCTCCCCTCCTCCACTCCTTTATATACGGGGGCAGGGGGCACCCCATAGACACACAAGTTAATCCTCGTGATCGTTTTCTTAGCCGTGTGCGGTGCCCCCTTCCACCATACTCCTCGATAATATTGTAGCGGTGCTTAGGCGAAGCCCTGCGACGGTAGAACATCAAGATCGTCACCACGCCATCGTGCTGACGGAACTCTTCCCCGACACTTTGCTGGATCGGAGTCCGGGGATCGTCATCGAGCTGAACGTGTGCTAGAACTCGGAGGTGCCATAGTTTCGGTGCTTGATCGGTTGGGCCGTGAAGACGTATGACTGCATCAACCGCGTTGTGCTAACGCTTCCACTGTCGGTCTACAAGGGTACGTAGATCACACTCTCTCCTCTCGTTGCTATGCATCACCATGATCTTGCGTGTGCGTAGGAATTTTTTTGAAATTACTACGTTACCCAACAGTGGTATCAGAGCCAGGTTTTATGTGTTGATGTTATATGCACGAGTAGAACACAAGTGAGTTGTGGGCGATATAAGTCATACTGCTTACCAGCATGTCATACTTTGGTTCGGCGGTATTGTTGGATGAAGCGGCCCGGACCGACATTACGCGTACGCTTACGCGAGACTGGTTCTACCGACGTGCTTTGCACACAGGTGGCTGGCGGGTGTCAGTTTCTCCAACTTTAGTTGAACCAAGTGTGGCTACGCCCGGTCCTTGCGAAGGTTAAAACAGCACCAACTTGACAAACTATCGTTGTGGTTTTGATGCGTAGGTAAGATTGGTTCTTGCTTAAGCCCGTAGAAGCCACGTAAAACTTGCAACAACAAAGTAGAGGACGTCTAACTTGTTTTTGCAGGGCATGTTGTGATGTGATATGGTCAAGACATGATGCAAAATTTTTATTGTATGAGATGATCATGTTTTGTAACCAAGTTATCGGCAACTGGCAGGAGCCATATGGTTGTCGCTTTATTGTATGCAATGCAATTGCGCTGTAATGCTTTACTTTATCACTAAGCGGTAGCGATAGTCGTGGAAGCATAAGATTGGCGAGACGACAACGATACTACGATGGTGATCAAGGTGTCGTGCCGGTGACGATGGTGATCACGACGGTGCTTCGAAGATGGAGATCACAAGCACAAGATGATGATGGCCATATCATATCACTTATATTGATTGCATGTGATGTTTATCTTTTATGCATCTTATCTTGCTTTGATTGACGGTATCATTTTAAGATGATCTCTCACTAATTATCAAAAAGTGTTCTCCCTGAGTATGCACCGTTGCGAAAGTTCTTCGTGCCGAGACACCACGTGATGATCGGGTGTGATAGGCTCTATGTCCAAATACAACGGGTGCAAAACAGTTGCACACGCGGAATACTCAGGTTATACTTGACGAGCCAAGCATATACAGATATGGCCTCGGAACACAGAGACCGAAAGGTCGAGCGTGAATCATATAGTAGATATGATCAACATAGTGATGTTCACCATTGAAACTACTCCATCTCACGTGATGATCGGACATGGTTTAGTTGATTTGGATCACGTGATCACTTAGAGGATTAGAGGGATGTCTATCTAAGTGGGAGTTCTTAAGTAATATGATTAATTGAACTTTAATTTATCATGAACTTAGTCCTGGTAGTATTAGCATATCTATGTTGTAGATCAATAGCTCGCGTTGTTGCTTCCCTTTATTTTTGATATGTTCCTAGAGAAAATTGTGTTGAAAGATGTTAGTAGCAATGATGCGGATTGGATCCGTGATCTGAGGTTTATCCTCATTGCTGCACAGAAGAATTATGTCCTTGATGCACTGCTAGGTGACAGACCTATTGCAGGAGCAGATGCAGACGTTATGAACGTTTGGCTAGCTAAATATGATGACTACTTGATAGTTTAGTGCACCATGCTTAACGGCTTAGAATCAGGACTTCAAAGACGTTTTGAACGTCATGGACCATATGAGATGTTCCAGGAGTTGAAGTTAATATTTCAAGCAAATATCCGAGTTGAGAGATATGAAGTCTCCAACAAATTCTATAGCTAAAAGATGGAGGAGAATCGCTCAACTAGTGAGCATGTGCTCAGATTGTCTGGGTACTACAATCGCTTGAATCAAGTGGGAGTTAATCTTCCAGATAAGATAGTGATTGACAGAATTCTCTAAGTCACCATCACCAAGTTAGTAGAACTTCATGATGAACTATAATATGCAAGGGATAACAGAAACGGTTCCCAAGCTTTTCGTGATGCTGAAATCGACGAAGGTAGAAATCAAGAAAAACATCAAGTGTTGATGGTTGACGAAACCACTAGTTTCAAGAAAAAGGGCAAAGGGAAGAAGGGGAACTTCAAGAAGAACGGCAAGCAAGTTGCTGCTCAAGTGAAGAAGCCCAAGTCTGGTCCTGAGCCTGAGACTAAGTGCTTCTCCTGCAAAGGAACTGGTCACTGGAAGCGGAACTATACCAAGTATTTGGCGGATAAGAAGGATGGCAAAGTGAACATAGGTATATTTGATATACATGTTATTGATGTGTACTTTACTAGTGTTTATAGCAACCCCTCAGTATTTGATACTAGTTCAGTTGCTAAGAGTAGTAACTCGAAATGGGAGTTGCAGAATGAATAGAGACTAGTTAAGGGTGAAGTGACGATGTGTGTTGGAAGTGGTTCCAAGATTGATATGATCATCATCGCACACTCCCTATACTTTCGGGATTAGTATTGAACCTAAATAAGTGTTATTTGGTGTTTGCGTTGAGCATGAATATGATTTGATCATGTTTATTGCAATACGGTTATTCATTTAAGTAAGAGAATAAATTGTTGTTCTGTTTACATATATGGTTACACACCCAATGAAAATGGTTCATTGGATCTCGATCGTAGTGATACACATATTCATAATATTGAAACCAAAAGATGCAAAGTTAATAATGATAGTGCAACTTATTTGTGGCACTGCCGTTTAGGTCATATTGGTGTAAAGCGCATGAAGAAACTCCATACTGATGGACTTTTGGAATAACTTGATTATGAATTAGTTGATGCTTATGAACCATGCCTCATGGGCACGATGACTAAAACTCCATTCTCCGGAACAATGCAGCAAGAAACAGATTTGTTGGAAATCATGCATACTGATGTATGTGGACCGATGAATATTGAAGCTCACAGCAGGTATCATTATTTTCTGATCTTCACAGATGATTTGAGCAGATATGAGTATATCTACTTGATGAAACACAAGTCTGAAATATTTGAAAAGTTCAAAGAATTTCAGAGTGAAGTGGAGAATCATCGTAACAAAAATAAAAGTTTCTACGATATGATCGCAGAAGTAAAATATTTGAGTTACGAGTTTGGCCTTCAGTTAAAACAATGTGAAATAGTTTCACTACTCACGCCACCTGGAACACCATAGTGTAATGGTGTGTCCGAACGTCGTAATCGTACTTTACTTGATATGGTGCGATCTATGATGTCTCTTACAGATTTACCGCTATCGTTTTGGGGTTATGCATTAGAGACAGCTACATTAACGTTAAATAGGGCACCATCTAAATCCGTTGAGACGACACCATATGAACTATGGTTTGGCAAGAAACCTAAGCTGTCGTTTCTTAAAGTTTGGGACTGCGATGCTTATGTGAAAAAGATTCAACATGATAAGCTCGAACCCAAATCGGAGAAGTAAATCTTCATAGGTTACCCAAAAGAAAATGTTGGGTACACCTTCTATCACAGATCCGAAGGCAAGTTATTCATTGCTGAGAATGGATCCTTTCTAGAGAAGGAGTTTCTCACGAAAGAAGTGAGTGGGAGGAAAGTAGAAAACTTGATAAGGTAATTGTACCTTCTCCCTTATTGGAAAGTAGTTCATCACAGAAATCTGTTCTTGTGACTACTACACCAATTAGTGAGGAAGCTAATGATGATAATCATGTAACTTCAGATCAAGTTACTACCGAATCTCGTAGGTAAACCAGAGTGAGATCCACACCAGAGTGGTACGTTAATCCTGTTCTGGAAGTCATGTTACTAGACCATGACGAACCTACGAACTATGAGGAAGTGATGATGAGCCCAGATTCCGCGAAATGGTTTGAGACCATGAAATCTGAGATATGATCCATGTATGAGAACAAAGTATGGACTTTGATGGATTTGCCCGTTGATCGGCAAGCCATAGAAAATAAATGGATCTTCAAGAGGAAGACGGACGCTGATAGTAGTATTACTATCTACAAAGCTAGAATTGTCGAAAAAGGTTTTTGACAAGTTCAAGGTGTTGACTACGATGAGAGTTTCTCACTCGTATCTATGCTTAGTCTGTCCGAATCATGTTAGCAATTGCCGCATTTTTTGAAATCTGGCAAATGGATAAACAAAACTTCATTCCTTAATGGATTTATTAAAGAAGAGTTGTATACGATGCAACTAGAAGGTTTTGTCGATCCTAAAGGTGTTAACTAAATATGCAAGCTCCAACGATCCATCTATGGACTGGTGCAAGCATCTTGGAGTTGGAATATACGCTTTGATAAGTTGATCAAAGCATATAGTTTTACACAGACTTGCGGTGAAGCCTGTATTTACAAGAAAGTGAGTGGGAGCACTACAACATTTCTGATAAGTATATGTATGACATATTGTTGATCGGAGATGATGTAGAATTATTCTGCAAAGCATAAAGGAATGTTTGAAAAGAGTTTTTTCAAAGAAAGACCTCGTGAAGCTGCTTACATATTGAGCATCAAGATCTATAGAGATAGATCAAGACGCTTGATAAGTTTTTCAATGAGTACATACCTTGACAAGATTTTGAAGTAGTTCAAAAATGGAACAGTCAAAGAAGGAGTTCTTGCCTGTGTTGCAAAGTGTGAAGTTGAGTAAGACTCAAAACCCGACCACGACAGAAGATAGAGAGAGAATGAAAGTCATTCCCTATGCCTCAACCAAAGGTTCTATAAAGTATGCCATGCTGTGTACCAGACCTATTGTATACCCTGCCCCGAGTTTGGCAAGGGAGTACAATAGTGATCTAGGAGTAGATCACTGGACATTGGTCAAAATTATCCTTAGTGGAATAAGGATATGTTTCTCGATTATGGACATGAAAAAAAAGGTTCGTCGTAAAGGGTTACGTTGATGCAAGTTTTGACACTGATCCAGATGACTCCAAGTCTTAATCTGGATACATATTGAAAGTGGGAGCAATTAGCCAGAGTAGCTCCGTGCAGAGCATTGTTGACATAGAAATTTGCAAAATACATACGGATCTGAATGTGGCAGACCTGTTGACTAAACTTCTCTCACAAGCAAAACATGACCACACCTTAGTACTCTTTGGGTGTTAATCACATAGCGATGTGAACTAGATTATTGACTCTAGTAAACCCTTTTGAGTGTTAATCACATGATGATGTGAACTATTGGTGTTAAATCACATAGCAATGTGAACTAGATTATTGACTCTAGTGCAAGTGGGAGACTGAAGGAAATATGCCCTAGAGGCAATAATAGAGTTATTATTTATTTCCTTATTTCATGATAAATGTTTATTATTAATGCTAGAATTGTATTAACCAGAAACATAATACATGTGTGAATACATAGACAAACAAAGTGTCACTAGTATGCCTCTACTTGACTAGCTCGTTAATCGAAGATGGTTATGTTTCCTAACCATAGACATGTGTTGTCATTTGATTAACGGGATCACATCATTAGGATAATGATGTGATTGACATGACCCATTCCATTAGCTTAGCACCCGATCGTTTAGTATGTTGCTATTTCTTTCTTCATGACTTATACATGTTCCTATGACTATGAGATTATGCAACTCCCGTTTGCCGGAGGAACACTTTGTGTGCTACCAAACGTCACAACGTAACTGGATGATTATAAAGGAGCTCTATAGGTGTCTCCAAAGGTACATGTTGGGTTGGCGTATTTCAAGATTAGATTTGTCACTCCGATTGTCGGAGAGGTATCTCTGGGCCCTCTCGGTAATGCACATCACATAAGCCTTGCAAGCATTGCAACTAATGAGTTAGTTGCGAGATGATGTATTACGAAACGAGTAAAGAGACTTGCCGGTAACGAGATTGAACTAGGTATTAAGATACCGACGATCGAATCTCGGGCAAGTAACATACCGATGACAAAGGGAACAACGTATGTTATGTGGTCTGACCGATAAAGATCTTCATAGAATATGTGGGAGCCAATATGAGCATCCAGGTTCCGCTATTGGTTATTGACCGGAGACATGTCTCGGTCATGTCTACATTGTTCTCGAACCCGTAGGGTCCGCACGCTTAAGGTTTCGATGACAGTTATATTATGAGTTTATGAGTTTTGATGTACCGAAGGAGTTCGGAGTCCCGGATGAGATCGGGGACATGACGAGGAGTCTCGAAATGGTCGAGACGTAAAGATCAATATATTGGACGACTATATTCGGACATCGGAAAGGTTCCGAGTGGTTCGAGTATTTTTCGGAGTACCGGGGAGTTACGGGAATACGGGAGAAGAAGTATATGGGCCTTATTGGGCTTTAGGGGAGAGGGAGAGGCAGGCCGCGCGCCCCCCAAGGCCTAGTCCGAATTGGACTAGGGGGAGGGGCTGCGCCCCCTCCTTCCTTCTCTTCCCTCTTCCCCTTCCTTGTCTCCTACTCCTACTACATGGAAGGACTCCTAGTTGGACTAGGAAAGGGGGAATCCTACTCCCGGTGGGAGCAGGACTCCCCTAGGGCGCGCCATAGAGAGGGCCGGCCCTCCCCTCCTCCACTCCTTTATATACGGGGGCAGGGGGCACCCCATAGACACACAAGTTGATCCTCGTGATCGTTTTCTTAGCCGTGTGCGGTGCCCCCTTCCACCATACTCCTCGATAATATTGTAGCGGTGCTTAGGCGAAGCCCTGCGACGGTAGAACATCAAGATCGTCACCACGCCGTCGTGCTGACGGAACTCTTCCCCGACACTTTGCTGGATCGGAGTCCGGGGATCGTTATCGAGCTGAACGTGTGCTAGAACTCGGAGGTGCCGTAGTTTCGGTGCTTGATCGGTCGGGCCCTGAAGACGTACGACTACATCAACCACGTTGTGCTAACGCTTCCGCTGTCGGTTTACAAGGGTACGTAGATCACACTCTCCCCTCTCGTTGCTATGCATCACCATGATCTTGCGTGTGCGTAGGAATTTTTTTGAAATTACTACGTTACCCAACAGTAACTTAGCAAAAAAACGCCCATATAAGTAGACCCGTTTGAAGACTAACTCAAATTTCTCCCCCTTTGTCATCGAATGACCAAAAGGGATGAAAAGTGAGGACTAACGCCCCTGAAAAATATCATCACTGAGTCAATGGAGGAGCGCCAGCGTTGTTGGGGTCGGTTGTTGGAGTAGGGCCTGCCGCAGTGTCGTCCAAATCTTCATGCTCATCAGTCTCGCGCGAGGAAGAGTATGAGCTGGCTACCAAGGAAGGAACTTTGATTTTCTTGAATTTCTTTGGCGGTGGCTGAGACCAGTCAAAGTCCTTCTTGAAGCCCATTTGCTTCAGATCTTCTTCACCATAAAGATGAGACAGAACAACCCAGGTGCGATTGAATACTTCATGGAGGTAGAAGTGGTTCTTCTTCACTACATTGTGTGTAGCAGTCATGTTGTGAAGAATGGAACCAAACTGACGCTTAACCTATTTGTGGTTGCGATCGACCTTCTAGTGAAGACTGAGGAGAAGCTCACGATAAGTCATCACTTTGGGAGCTGTGCCTTGAGGATTTTCCTTTGAGGCATTGGCAGAAGCGTCATGAGTGGCAGAGTCATCATTGATGGAGTAAGATGCAGCTTTGCGAAACTTACCATCCAATGGACGAATGTCTTCATCAATAACAGCAGTAGCCTTGCCCTTTTCATCAGCTGAGGAAAATGTCCGCTTGAGGACTTCTATTGGGGGCAAGTAGCTAACGTGATTCTGCAAATCAGCCTTGTAGTTGATTGAAGACCTTGATCTAAGGAATCTCATGATCCAGGGAGCGTAAGGCTTCAATTCAAAAGGCGATAACGCAACATTGGCCAGAGTCCTCATGAAGAAATCATGGTAGTTAACAGGAATGCCATGAATGATGTTGAAAAGCAGATTCTTCATGATACCAACGACCTCTTCTTCATTAGAGTCGTGGCCCTTGATTGGACTCAAAGTCTTGGTCAAGATGCGATAGACAGTCCGTGGCACATACAACAATTCCTTCATGAGGAATTTGGTCCTTGAGGCTTGACCAGGCTTCAGCGGCTTCATCAACACTTGCATATAGTGGTCAGTAAGTTCAGGTTCATGATATATACAACGCACACCTTCAAGGGGAGGACTGACAGGCAGGGCATGAAGCAATTCAGAGGCCGGTGCTTTGAAGTGAGTATTCTCTGTCATCCAGTCCAATACCCAAGAGTTCACATCTTCAGCATTTCCTATGATGTGCAGCGTTGCATAGAACTGAAGAATTAGTTCTTCATTCCAATCACATATATCAGTGCAGAAGTTGAGCAGTCCAGCATCGTGAAGAACATTGAGGACTGGCGTGAAGCAAGGCATTGATTCCATGTCCACATGAGGAATATGCGCATGGTTGAAGACTTTGTCCTTATCAAAAAGGAGTGAAGAATAGAAGTTTGCTTGGCTGGCAGTCCAGAAATGCTCCCTTCTAAGACAATCAGAGTCATATGGGTTGTAATCTGTGAAGAATACGTGCTCATGGAAGAAGTCAGCAGCCTTGGATTTTTGCTTCTTGGAGAAGGGATTCTTCGGCTTGAGCTGAGGAGTGTCAGTCAAAGTCATCACAGCCTCGGGCATCACAATCTCCAAAACCACAGGCTGAGGAATTTCAGTTTCTACTTCAGTAGTAGCCCGGGTCTTCAATTCTTCATCAACATTGACATCAGCACCTGGAATTTCTTCATGGATGGAAGGAGTGGAGTGATGACCTGCAGAGCCCATTTGAACTTCGGTGTGTACTGGGGACTGAGGGATTTGTTGCAGTGGGGTGAAGAGTGGAGAGTTGGGGTGCTGACTATCCCAATAGTCATCATTCAGCACTGGAGTGGAGCACCCAGTGTCCACGTCTTCGTCTTCCTCATTCAATTCTTCAATGCCTGCCTCTTCAGTTGTGAACTGAGGCATAGGCGATGAGGTAACTGGGGTTGAAGGGATATTATCCACTTCAATTTCTTCGTCCAACTACTCTGAAGAAGCAGCAAAAGGAACATCTTCATCAGATCCGCTTGGGATCTCATAATCTTCACCAAAGGGAACGAGCTCCTTTGATGGCATGCTTGAAACGGGAACAACATCTATGGGATTCTCAAAAGAGCTTGTCAATATCTTCATCTTCTTTGGGGCTGAAGAATTTGATGAAGCAGGTGCTTTCCTCTTTTTCACTGCTGCTCGCTCCGCAGCTCTAGTTGTCTTCGCTTCTGATGCACAAGGAAGAATTGTACTTGGTGTTGGTGCAGGAGGAGCAGAGGAAATAAGTTCAGTTTCCTCAGGCACAATTGTTTCATTTTGCCTGGTTGGTTCAGATTCTTCAGGCTTAGCGGTTGATGCCTCAGTTGGCCTGGCTTGTTCTTCAGGTGCAACACTAGTGGTTACCCTCGCAATGTCATTAGCGGCTGTAATGTAGTCATCAACCCTGGTACTAGCATTTTCTTCAGCAGCCTGATTTTCATCGGCGGTGCTGGCATGTTCTTCAGTCGTTTGAGCAGATGCTTCACCCTGAGGAGTGATACGTCTCCAACGTATCTATAAGTTTTGATTGTTCCATGCTATTATATTATCTGTTTTGGATGTTTATGGGCTTTATTATACACTTTTATATTATTTTTGGGACTAACCTATTAACCCAGAGCCCAGTGCCAGTTTCTGTTTTTTCCTTGTTTTAGAGTATCGCAGAAAAGGAAAATCAAACGGAGTCCAATTGACCTGAAACTTCACGGAACTTATTTTTGGACCAGAAGAAGCCCACGGAGTATCCGAGATGGACCAGGAGAGTCCCGGGCTGCTCACGAGGGTGGGGGCACGCCCCCTGCCTCGTGGACATCCCGGAGATCCACCGACGTACTTCTTCCTCCTATATATACCCATATACCCTAAAAACTTCGAGGAGCACAATAGATCGGGAGTTCCGCCGCCAGAAGCCTCTGTAGCCACCAAAAACCAATCTAGACCCGTTCCGGCACCCTGCTGGAGGGGGAATCCCTCTCCAGTGGCCATCTTCATCATCCCGGCGCTCTCCATGACGAGGAGGGAGTAGTTCTCCCTCGGGGCTGAGGGTATGTACCGGTAGCTATGTGTTTGATCTCTCTCTCTCTCTCTCGTGTTCTTGAGGTGGTACGATCTTGATGTATCGTGAACTTTGCTATTATAGTTGGATCTTATGATGTTTCTCCCCATCTACTGTCTTGTAATGGATTGATTTTTACCTTTGAAGTTATCTTATCGGATTGAGTCTTTAAGGATTTGAGAACACTTGATGTATGTCTTGCGTGGGATACCCGTGGTGACAATGGGGTATTCTATTGATCCACTTGATGTATGTTTTGGTGATCAACTTGCGGGTTCCGCCCATGAACCTATGCGTAGGGGTTGGCACACGTTTTCGTCTTGACTCTCCGGTAGAAACTTTGGGGCACTCTTTGAAGTACTTTGTGTTGGTTTGAATAGATGAATCTGAGATTGTGTAATGCATATCGTATAATCATACCCACGGATACTTGAGGTGACATTGGAGTATCTAGGTGACATTAGGGTTTTGGTTGATTTGCATCTTAAGGTGTTATTTTACTACGAACTCTAGGGCTATTTGTGACACTTATAGGAATAGCCCAACAGATTGATCGGAAAGAATAACTTTGAGGTGGTTTCGTACCCTACCATAATCTCTTCGTTTGTTCTCCGCTATTAGTGACTTTGGAGTGACTCTTTGTTGCATGTTGAGGTATAGTTATATTATCCAATTATGTTATTATTGTTGAGAGAACTTGCATTAGTGAAAGTATGAACCCTAGGCCTTGTTTCAACGCATTGCAATACCGTTTACGCTCACTTTTATCATTAGTTACCTTGCTGTTTTTATATTTTCAGATTACAAAAACCATTATCTACTATCCATATTGCACTTGTATCACCATCTCTTCGCCGAACTAGTGCACCTATACAATTTATCATTGTATTGGGTGTGTTGGGGACACAAGAGACTCTTTGTTATTTGGTTGCAGGGTTGCTTGAGAGAGACCATCTTCATCCTACGCCTCCTACGGATTGATAAACCTTAGGTCATCCACTTGAGAGAAATTTGCTACTGTCCTACAAACCTCTGCACTTGGAGTCCCAACAATGTCTACAAGAAGAAGGTTGTGTAGTAGACATCAAGCTCTTTTCTGGCGTCGTTGCCGGGGAGGTTAGCGCTTGAAGGTATATCTTTAGATCTTGCAATAGAATCTTTTTGTTTCTTGTTTTAACACTAGTTTAGTTTATAAAGAAAACTACAAAAAAATATGGAATTGAGTTTGACTCATATGCTTCATCTTTTTAATATCTTTCGTGAGTATGATGGAAAGGAAAATTGTGCCAAAGTGTTATAAGAAGAATGCATTAAAATGTTTGGCACTAAATCTTTGAATGATGAGCATGATTGCAATGGTATTAGTATGAACTCTTTGAATATCCATAGTACTAATAATGATTGCACTAGTTATGATGAAAATGCCTCCTATAAACATGTCAATTTTTGTGGAGTGCATTGGGTTTGCAAGAACACACCAAATAGGGAAGATAGATATTGCAAGAGGCATAAGCGTTTAGAAACTAAATGGTTGCAAGAAAGGCTAGATGTTTGTGCTGAAAATTTAAATTTTCTTGGCCGTACTTGTGAACTTTGCAATGAACGTGGTCATTTAACCATCTGATGCAAATTGTTTCATGATATAATCATTTCCAAAAATTGTGATGACTTGATTTCTCTTGCACATCATAATGAACTTAGTTTGCTTATGGGTTATGAAGAAATGAAACGTATAACCAACTATCTTCCAGTATTTGCCCGTGATAAACTTCTTGGTTTTGATCTAGAGGAAATTTATATGTATTGTGCAGTGAATTGTATTGAAAATCCTTATATTGCCAACTACATAAAGAAAAAAAACAAATAGAAGATGAAGAGAATACTAATAAAAGGGAAGAGACTTCCCAATATCCTCCTATTATTTCTTATGATGAATCATGTAACGAGGAGGAGCCTTCTATTCAACCAATCTCATTAATAAGGAGCTCCAAAAAGAGGATTGAACCCACACATGATGTGGTGAAGAAGAAGAAAAGAAAAAGGAAGAGAGGTAAAAAGATATCTCTCCCAAATAATGCTGGTCCTATTACTGTTGTGCCTCATGAAAATATAATTGTGGAAGATGATGCGCTTGATGATGATCTTGTTATGCCTATTGCTTGTTGTGATGATTATGATTGGGAAGATAATGATACTTCTTATGATCTTGAAAATCTTTTTGGCACTTGCTTGGAAGAATATGATAATTGCTATACTATTGGTGCTATCCATACTATTAATGATGAGGGTGATTATGCTTATGATATGAAAAGGCCCAAGCTTGGGGATGCTATGTTTGATGAAGATGATGTTTTTGAGAATATATTTGCTGCAATTAATGTTTGTCCCAAGCTTGGGGATGCTACGTTTAATGAAGATGATATTTTTAGTCTCCCAAGTTTTGATATGCAAATTTATAATGATGATAGCATGCCTCCTACTTATGATGATTATATTGATGAAAGTGGGTATGGAAGAGTGTCAACTTTAGGAAGTAATGATCCCACTATTTTGGAGGATGTTGAATCTTATTATGATAATTATGAAAGTGGATTTGGAGAGGTCATGACTTTATTTAGTGATGATTCCACTATCTTGGAAGAGGTTTCAATCGATTATGATGAGAACAAAGTTGCTACTTATGATAATTATTGTGATGATACATATTCTATAAAAAGTAGTGATGATTATATTTATAAAACTTGTCATGATTATGATTACCCTTTTTATGAACATTACTCTTTTAATGTGGAAACAATTTATAGTATTCGAGTCTCTTATGATACTCCCACTATTCCGATTGAGAAGAATTTTGCTTATGTGGAGAGTAATAAAATTTCCATGCTTGTAGATCATGAAAAGTATGCTTTAGGTTCTGGTTATATTGTTTAATTCATTCATGATTCTACTGAAAATTATTATGAGGGAGGAACATATGCTTGTAGGAATTGCAATAATATCAAGTTTCCCCTCTATGTGCTTAAATTTTTGGAGTTATGCTTGTTTTACCTTCCTATGCTAGTTGATTATTGTTCCCACAATTTGTTTGATCACAAAATTCCTATGCATAGGAAGTGGGTTTGACTTAAATATTCTAGTCATATTCTTCATGATGCTCTCTTTATGTTTCAATTCATATCTTTTATGTGAGTATCATTGAAATCATCATGCCTAGTTAGGGGTGTTAAACGTTAGCGCTTGTTGGGAGGCAACCCAATTTTATTTTTGCTCCTTGATTTTTGATTATGTTTAGTAATAAATAATTCATCTAGCCTCTGTTTAGATGTGGTTTTATGCTTTTAATTAGTGTTTGTGCCAACTAGAACCTTTGGGAAGACTTGGGGAAAGTCTTTGCGATCATGCTGTAAAAAACAGAAACTTTAGCGCTCACGAGAATTGATGCCATTTTTTATTGGAGAGTGATATTTAGTTAATTATTTTTGAATATTATTAATATATAAATACCTCACGTCCATAAATTTATTTGAGAATTTTATGAGTTCCAGAAGTATACGTTTGATCCAGATTACTACAGACTGTTCTGTTTTTGACAGATTCTGTTTTTCATGTGTTGTTTACTTATTTTGATGAATCTATGTCTAGTAAAAGAGTTTATAAACCATAGAGAAGTTGGAATACAGTAGGTTTAACACCAATATAAATAAAGAATGAGTTCATTACAGTACCTTGAAGTGGTGTTTTGTTTTCTTTCGCTAACGGAGCTTACGAGTTTTCTGTTAAGTTTTGTGTTGTGAAGCTTTCAAGTTTTGGGTAAAGATTCGATGGACTATGGAATAAGGAGTGGCAAGAGCCTAAGCTTGGGGATGCCCAAGGCATACCAAGGTAATATTCAATGAAAACCAAGAGCCTAAGCTTGGGGATGCCCCGGAAGGCATCCCCTCTTTCGTCTTCGTTCATCAGTAACTTTACTTGGAGCTATATTTTTATTCACCACATGATATGTGTTTTGCTTGGAGTGTCATTTTATTTTACTTTTGTTTTGCTTGCTGTTTGAATAAAATACCAAGATCTGAAATTCTTAAATGTTAGAGAGCCTTCACATAGTTGCATAATTATTCGACTACTCATTGATCTTTACTTATATCTTTTAGAGTAGTTTGTCATTTGCTCTAGTGATTCACTTATATCTTTTTAGAGCACGGTGGTGGTTTTATTTTATAGAAATAGATGAACTCTCATGCGTCACTTATATTATTTTGAGAGTCTTTAGAACATCATGGCAGTTTGCTTTGGTTATGAAACTAGTCCTAATATGATGGGCGTCCAAGAGGGATATAATAAAAACTTTCATATGAAGTGCATTGAATACTAAGAGAAGTTTGATACTTGATAATTATTTTGAGATATGGAGATGGTGGTATTAGAGTCATGCTAGTTGAGTAGTTGTGAATTTGAGAAATACTTGTGTTGAAGTTTGTGATTCCCGTAGCATGCACATATGGTGAACCGTTATGTGACGAAGTCGGAGCATGATTTGTTTGTTGATTGTCCTCCTTATGAGTGGCGGTCGGGGACGAGCGATGGTATTTTCCTACCAATCTATCCCCTAGGAGCATGTGCGTAGTACTTTGTTTCGATAACTAATAGATTTTTGCAATAAGTATGTGAGTTCTTTATGACTAATGTTGAGTCCATGGATTATACGCACTCTCACCCTTCCACCATTGATAGCCTCTCTAATACCGCGGACCTTTCGCTGGTATCATACACCCACCATATACCTTCCTCAAAACAGCCACCATACCTACCTATTATGGCATTTCCATAGCCATTCCGAGATATATTGCCATGCAACTTTCCACCGTTC
This sequence comes from Triticum urartu, assembly GCF_056163025.1. Lineage (NCBI taxonomy): Eukaryota > Viridiplantae > Streptophyta > Magnoliopsida > Poales > Poaceae > Triticum > Triticum urartu. The sequence continues at coordinate 461,487,817 of NC_141873.1, read as the reverse complement.
CGTTTACTATGACACACTTCATCATTGTCATAGTGCCTTGCATGATCATGTAGTTGACATCATATTTGTGGCAAAGCCACCATGCATAATTTATCATACATGTCACTCTTGATTCATTGCCCATCCTGGTACACCGCTGGAGGCATTCATATAGAGTCATACTTTGTTCTAGTATCGAGTTGTAATCTTTGAGTTGCAAGTAAATAGAAGTGTGATGATCATCATTAATAGAGCATTGTCCCAAAAAAGGCCAAATAAAAAAAGGGACAATGCTACTATCCTTTTTTTCCACACTTGTGCTTCAAAGTAGCACCATGATCTTCATGATAGAGAGTCTCTTGTTTTGTCACTTCCATATACTAGTTGGAAATTTTCATTATAGAACTTGGCTTGTATATTCCAACAATGGGCCTCCTCAAGTGCCCTAGGTCATCGTGAGCAAGCAAGTTGGATGCACACCCACTTAGTTTCTTTTGTTGAGCTTTCATACATTTATAGCTCTAGTGCATCCATTGCATGGCAATACCTACTCACTCACATTGATATCTATTAATGGGCATCTCCATAGCCTGTTGATACGCCTAGTTGATGTGAGACTATCTTCTCCTTTTTGTCTTCTCCACAACCACCATTCTATTCCACCTATAGTGCTATGTCCATGGCTCACGCTCATGTATTGCGTGAAGATTGAAAAAGTTTGAGAACATCAAAAGTATGAAACAATTGCTTGGCTTGTCATCAGGGTTGTGCATGATTTAAATACTTTGTGTGGTGAAGATGGAGCATAGCCAGACTATATGATTTTGTAGGGATAGCTTTCTTTAGCCATGTTATTTTGAGAAGACATGATTGCTTAGTTAGTATGCTTGAAGTATTATTATTTCTATGTCAATATTGAACTCTTGTCTTGAATCTTATGGATCTGAATATTGTTGCCACAATAAAGAGAATTACATGGATAAATATGTTAGGTAGCATTCCACATCAAAAATTCTATTTTTATCATTTATCTACTCGAGGATGAGCAGGAATTAAGATTGGGGATGCTGATACGTCTCCAACGTATGTATAATTTTTTTGTTCCATGCTATCATATTATCTGTTTTGGATGTTTATGGGCTTTATTATACACTTTTATATTATTTTTGGGACTAACCTATTAACACAGAGCCCAGAGCCAGTTTCTGTTTTTCCTTGTTTTAGAGTATCGCAGAAAAGGAAAATCAAATGGAGTCCAATTGACCTGAAACTTCACGGAACTTATTTTTGGACCAGAAGAAGCCCATTGAGTATCGGAGATGGACCAGGAGAGTCCCGGGCTGCCCACGAGGGTGGGGGCGCGCCCCCCTGCCTCGTGGACAGCCCGGAGATCCACCGACGTACTTCTTCCTCCTATATATACCCATATACCCTAAAAACTTCGAGGAGCACAATAGATCGAGAGTTCTGCCGCCAGAAGCCTCCGTAGCCACCAAAAACCAATCTAGACCCGTTCCGGTACCCTGCCGGAGGGGAATCCCTCTCCGGTGGCCATCTTCATCACCCCGGTGATCTCCATGATGAGGAGGGAATAGTTCTCCCTCGGGGCTGAGGGTATGTACCGGTAGCTATGTGTTTGATCTCTCTCTCTCTCTCTCTCGTGTTCTTGAGGTGGTACGATCTTGATGTATCACGAGCTTTGCTATTATAGTTGGATCTTATGATGTTTCTCCCCCTCTACTGTCTTGGATTGAGTTTTACCTTTGAAGTTATCTTATCGAATTGAGTCTTTAAGGATTTGAGAACACTTGATGTATGTCTTGCGTGGGATACCCGTGGTGACAATGGGGTATTCTATTGATCCACTTGATGTATGTTTTGGATATCAACTTGCGGGTTCCGCCCATGAACCTATGCATAGGGGTTGGCACACGTTTTCGTCTTGACTCTCCGGTAGAAACTTTGGGGCACTCTTTGAAGTACTTTGTGTTGGTTTGAATAGATGAATCTGAGATTGTGTGATGCATATCGTATAATCATACCCACGGATACTTGAGGTGACATTGGAGTATCTAGGTGACATTAGGGTTTTGGTTGATTTGCGTCTTAAGGTGTTATTTTACTACATACTCTAGGGCTGTTTGTGACACTTATAGGAATAGCCCAACGGATTGATCGGAAAGAATAACTTTGAGGTGGTTTCATACCCTACCATAATCTCTTCGTTTGTTCTCCGCTATTAGTGACTTCGGAGTGACTCTTTGTTGCATGTTGAGGGATAGTTATATGATCCAATTATGTTATTATTGTTGAGAGAACTTGCATTAGTGAAAGTATGAACCCTAGGCCTTGTTTCAACGCATTGCAATACCGTTTACGCTCACTTTATCATTAGTTACCTTGCTGTTTTTATATTTTCAGATTACAAAAACCATTATCTACTATTCATATTGCACTTGTATCACCATCACTTCGCCGAACTAGTGCACCTATACAATTTACCATTGTATTAGGTGTGTTGGGGACACAAGAGACTCTTTGTTATTTGGTTGCAGGGTTGCTTGAGAGAGACCATCTTCATCCTACGCCTCCTATGGATTGATAAACCTTAGGTCATCCACTTGAGGGAAATTTGCTACTGTCCTACAAACCTCTGCACTTGGAGGCCCAACAACGTCTACAAGAAGAAGGTTGTGTAGTAGACATCAAGGAGATTCAGCTTTTGAAGTAAATTTCTCAGCCAACTTGACAAATCTGACTTTGGCTCCAAGTCAGTCAGTGCGGTAGACGTTGAATTCATCACTGAGTCCTTTGATCTCAGTTTGTATAGCAACAAGTTCATCAGTTGTCATGTTGACAAAAATTTTCTTCAGAAAACGCTCCTTCTTGTACTGTGCTTTCTTCAATTGTCTGGCCTTCTCAAATTTCCACTTTTCTTCACCAATGAAGGCGGTCAGCATGTGACTTTGGTCAGAAGTGAGATTGAAGTCAGGCAAAGGTGTGTTAGGATGTGACGCCCCGAGACCGATGCGCCAGGTGTCTTCCAGTTATTCGCTGTCTTTGCCATGTCATTTGCTTGCGTGTTGCATCTTGCCATGTCATCATGTGCATTGCATCATCATGTTTTTCAAAACTTGCATCCGTCCGGGTCTCCACGTTCCTTCTATTGTCAGTTCTGAGCCCAGACACACTTGTATGCGCCCGTGACACGTCCGAAATATTTTATTTTATAAGTGGACGAAAAATGTTCTCGGAATGTGTTGAAAGTTGAAATGCGGTGTTGTTATAGTGTAGATAGAACGCCTGTCAAATTTCATCGCATTCGGAGTTCATTTGATGCCTCAACGGATACTTATACACGCATTATAGTCGGTCAAAACGTCGGACGTTTTCGGTCTCCGGAAACGGTTGCCGGGCCTCTCTTTCTCTTCTCTCTCTTTTTTGAGCCCATCAAATCCTCACCTTCGTTGACCATTTCGAGACCAACCATGTTTTGTTTCCCTCTTGGCAAACCACCTAACCTCTCTCGTCAGCCCGCGGCCCCCTCGCGTGCGCGTCCGAAACTTCCCTGAACCCGAACCGGACTATCGTTACCGTTGGGTCCGGATCATCCCCAAACATCTACAAAACATCTCCGTTTTATTATTTGATCCCCCTAGCCTATTTATTAGGGACTGTCTGATTAAGATCGGAGGGACCAAATGCCCCTAAACTTAGCCCATTTGCTATATATAGATCAAACTCTAACCTAACCCTAAAATTCCTCTCCCTTGTCCCATCTGTCCCGTCACCGCCGCCACCCACTGACCAAATCCCCCTCGGGATCTCCCCTGCCCGATCCCCTGGGCCAGCCTCCTCCCCTCGATCTACGAGATCCACAGCTCCTCTGCCTGCAGCCCCGCATTCCCCCTCCATGAGCACAGCCCCGAGCCACTCCCGTGCCCGATGGCCTCCGCCTGCGCCGGAGCTTGCCACCGGCGATAGAAGCAGCAACACCGACCTCCCCTTCTCCTTCTTCTTCCTTTTCCTCCTCGGTCTCCCTCTCTCTCATGATGGTCCTTCTTCCTCTCTCTCAAGTACGCTGGAACCGCCATGGACGCATGAGGTCCTCCGCTCCGACCAGCGCCCGTGCGCCAACCTCCAGGGAGCCGCTCGCCTCGACTTCCCGCTGGTCCGGCCGCCCTAGGTCCAGCGCCATGCCTCGCCGGATCTCCGCCTCGCCCTGTTCGTCCGCTGCCTCCCGAAGGCCATGGAACCTTGTTGCCGATGCTCGCCCTTGCCGTTGTTCGTCCCTGTCATTCGGCCACTAGATCCATCGTCCTCCGTCAACTTCTGTCGGATCCACGCCCACCTCGCCTCACCGGAGATACCGCGTGCCATTGCCCGAGGACCCCACCACCATGGCTCTGAACTCTCTCGCCTCTGTCTGTAATGGCCAGGAGGCCAGCCGATCTGACGCCAAGCCACCGGTTGCCTCCGCCACCCTTGTCGTTCCTGGCCGGATCCTGCCGGCTGGGCCTCGTCCCCGGCCACCGGCGACCTCGTCGGAGCCCACCTGCGCCGCCCGCAAGTCCCCTGCTCCAAACCTGCCGCTGCTCTGTTTCTGCTTCTGCTTCCTGTCGAACAGAGGGTCGCGCCCGATCGCGCTGCCTCCGCTTCGCTCTGCCTACGAGGCCCAGCGCCGCGCGAAGTCCAACTTCCCAGCCAGCCTGCTTCTTCGCTTGGGCCTAGGCCCGCTGGGTGAGATGCCTTCCCCAGCGTCTGTTCTTGTTGGGCCGGCCTCTATTTTGGCCCGTTCATGTTTTTTTTCCAGATCTACGCTTTTCCTATTTTCCAGAGAGAGCTGTTTTGTAGAAAACACCCTAGTCTTCATGCATATAATAACTCATTATGCATCGTATTAAAATGATTTATATATGAAAAATGAATAAAATTTTATCTAGTTTCATAATTTGCAACTTTCATGCATGTTTAAAATGTTGTTTGGTTAAATTTGCTCCTATGCCATGCTAAAATGCTTTATTTCATAACTTAATAACCTTAGCTCCAAATTTAATAAACTGTATATGTAAATGGGGTAGAAAAATGCCTAGTTTAACATGGTGTACTTGCTTTGCATGTTTAACAACTCTAAAATATGGTTTAGGGCAGAACAGGACCAAATCTAAAATATGCACATGAGGATTTTCCGGACTTGTTTGCTTGTTGTTTCCGGCCTCATTTAAACTTGCCTAGATAGGTAGTTTTGTTGTGCTTCACCTCTTGCCATGCTAACCAACATTTAATTTTGTTGAGTACCTAAACGAGAGAGAACTAAATAAGTCATGTGGTGTTTCGTCAAACTGCAACGGAGTTGCATAGTGAGCTCCACTTAATTTGTAGGATTGTTTGTGCATTTTGCCATGCCATGCCTCTTTAAATCGGACATGCATCATACTTGGTTGTGCATCATGCCATGCTTATGTGATGGTTGTTTACTATGTTGTTTGCTTCTTTCCGGTGTTGCTTCTTCGGGTTAGTTCCGATAACGTCGCGTTTGTGAGGATCCGTTCGACTATGTCCGTTTGTCTTCTTCATGGACTCGTTCTTCTTCCTTGCGGGATCTCAGGCAAGATGACCATACCCTCGAAATCACTTCTATCTTTGCTTGCTAGTTGATCGCTCTATTGCTATGCCGTGATGCCTACCACTTGCTATATCATGCCTCCCATATTGCCATGTCAAGCCTCTAACCCACCTTTCCTAGCAAACCGTTGTTTGGCTATGTTACCGCTTTTGCTCAGCCCCTCTTATAGCGTTGCTAGTTGCAGGTGAAGCTGAAGTTTGTTCCATGTTGGAACATGGATATGTTGGGATATCACAATATCTCTTATTTATTTTAATGCATCTATATACTTGGTAAAGGGTGGAAGGCTCGGCCTTATGCCTGGTGTTTTGTTCCACTCTTGCCGCCCTAGTTTTCGTCATACCGGTGTTATGTTCCTTGATTTTGCGTTCCTTAAGCGGTTGGGTGTTATGGGAACCCCTTGACAGTTCGCTTTGAATAAAACTCCTCCAGCAAGGCCCAACCTTGGTTTTACTATTTGCCTCACCACCACCTACTATTCCCTTGGGAGTCGCGCTCCTGAGGGTCATCTTTATTTTAACCCCCCGGGCCAGTGCTTCTCTAAGTGTTGGTCCGAAACAGAGCCACTTGCAGTGCCACCTCGGGGAAACTTGAGGGTTGGTTTTAGTTGTACGTAGTGTTCATCCGGTGTTGCCCTGAGAACGAGATATGTGCAGCTCCTATCGGGATGTTGGCGCATCGGGCGGTCTTGCTGGTCTTGTTTTACCATTGTCGAAATGTCTTGTAACCGGGATTCCGAGTCTGATCGGGTCTTCCTGGGAGAAGGAATATCCTTCGTTGACCGTGAGAGCTTCTGATGGGCTAAGTTGGGACACCCCTGCAGGGTTTTGAACTTTCGAAAGCCGTGCCCATGGTTATGGGCAGATGGGAATTTGTTAATGTCCGATTGTAGAGAACTTGACACCTAACTTAATTAAATGCATCATCCGCGTGTGTAGCCGTGATGGTCTCTTCTCGGGGGGGTCCGGGAAGTGAACACGGTTTTTGTGTTATGCTTGAACATAAGTAGTTTCAGGATCACTTCTTGATCACTTCTAGTTCACGATCATTGCGTTGCTTCTCTTCTCGCTCTTATTTGTGTATGTTAGCCACCATATATGCTTAGTGCTTGCTGCTGCTCCACCTCACTACACTTTCCTACCCATAAGATTAAATAGTCTTGATCTCGCGGGTGTGAGATTGCTGAGTCCTCGTGGCTCACAGATACTTCCAAACAGTTGCAGGTGCCGATGATACCAGTGCAGGTGATGCAATCGTGCTCAAGTGGGAGCTTGATGAAGATCTTGATCGTTGTTGTGTGATGTCTACTACACAACCTTCTTCTTGTAGACGTTGTTGAGCCTCCAAGTGCATAGGTTTGTAGGACAGTAGCAAATTTCCCTCAAGTGAATGACCTAAGGTTTATCAATCCGTAGGAGGCATAGGATGAAGATGGTCTCTCTCAAGCAACCCTGCAACCAAATAACAAAGAGTCTCTTGTGTCCCCAACACAGCCAATACAATGGTAAATTGTATAGGTGCACTAGTTCGGCGAAGAGATGGTGATACAAGTGGTATATGGATAGTAGATAATAGTATTTGTAATCTAAAATTACAAAAACAGCAAGGTAGCAAGTGATAAAAGTGAGCGTAAACGGTATTGCAATGCTAGGAAACAAGGCCTAGGGTTCATACTTTTGCTAGTGTAAGTTCCCTCAACAATGATAACATAATTGGATCACATAACTATCCCTCAACATGCAACAAAGAGTCACTCCAAAGTCACTAATAGCGGAGAACAAACGAAGAGATTATGGTAGGGTATGAAACCACCTCAAAGTTATTCTTTCCAATCAATCCGTTGGGCTATTCCTATAAGTGTCACAAACAGCCCTAGAGTTCGTACTAGAATAACACCTTAAGACACAAATCAACCAAAACCCTAATGTCACCTAGATACTCCAATGTCACCTCAAGTATCCGTGGGTATGATTATACGATATGCATCACACAATATCAGATTCATCTATTCAGCCAACAAAAGGACCTCAAAGAGTGCCCCAAAGTTCTACCAGAGAATCACGACGAAAACATGTGCCAACCCCTATGCATAGGTTCATGGGCGGAACCCGCAAGTTGATCACCAAAACATACATCAAGTGAATCACGTGGTATCCCATTGTCACCACAGATACGCACGGCAAGACATACATCAAGTGTTCTCAAATCTTTAAAGACTCAATCCGATAAGATAACTCCAAAGGGGAAACTCAATTCATTACAAGAGAGTAGAGGGGGAGGAGAAACATAGGATCCAACTATAATAGCAAAGCTCGCGATACATCAAGATCGTGCCAAATCAAGAACACGAGAGAGAGAGATCAAACACATAGCTACTGGTACATACCCTCAGCCCCGAGGGAGAACTACTCCCTCCTCGTCATGGAGAGCACCGGGATGATGAAGATGGCCACCGGAGAGGGATCGCCCCCTCCGGCAGGGTGCCGGAACAGGTCCGGATTGGTTTTCGGTGGCTACGGAGGCTTCTGGTGGTGGAACTCCTGATCTAATCTCTGTTCTGGAAGTTTTACGATACGTAGGTATATATGGGTACAAGGGGTACGTCGATGGACCGAAGGGGGGCCACGAGGCAGGGGGCACGCCCCTACCCTCGTGAGCACCTCCTTCATCTTCTGATGTAGGGTCCAATATCCGGTAGGTTTCCTTCCAAAAATAACTTCTCCAGTTGATTTCGTTCCGTTTTGACTCCGTTTGATATTCCTTTTCCTCGAAACACTAAAATAGGCATAAAACAACAAATCTGGGCTGGGCCTCCGGTTAATAGGTTAGTCCAAAAAATAATATAAAAGTGGAAAATAAAGCCCAATATTGCCCAAAACAGTAGATAATATAGCATGGAGCAATCAAAAATTATAGATACGTTGGAGACGTATCAAGCATCCCCAAGCTTAATTCCCGCTCGTCCTCGAGTAGGTAAATGATAAAAAGATAATTTTTGATGTGGAATGCTAGTTGGCATAATTTCAATGTAATTCTTCTTACTTGTGATACGAATATTCAGATCCGAAAGATTCAAGACAAAAGTTCATATTGACATAAAAATGATAATACTTCAAGCATACTAACAAAGCAATTATGTCTTCTCAAAATAACATGGCCAAAGAAAGTTATCCCTACAAAATCATATAGTCTGGCTATGCTCTATCTTCACCACACAAAGTATTTAAATCATGCACAACCCCGATGACAAGCCAAGCAATTGTTTCATACTTTTGATGTTCTCAAACTTTTTCAATCTTCACGCAATATATGAGCGTGAGCCATGGACATAGCACTATAGGTGGAATAGAATGGTGGTTGTGGAGAAGACAAAAAAAGGAGAAGATAGTCTCACATAACTAGGCGTATCAACGGGCTATGGAGATGCCCATCAATACATATCAATGTGAGTGAGTAAGGATTGCCATGCAACGGATGCACTAGAGCTATAAATGTATGAAAGCTCAACAAAAGAAACTAGTGGGTGTGCATCCAACTCGCTTGCTCACGAAGATCTAAGGCATTTTGAGGAAGCCCATCATTGGAATATACAAGCCAAGTTCTATAATGAAAGATTCCCACTAGTATATGAAAGTGACAACATAGGAGACTCTCTATCATGAAGATCATGGTGCTACTTTGAAGCACAAGTGTGGTAAAAGGATAGTAGCATTGTCCCTTCTCTCTTTTTCTCTCATTTTTTTATTTGGGCCTTTTCTCTTTTTATGGCCTCCTTTCTTTTTTTTATTTGGGCTTCTTTGGCCTCTTTTCTTTTTTTATTTAGGCTTCTTTGGCCTCTTTTATTTATTTTTCGTCCGGAGTCTCATCCCGACTTGTGGGGGAATCATAGTCTCCATCATCCTTTCCTCACTGGGACAATGCTCTAATAATGATGATCATCACACTTTTATTTACTTACAACTCAAGAATTACAACTCGATACTTAGAACAAGATATGACTCTATATGAATGCCTCCGGCGGTGTACCGGGATGTGCAATGACTCATGAGTGACATGTATGAAAGAATTATGAATGGTGGCTTTGCCACAAATACGATGTCAACTACATGATCATGCTAGCAATATGACAATGATGAATGTTTCATGATAAACTGGATGGTGGAAAGTTGCATGGCAATATATCTCGGAATGACTATGGAAATGCCATAATAGGTAGGTATGGTGGCTGTTTTGAGGAAGGTAAATGGTGGGTTTATGGTACCGGCGAAAGGTGCGCGGTACTAGAGAGGCTAGCAAGGGTGGAAGTATGAGAGTGTGTATAATCCATGGACTCAACATTAGTCATAAAGAACTCACATACTTATTGCAAAAATCTATTAGTTATTGAAACAAAGTACTACGCGCATGCTCCTAGGGGGATAGATTGGTAGGAAAAGACCATCGCTCGTCCCCGACCGCCACTCATAAGGAGGACAATCAATAAATAAATCATGATCCGACTTCATCACATAACGGTTCACCATACGTGCATGCTACGGGAATCACAAACTTCAACACAAGTATTTCTCAAATTCATAACCACTCAACTAGCATGACTCTAATATCACCATCTCCATATCTCAAAACAATCATCAAGCATCAAACTTCTCTTAGTATTCAACACACTCATAAGAGAATTTTATTATTCTTGAATACCCAGCATATTAGGATTTTAAGCAAATTACCATGCTATTTAAGACTCTCAAAATAATCTAAGTGAAGCATGAGAGTTCATCTATTTCTATAAAATAAAACTAAAACTACCATGCTCTAAAAGATATAAGTGAAGCACTAGAGCAAATGACAAACTACTCCAAAAGATATAAGTGAAGATCAATGAGTAGTCGTATAATTATGCAACTATGTGAAGACTCTCTAACATTTAATAATTTCAGATCTTGGTATTTTATTCAAACAGCAAGCAAAGAAAAATAAAATGACATTCTAAGAATGGCAAACATCATGTGAAGAAGCAAAAACTTAGGATCAACCGAAACTAACCGATAGTTGTTGAAGAAGAAAGGTGGGATGCCAACCGGGGCATCCCCAAGCTTAGACGCTTGAGACTTCTTGAAATATTATCTTGGGATGCCTTGGGAATAACCAAGCTTGAGCTTTTGTGTCTCCTTAATTCCTCTCATATCACGGTCTCCCTAAATCTCAAAAGCTTCATCCACACAAAACACAACAAGGACTCGTGAGGTAAGTTAGTATAAACCATTGCAAAAACCTTATCATACTCTACTGTATCAAATCACTAAAATTATTATTCAACATTGCATATTAAATGCCTCTGCATATTTAATAGTCCTATCCTCAAATAGAATCATTAAAGATGCAAACATATGCAAACATAACAGCAATCTGCCTAAACAGGATAGTCTGTAAAGAATGCAGCAACATCCATACTTCCCTAGCTCTAAAAATTATGAAAGAAAATTCCCACTGTAGTAAATTTATCAGAGCTTAATATGCAAAAGGTTTCAACATTTTATCATATTCTTACTTTTCTAGGGAATTATTGCAACAGCGGTAAACTTTCTGTTTTCAAACAGAAACATGTGGACTTCTAAAATAGGCATAGTAAAGGCTATCAATGCCACTTTTATTGAAATAAAAGATGCAAAACATTATTCTAAATAACAGCAAGCAAATCCTAACAAAATAAATTGACGCTCCAAGCAAAACATGTGGCGAATAAAAATATATCTCCAAGTAAAGTTATCGATGAACGAAGACGAAGGAGGGGATGCCTTCCGAGGCATCCCCAAGCTTAGGCTCTTGCCACTCCTTATTCCATAGTCCATCTAATCCTTACCCAAAACTTGAAAACTTCACAACACAAAACTTAACAGAAAACTCGTAAGCTCCGTTAGTATAAGAAAACAAAAGACCACTTCATTCATTATTTATATTGGTGTTAAACCTACTGTATTCCAACTTCTCTATGGCTTATAAACTATTTTACTAGCCATAGATTCATCAAAATAAGCAAACAACACATCGAAAACAGAATCTGTCAAAAACAGAACAGTCTGTAGTAATCTGGATCAAATGTATACTTCTGCAACTAGAAAATTCTCAAATAAATTGCTGGACCTGAGGAATTTATCTATTAATCATATGCAAAAATAATTAACTAAATATCACTCTCCAAATAAAAATGGCAGCAATTATCGTGAGCGCTAAAGTTTCTGTCTTTTACAGCATGATCAACAAGACTTTCCCTAAGTCTTCCCAAAGGTTCTACTTGGCACAAACACTAATTAAAAGCATAAAACCACATCTAAACATAGGCTAGATGAATTATTTATTACTAAACAGGAACAAAAAGCAAGGAACAAAAATAAAGTTGGGTTTCTTCCCAACAAGCGCTATCGTTTAACGCCCCTAGCTAGGCATGATGATGTCAATGATGCTCACATAAAGGATAAGAATTGAAACATAAAGAGAGCATCCCGAAGAATATTACTAGCACATTTAAGTCTAACATGCTTCCTATGCATAGGGATTTTGTGAGCAAACAACTTATGAGAACAATAATCAACTAGCATAGGAAGGTAAAACAAGAATAACTTCAAAACTTTAAGCACATAGAGAGGAAACTTGATATTATTGCAATTCCTACAAGCATATATTCCTCCCTCATAATAATTTTCGGTAGCATCATGAATGAATTCAACAATATAACCAGCACCTAAAGCATTCTTTTCATGATCTACAAGCATAGAATTTTTATTACTCTCCACACAAGCAAAATTCTTCTCATGAATAATAGTGGGAGCAAACTCAACAAAATAATTATCATGTGAAGCATAATCCAATTGAAAACTAAAATCATGATGACAAGTTTCATGGATATCATTATTCTTTATAGCATACAAGTCATCACAATAATCATCATAGGTAGCAACTTTGTTCTCATAATCAATTGGAACCTCTTCTGAAATAGTGGATTCATCACAAAATAAAGTCATGACCTCTTCGAAACCAGTTTCGTCAACATAATCATCATAAATTGGAGGCATGCTTTCATCATAATAAATTTGCTCATCAAAACGTGGGGGACAAAAAAATATCATATTCATTAAACATAGCTTCCCCAAGCTTGTGGCTTTGCATATCATTAGCATCATAGATATTCAAGGAATTCATACTAACAACATTGCAATCATGCTTATTATTCAAATATTTAGTGCCAAACATTTTATAGATTTCTTCTTCTAGCACTTGAGCACAATTTTCCTTTCCATCATACTCACGAAAGATATTAAAAAGGTGAAGCGTATGAGACAAACTCAATTCCATTTTTTTACAGTTTTCTTTTATAAACTAAACTAGTGATAAAACAAGAAACTAAAAGACTCGATTGCAAGATCTAACGATATACTGTAACATCCCAAATTTTCAATTGGAATGTTATACACTAGATCATCGTTGCATATCATATCTATTGCATTCTGGTTGATCCTAGAAATTTTTCGCAACTCAAGGACCCTCGGAGAGAGTTGGGGATTTCGTTATTTTCATATTTGAGTTGTCTCAAATTTTGAAAATAGGATCATTTGATTTTATTTATTTTATCTTCAATAATTTCTATTGCAAAAATATGAGAGAGGGAATAAAATGACTTTCACAAAATAAAGAAATATCGAGGATTTAATAAAAAATCAACTAAGATTTTATTTGGTTTTATTTGCTATTTTATTTGAATTTAGGAAAAATGCACATTTTTCAAAATTGCATTTAGGCCCCAAATAAATGTTCATCCTGTGCGGCTTGATTTTAGAAGCCGGGGAAAATTTATTTCAGGATTTTTGGAGTCCGTTTAGTATTTCTTTTATTTGGTTTTTTGCGCGTTGTTTTAAAAAAAACGCGAACCGACTCCGGGCCATACCCGAGCGGGACTCCGCCCGGGGCAGCCCTTATAAGCCGCCGCCCGGGGCCCGAGCCAGCCCACCCAGGGCCGAAACCCTAGCGCCCGATCCGCGCCACCGCCCGCCCGCGCCGCGCCGCCGTCTCGCCGCTGCGCCGCCGCCGCCCCGCCCACTCGCCGGAGCCGCCCCGCCCGCTCGCCGGACACGCCGCCCGAGGTAGCCGCCGTCGCCTTTTTAAAAGCCACAGTTTATTTTTTTAGATCCGTTTTTTAGAATGGTTTTTTTTCAGTTTATTCTATTTAGCGAGCGTTCGCTCGTTCGTTCGTTTTAACGAACGTGTTCGTCGTTTAGATCCAGTTAACGAACGTTCGTTTGTTAAACTGTTCATCGTTTTTCTTTTTCTCGGATTAAATCCGCGATTTTTCTAATCGCGATTTCTGATCCGATTTTCGTTTTAGTATAACTTCTCGCTCGTTTATTGGAATCAGGCGATTCAAGCGCCTGGAGTTTCGTCTTGAAACCCTCTTTCCGTTTAACCAACTTAAACAAGTTTTTGCTTCTGTAAAAATTGCCTTAGATCCAGAATAGTAAATGAAGCCTGTTTTTTTTGCCGTTTGTCTTTCGTTGCTTCGTTCGATTTGATTCTTTTTGTTAACCGGAGTTCTTAAGTTGAACTTTCTGGATCATCAGCAAGGCAAGTAACACTTTGATCATACCTTCTACTACCCAATTTTATTGCATTAGATCAATCCCTCCACATTGCATGATTAGGATCTAATTAAATTGTGGGTTTGGGAAGTAGTTGAGATAGTACCTATTACCTGTGTATTATCAAACCTTTGGGAGTTACTTTTACGTTTGCTTATTATTGCTATGCTATGCTAGTAGACGTGGATTGGGTGAGTGATATCCATGACAGATGTGAGATTTTTAAATCAATGGTTTATCTAAGGAGGCAACTTAAATACACATCTGGGTGGATTGAGGTACCTGGGTATTCCAGGATTGCCTGTTTTCTTTTGGACCGCCACCCAGGCTCAAAGGGATCATGAGATTTTTCATGCTAGAAACTTCCGTGTGCAGCCACAAGCTATTATGGGCTCTAGCATAGTTGACTAAGTAATGCGAACTCTTACAGTGGTAGACTAGCAGATGTAGGGGATGTAGGTGGTACGGTCTACCCATCGTAAGGTGCTAGCGCTTCTGAAAGACTATGTCTCAGTCATCCGTTTCTCAAACACCGTGAAGTGCGAGAAACCAAATGGAGGCGATCGAGTCTTGTGGGCAAAAGTGCGCAAACCTCTGCAGAGTGTATAAACTAATCATGATTAGCTATGTCCCCGATTATGGACGTCTTGAGTATCTAGTACCTGGATTATCATGTGAATCTCAACATGTTACTATAAAATTTAATTTGACGGGTTTGTTTAATGATGTTACTTAATTGGGATTGAGGATGCTGTCAACCATTCTCAATGTTTAATAACCACCATAATAGTTAAATAAAATTATTCCTTTGCAGTAGGGAAAAATTGGCTTTACGCAAAACTGTAACCATAGAGCTTTCCACCAGCCAAATATGCATATAGTATAGCTGTTTCATTCCATTACTCTCTATGTGTTACATTGCCAGCATATTCCATGTGCTGACCCATTTTCGGGCTGCAATGTTAATGTTGCAGACTTTTCAGACGATGATTAAGGAGTTTTAGGTCGTGGTTCTATACTCAGTGATGCCGTTGGAGTTGATGGACACACTTATCTTCCAAGCCTTCCGTCGTTATCATTATTAGATGGCCTTAAGCCATATTTATTGTAATAAGATCTCTATTGAGACACTCGATGTAATAAGTGTGTGATTCCTACTCTGTTATAAATCCTTCAAGTACTGTGTGGTGTCAGCATTACTGATCCAGGGATGACACCTGAGCACAGAGATTGGACCGTTTGAGGTCTGGTCGCTACAAGATGGTATCAGAGCACACATTGACCGTAGGACACGACCACTAAGATAAAGACCTAGATCACTACTCACTCTCTTCTCTTCTGACCTCTCATCTTTCTACTCTTTAGGATGGCAGATGCAAGGAACAAGTTCACGCAACCGGATGAAGATACACCCTTTGGACGTCACTTGAAGGAAGTCACTAGATACCTGAACATAGGAGTACCAAGCTTCACCGGAACCTACAACGCCACTTTACCTGAAGAAGAGCGCTGGATGATTCAAGTTCAAGTTCCAGGAAGGACGTTCATGCTAGTCACTGAGCCCATAGAGTTTTCTTTTGATGCACCAACTTGGAGTCTAGGAAAGAGCATGGCAGCTCACATCGCCATGGGACGCATTGGAGAAGTCTACCGAAATGATCTCAAGGATACTATCTACCAGATTTGTGGGCGCCGATATGAGCACTGGGAGATGATCAGCACCAGAAAGGATAGATCAATTGCAGCTTTTATCCAGGAGTTAAACTAGCACATTCGATGTCAGGAGAACCAGATGTGCACCGACATGATAGACCTGAAGAAGGCAAAGACAAGAATCAAGGAACTGGAGGAAGAACTCAAGGCTACACGTGAAGATTATGAAGAGGAAATCAAAGTATTAGTGGGGAAGAATGACGATCTCATCAAGAAGCTTGGAATATTTATGGGAGGCCCTACACCAGTAGAAGAAGATGAAGAACCCAAGGAGATTCGCCCGAAAGACTACATCATCATCGATGACACCGACTCGGATCCAGATGATAGCGATGATGACTATGTTGATGAAGCTGGAGCAGATATCATGGAGTCTGCAACCGAAGAATATTTCTAGTAGACCACCTCATCTGTAGTAGTAGTCCACCATGTAAATATAGTAGTTCGAGCACTTTTGCGATAGTTAGATAGATTGTATGCCCTTGTTTGATTGAATGAAGTGAATTGTTTGCTTTTGCCTCATGTGCATATGGGTAGTGTTTTATCTTTAGAACCCCTCTATTCTTAAATCTCATCTTTTCTAAACCCTCAGATGCCTCCGAGACGTGACCCCGAATTTACGTTTCCACCGGAGCTCACCCAGTTGATCCAGCAGTAGAACACATTGATGCAGTTGCTAGTCCAAAATCAGAATCAGGGGAACAACAACAACAACCCACCACCACCACCACCACCTGTTGACCACTTAGCCCGTTTTCTTAGGCTGAATCCGCCGGTGTTTTCCAGTAGCACCGAGCCGATAGTATCAGATGATTGGCTCCGCAAGACAGCTAGAGAGTTGACCACAGCAGGATGCACGGATGCGGAGAAGGTGAAGTTTGCCGCACATCAGCTTGAAGGACCCGCATCATCATGGTGGGAGAATTTCACAGCCACTTTCCCTATCGATACTGTCACATGGGACCAGTTTTAGCAGGATTTTCGAACTGCCCATGTTTCAGCAGGAGCTATGGCCATGAAGAAGCGAGAGTTTCGCAACTTGCGCCAAGGAGGACGGACAGTTGGCCAGTATGTGGAGGACTTTAGTAAATTAGCACGTTATGCCCCAGATGACATTGCTACGGATGCAGCTAAGCAGGAGAAGTTTCTGGAAGGACTGAATGATGAGTTGAGCATGCAGTTGATGGTAGCAACCTTCAACAACTACCAGGAGTTGGTAGATCGTGCTCTTATGATTGAAGGGAAGCAGCAGCAAATTGAAAATCGCAAGAGGAAGTATGCACAAGGAAAGTACAATTCAGGAGCTCAGCAGAAGCCACGATTTACCCCTAGACCGGGAGGACATTTTCAGCATACCCATGGAGGAGGAAGCTCGCACAATCACAATGGCCCTAGGAATGGTAATGGGAATGGAGGAAGCAACGACCAGAACCGCACCAACCCATCAACCCCAGCCAAGAAAGACCTGAGCCAAGTCACTTGCTTTAAGTGCCAGAAGACTGG
Source organism: Triticum urartu (assembly GCF_056163025.1). NCBI lineage: Eukaryota > Viridiplantae > Streptophyta > Magnoliopsida > Poales > Poaceae > Triticum > Triticum urartu. The sequence goes on along the minus strand of NC_141873.1, from coordinate 461,470,372 downwards.
ACATTATGCCAATGAATGTCCTGAATCACAGAATGGAAATGGCAATGGAAGCTCTGGGAAGAAGCCGAACCCTTTCAACAGGGGACAGGTGAACCACGTTAATGTGGAGGAGGTTGAAGAGCAGCCGGATGCAGTAACCGGTAAGTTTTTGGTTAAGTCATTTACTGCACTCGTTCTTTTCGATACTGGTGCATCGCATTCATACATATCAAGGGGATTTGTGGATAAGTATAAACTACCAAACCAAGCCCTTAGGTCACCCATGTTAGTAACCTCGCCTGGAGCAGAATATATGGCTAGTCTATGGTGTGATCGGTTACCATTAAGGATTGGTAACTATTTTTTTCCCTCAGACCTAATAGTATTGGAATCCCAAGGATTGGATGTGATATTAGGCATGGATTGGTTATCAAAGTATGAAGGGAATATTGAATGTGCTAGTAAGTCAATTTTGCTTACCACCCCAGAAGGGAGAAGGATCAAGTATGTATCCCGACATGTGCCAAAGAGGACTCAAGTAAATTGCTTAACAGGAGTTGTGCAGGAGGAAGTACCAGTAGTGAAGGATTTCCCTGAAGTATTTCCAGAAGAGTTGCCAGGCATGCCACCGGATAGAGATATTGAGTTTTTGATTGAGCTATTGCCAGGCACAGGGCCAATATCAAAGAGACCATATAGGATGCCTGCAAAGGATTTGGTGGAAATTAAGAAGCAAATTAAGGAGTTACTGGATAAAGGATATATTCGCCCAAGTTCTTCACCTTGGGGATCGCCAGTACTTCTAGTGGAGAAGAAGGATGGATCGTTAAGGATGGTTGTAGATTATCGAGGATTGAATGAAGTAACCATCAAGAACAAGTACCCACTACCGATGATCAATGATCTGTTTGATCGATTGCAAGGAGCTAAGGTATTTTCCAAGATCGATCTGCGATCAGGATACCACCAGTTGAAGATTCGGGAACAGGATATACCCAAGACGGCTTTTACCACCAGGTATGGGTTGTACGAGTATACGGTCTGACTAATGCACCTGCATATTTTATGAACATGATGAACAAGGTGTTTATGGAGTTCTTGGATAAGTTCGTCGTAGTGTTCATTGATGATATCCTGGTTTACTCAAAGAATGAAGAGGAGCATAAGGAACATTTGCGTTTGGTTCTTGGAAAGCTCAGGGAACATCAACTATATGCCAAGTTTAGCAAATGTGAGTTTTGGTTGAAGGAAGTTGGATTTCTCGGACACGTTATATCCGGAGAAGGTATAGTAGTAGATCCCACTAAAGTTGATACCGTGACCAAGTGGGAAGCACCAACCACAGTGGGAGAGATCTGGAGTTTTCTTGGACTCGCAGGATACCACCGGAGGTTTATTCAGAATTTCTCAAAGATTGCAAAGCCTATGACTGAGTTGTTGAAGAAGGATACCAAGTTCATATGGACAGAGGAATGTGAGGCTAGTTTTCAGGAGTTGAAGAAACGTTTGGTTACTTCACCAGTGTTGATTTTGCCAGACCAGACCAAGGATTATGAGGTGTATTGCGATGCTTCACGTCGAGGACTTGGAGCAGTGCTTATGCAGGAAGGGAGAGTTGTTTCATATGCCTCACGATAGCTTAAGCCTCATGAGTTGAATTATGCTACGCATGATTTGGAGTTAGCATCCGTAGTGCATGCACTGAAAACTTGGAGACATTTTCTGATTGGAAACCATTGCGAGGTGTACACGGATCATAAGAGTTTGAAGTATATTTTCACACAGAAGGAGTTGAACCTCAGACAAAGGAGATGGTTGGAGCTCATCAAGGATTATGATATGAAATTGCATTATCACCCTGGAAAGGCTAACGTAGTAGCTGACGCATTAAGCCGTAAGAGCCACGTCAACACCTTAATGACAGGAGATTTACCAAGGGAGTTAGCCAAAAATCTTCGAGAGTTATGTTTAGAAATAGTCCCGAGAGGCTATGTAGCAGCATTGGAGATTCAGTCTACATTGATGGATAAAATCAGAGAAGCCCAAAGGACTAACAAGGAGATTGCTTCTATTAAGGAGAAAATTAGCAAAGGAAAAGCTAAGGGATTTCGTGAGGATGAGCATGATACCTTATGGTTTGAAGACCGTGTCTATGTACCAAATGACCCGGAGATTAGAAAGCTAATTCTGCAAGAGGCCCATGATTCACCATATTCGATTCACCAAGGAAATACCAAGATGTATTTGGATTTGAAGGATATTTTCTGGTGGACCGGAATGAAGAAGGATATTGCGGAGTATATAGCAGTTTGTGATGTATGTCAGAGAGTGAAGGCAGAGCATCAGAAGCCAGTAGGATTGCTAAAACCATTGCCGATACCCGAATGGAAGTGGGATAAGCTAGGCATGGATTTTATTACAGGATTGCCCAGAACACGTTCAGGCTATGACTCGATATGGGTTGTAGTCGATCGTTTGACAAAGGTAGCTCATTTCATTCCAGTGAAGACTACCTATACCAGTGCAAAGTTGGCAAAGATATACATGACCAGGATCGTATGTCTGCATGGAGTTTCAAGGAGCATTGTATCGGATAGAGGAACCCAGTTTACTTAAAAGTTCTGGAATCAGTTGCATGAGACTTTCGGAACCAGACTAGAGTTTAGCACAGCTTTCCACCCGCAGACAGATGGGCAGACTGAGAGAGTCAACCATATCTTGGAGGATATGCTAAGAGCTTGTGCGCTAGATTACGGATCTAGTTGGATGAGAATTTGCCATATGCAGAGTTCTCTTACAACAGCAGCTATCAATCCAGTTTGAAGATGGCCCCTTTCGAAGCCCTGTACAGAAGGAGGTGCAGGACCCCATTGTCCTGGGATGAAGTTGGAGATCGCCAGTTGTTTGGACCGGATCTGATAAAGGAATATGAACAGAAAGTGAAATTAATTCACGACAGGCTAAAGGTAGCTCAATCCAGGCAGAAGAGTTATGCAGATTCTAAACGCAAGGAGACAGGTTACGAAGTCGGAGACCAAGTCTATCTTTGAGTATCACCACTTCGAGGAGTTAAGCGCTTTGGAGTTAAGGGAAAACTAGAGCCACGTTTTGTAGGCCCATACAAAGTTTTGGAACGTATGGGAGAAGTAGCCTACAAGTTGGAATTACCCGAAGGACTGTCAGGAGTTCACGACGTGTTTCATGTATCCCAGTTGAAGAAATGCCACGCGGAGATGGCTGACATACCGCTGAGAGATACGGTACCACTGGAAGCAATTCAGTTGGACAGTGATTTGACCTATGAGGAGAAACCAGTTAAGATTCTAGAGTATGTGTAGGATCAAAAGTATGTCTAGAGGGGGGGGGGTGATTAGACTACTTGACCAAATAAAAACTTAACCTTTTCCCAATTTTAGTTCTTGGCAGATTTTAGCTATTTTGGGACAAGTCAAGCAATCATCACATAATTCAAGCAAGCATGCAAAGAGTATATTGGCAGCGGAAAGTAAAGCATGCAACTTGCAAGAATGTAAAGGGAAGGGTTTGGAGAATTCAAACGCAATTGGAGACACGGATGTTTTTCCCGTGGTTCGGATAGGTGGTGCTATCCTATATCCACGTTGATGGAGACTTCAACCCACAAAGGGTAATGGTTGCGAGAGTCCACGGAGGGCTCCACCCACAAAGGGTAACGGTTGTGCGAGTCCACACAGGGCTCCACCCACGAAGGGTCCACGAAGAAGCAACCACCCACAAAGGGTCCACGAAGAAGAAACCTTGTCTATCCCACCATGGCCATCGCCCACACAGGACTTGCCTCACTAGCGGTAGATCTTCACGAAGTAGGCGATCTCCTTGCCCTTACAAACTCCTTGGTTCAACTCCACAATCTTGTCGGAGGCTCCCAAGTGACACCTAGCCAATCTAGGAGACACCACTCTCCAAGAAGTAACAAATGGTGTGTAGGTAATGAACTCCTTGCTCTTGTGCTTCAAATGATAGTCTCCCCAACACTCAACTCTCTCTCATAGGATTTGGATTTTGTGGAAAGAAGATTTGAGTGGAAAGCAACTTGGAGAGGCTAGAGATCAAGATTCATATGGTAGGAATGGAATATCTTGGTCTCAACACATGAGTAGGTGGTTCTCTCTCAGAACATATGAGTTGGAATGGTGTATGTGTTCTGATAGCTCTCTCATCGAATGAATAGGAGGTGGAGGGGTATATATAGCCTCCACACAAAATCCAACCGTTACACACAGTTTTCCAATCTCAGTGGGACCGAATCAACAAACTCGGTCGGACCAAAAATGTAAACCTAGTGACCGTTAGAGATTTTCGGTGGGACTGACATGCAACTCGGTAGGACCGATATGGTTAGGGTTTGGGCATAACGTAATCTCGGTGAGACCGATTACACAAACTCGGTGAGACCGAATTTGGTAATTAGCTAACCAGAGAGTTGGTTAGGCAAACTCGGTGGGACCGATTTGCTCTTTCGGTGAGACCGAAAAGTTACAAAAGGGAAACACTAAATTTACATTGCAATCTCGGTGGGACCGATTCGCTCTTTCGGTGGGACCGAAAAGTTACGAAAGGGAAACAGAGAGTTTGCAACCCCATCTCGGTGAGACCGAGATCCTTATCGGTGGAACCGAATTGCTAGGGTTTGGCAGTGGCTAATGACAAGTGAAACTCGGTGGCGCCGGATAGGAAGAATTGGTAGGACCGAGTTTGGCTTAGGGTTTTAGGTCATATGTGGATATGGGAAAGTAGTTGAGGGTTTTGGAGCATATCACTAAGCACATGAAGCAAGAGGCTCATTAAGCAACACCTCATCCCTCCTTAATAGTATTGGCTTTTCCTAAAGACTCAATGTGATCTTGGATCACTAAAATATAAAATGAAGAGTCTTGAGCTTTTGAGCGCTTGAGCCAATCCTTTGTCCTTAGCATTTTGAGGGTTCCACTTTCACATCCATGCCATGCCAATCATTGAGCTTTCCTGAAATAATCATCTTGGAATAGCATTAGCTCAATGAGCTATATGTTGTTATGAATTACCAAAACCACCTAGGGATAGTTGCACTTTCAATCTCCCCCTTTTTGGTAATTGATGACAACATATAGATCAAAGCTTCGACAAATGATAATAAGCATGAAATATATCGTCGCTTTGAGAAGTATGTGATAAGTAAGAGCTCCCCCTAAATTTGTGCATATTTAAAATTTGCTTTGGACTGCAAATGCACAAAGAGTTAGAGTCATGGGTTACTCTTCCATGTCACATACATCTTGGTGGAGCGCTAAAAAATGATAAGATTGAAATACATGCACTCATCACCAAAAATAGTGAATGATCACAAACGATAGATAGAAAGATAATATTTAAGCAAGCATTAAGCAAACATTAAGTGTAGCTTATGATCAAACACATGATCATCGATGTCTCACAGGCATAAGGACGTAGTATCTCACACACAAGCAAACAAAGTTCGAAAAACCACCAAATAAAGCAAGAGAGAAAAGCAACACTCTCTCTCTCGAAGCCTATGATCTATACATCTTCTCCCCCTTTGGCAACAAGTTACCAAAAAGTTCCTAGAAAATGCATAGCACTAGATCGACGCTCTGGCTTGATCTTCAGGTGGTGGTGGAGTCCGGAGCACTCCAAGGACGAAGCCTTCGGTAGACGTGGTCGGAGTGGAGGCTGAAGTGGATGCTGGAGCTGGTGGAACTGAGGCTGTGGCTGGTGCAGATGTTGTAGCTCTGGTGTCAGCAACTGGCAGTGCAGACGACCTCGGACCTCATGGCACCCTCGCAAAAGCATGAGTCATGGTCCTGCCTCTCCTCTCATTCATGTCCTCCTGGAGCTGCTCCACGGCAGTTTGTATCTCTGTCACCTTGATGTCCAAGTCATAGAATCTCTGTTCCATGATCCTCTCTAAGCTCGCCTGGTTCTGAGTCAGGGTGGCTATACTCTGCTCAATCCGCAGGGTGGACGCAATCAAGTAACTGAGCTGCTCTTGTTTGGTTTTCAGGAAGTAATCAGATGCCTCCGCTTGAGTAGGCATCCTGGCAGCTTTCTCCTTCTTCGCCTTCTCCTTCTGAGCTTGTGCATGGACAAATGATGGTTCATTCTCAGTCATAACAACTTCATTGTTCTCAAAATCTGGACGGATGGGCAGGTGTTCCTTATCCAACAAATATACGCCCGTGCCCATCTTGGAGTTGATGAGCTCCTGAATCTGAGGGGCATATCCACAGCTCCTCTTCTGATCTGCCGCAGTCCTTTTGATTGTTTCCACTATGAGGCTCATGACTTTGAATTTTTGAGGCACGTCAAAAACATGAAGCAAATTGATCGCGTGACCTCTGATCATCTTGTGATCTCCAGACTTGGGCAGAAGGGTGTGCCTAAGGATCCAGTTGATCATAGGCAATCCTGATAGCAGATAATGCACTGAGCCAAACTTGAACGTGTCAAGTGCTTCATTCGGAATCTCCTTGTACATGTTGGACATGGAGTTGTGGTCCATCTTTTTCTTGGCATAAATGTCCAAGTCATCTGCTTGCTCCTCTGGGGCATTGATCAGCTTCGCCCATTCCTCAACAGTAGAGTGGTACCTCGTACCCTCAGACATCCATGTAATCCTCCCATCTGGATAAAAGTGAGCTGTGGAGTAGAACTGCATGATGAGTTCCTCGTTCCACTTTGTGAGCTTCTGCCTAACAAAGTCCTCTACTCCACACGCCTTGAAGCTGTCCTGAACTCCTGGGTAGTACTCTTAATTGTCCTTGATATAGGTCCAGTCGACCCATCTCATGTCACATACAATTGGCTTCTTGTCAAGTAGCACTGTCTCATAGAAATCCTGCTGCTCCTTGGTATGAAACCTGTAGTCCACTGCAGTCCTTCTCCTAGAAGCATATGGATCTGCTTCTCTCCACTTCCTGAGCCCTGAGTCTCTCCTGAGCTTCATATCCTCAGCCACAGGATGAGCATCGTTGTGGTCTGGGATCTTGGGCTTGAGCTTCCGAAGGACACTCTCTTCCTCTTCCTCTGCAACAGTCTCAGGCACTGGGGCCTTGTTCTTCTCAGTGGCTGGGATGCTTCTTGTGTTTCTCTTTGGTGCACTCTTAGGCTTTGATGCAGCCTTAGGTGCTTCCTTGGGCTTGGATGCAGCTCCCCCTGACCTTATGGCATCTCCCATAAGTTTGGCTGCCTTGGGCGCTGGTGCAGCTGCCTCTTCTTCCTCCTCCTCTTCTACCATGATGGAGGCCTTTCCAAGCACTCTAGCCACAGTCTTCTTCACTCTTTCTTTCCTCTTCTTGCCCTCAGCTGCAACGGGCTCAATGGGAGCAGGCTTCTCAGTTGAGGCTCTAGCCTTTGACATGGGCTGCCTGCCTGCTGGCCTTTTGATTTTCAGGCCTGGCTTTGAGCCTTGAGCTGGCTCAACTCTCTTGGAAGTGGCCTCTTCCTCTGCCACATAGTCCTCATCTTCAGAATCTGAGGTTTTCTTCTTCCTTTGTCTCGTGGCAGCTTTAGGCAGGTTGCTGGGTGTGCTCCTGCTGCCATCATCTGAGGAACTTGAGGTGCTAGTACCCTCACTCAACTGCACTTGCTGCTCTGACAAGTTTTGGCTGTCACTCTGGTCTGACATGATGCAAACTGACTGCTGACCCTGTGAATAGATTATAGAGGAGATAGAGTGGATGAGCATCACAAAATGCAGAGATTTTTGCAAAAAGAATGATCCAAAAACTTAGTTTTAGTTTCCCACTGAAATCATCTCGGATCTACCGATTTTCAAACTCGGTGATACCGAAGCAGTTTTGGAACCTAAACTAGTGAACTCGGTAGGACCGAGTCACAGTTCGGTGGCACCGAGACTGCTAGGGTTTCACTGAGTTCAAAAATCGGTCACACCGATAAGTAATTCTCGGTCAGACTGAGTCTCACTTGTGCAATGGCATAAGCCAAATCGGTGGGACCGAGTTTTTCAACTCGGTGGGTCCGAGATGGTTTCGGCGGAAACCTAAACCTAGAATTTTCGAATCAAACCTAATCTATGAGCGTTTTGACTGGATAGAAGTTTAGCAAACGTGGCTAGAAACAATATGATCACAATGTGCTAGGAATCAGATTGAGGAATAGCACAAAGATCAAGTCCATACCCTAATTCGGCGAGGACTTGCTACGGCGGCAACGGCGGGGCCGAATTCCCGTTGACGGCGACGGAGACCAGCGACTGGAGGCTGCTGGCGGCGAGGAGACGATCCGGAGACCTCGAGGGCAGAGCAGGCTATCGTGCGGGCGAAGGGGTTCGGAGAAATTTCCAAATTTTGCCCGTGACTATATATAGCCCGACCCTGTCGGTGTGACCGAGTGGAACAACTCGGTGGCACCGAGATTCATAACTGCGTGCAGTTACTGAAACTCGGTGTGACCAAAAGGTTCAAATCGGTTGCACCGAGATCGAAAACCTAGATCAACTTAATGATCTCGGTAGGACCGAAACTGGAGTATCGGTCAGACCGAGAATCATAAAGAGGTTTTGGAAGTTTAATTCTATGACGAATCGGGGACTCCGAGCGCTCCTCACACAGAGTGGTTCGAATCTGACTTGATCAAATTTTGTGATGCAGCATGAATAGAGTTTGAGACGAGAAAAGCATAGATAGCTAGAGGAGGTTCTTAGGCATTCTTGTCCATCCGCTTGGCAAGAGAAGATAAAGCCAAACAATCAAAACAACAAGTGGATGTCCTCGAATGAGTAAAATATGCAATTAGCATGCTCACACAATAAGATGGCAAATGAAATATGTGGCAAGGCATGCACAACCAATTCTAGCATCTATCAAGCAATTTGCGATGACTAGGTCATCTATATATGAGTATATTGACTTAGGAGTCAAGTGAGAACACTTGATCATAGGTCATACTCATCGTTTAAGCTCAAGTGGGGTTACCACTTTTACATAAAGCATTGTTGTGTTCACATCTTTAGAGTTGCTTTAGCTCAAGTCTTAGAGTAAAGCTCCCCCTAGATGTGATATCCCCCCTAAGAGGGATGAACTAACCTTGGGTTTTGTCGATGATGACTTCATGTAGATATTGAAGATGTGGATGCTCAATGTTGATGTAGATCTCTTGGAGCTATCCATTTGAGTGAATTGCACTTTCAATACCTACATGGGTTAGTCCCACAAGGAACAAACAAGGATATCCATAGACATAGAGTGATGCACACAAAGATGATGTCCATGAAAACTATTAGGTTACCTTGTCCCTTGTCTTACCAACAAGAGGGTTTGTGACTCCTTGAACTAGTGTAAGATGTGGAAGTTGATTGCAGTTGTTCTTGCCAAAATGATAAGAGTGAAGTATGTTGGCGGAGTCACCCTCAAGAACTCTCTAGTTCTTCTTCTTTTGGATCCACATCATCTTGATGGGAATCCTTGGAGTTGTAGTCGTACTTGATGAAGTGGAACTTGAAGTAGTCTTGGGAATCCACCTGACTAGGGTCTTAGGAGCTTCTTCAAATGCATCAATTTCCTCTTGAAGCTTGTCCTTGCCTTTTTGCTCGTAGTCTTGTGGTGGAAGATCATCTTGAGCTTGTGTCCCATTGAAAGAAGTATACTTCTCTTGTTGAGAGACAAACTTTGTCTTGGGGTATTGATCTTCTTCCCATTCAACTCCATTGGCATTGAACTTTCGTTCAAAACCAACACCTTGATTCTTCCGGTGCATTCCTTGCTTGCGCACAATTTCCTCGAATTGCTTACTCCCGGCAAGGCTTTTGTACACTCCTTTCTCTATAATTCCCTTCAATAAGCTATTTTCTTGCTCAAGTGTAACTTGGCTAAGAGAATCATTAGTGGAATCAAGAGAACTACTAGAAGCAACAATATTGGATTTAGCATGATCATTGTTACTACTAGAGGAAGAATCTTTCTTCTTAGACTTGACTTGAGGCATGTAAGTGGATAAGAGTAAACGCTTGGCAATGTAAGAAGAACTTTTCTTGCAGAGATCATCATTGATTGCCTTTAAGAACTCATGCTCTTGCTCAATATTGAGCTTTTCAAAGCGTAGTTTCTCATGAGCTCTTAAAAGTTCTCGATGATCTTCGAAGATAGTGTCATGAGCTAACTTAAGAGTTTTTAGTTCTTTAGTTAGAGCCTCAATCTTCTCCTTATCATTGTCATTCGTTTTATCTTGATTAGCATGATTAATTGGTCTTTCATCATAGTATTCATCACTAGAGTTGTCACCAAGCAAATCATCACCTAACAAGTCATCTTCATCACTATTGAAATCAACATACTCGGGGTGTGTTACCTTAGGACCTTTGGCCATGAAGCATCTTCCAATTCCTTCATTTGATGAGTCAAATATGTCGTAGGAGTTGGTTGACACAAGTGCTAGACCGGCAACACCTTCATCTTGAGTATCTTCGGAGTCGGAGTGATAACTTCTCTCGGAGTGGCTGTCGGAGTCGGAGCCGGATACCCATTCACCAACATGAGCTTGATGTCTTCGTCTTGTGTAGCTCCTTGATGATTTTTCCTTCCTTTCCGAATCCTTGCTTCTCCGTGAGTATCTTCGTTCATAACGATCATCTCTACTCCTTCTCTCTCTTGGTGGTGATCCTTTGCTTCTTCTTTTTGGAGAATCTTCTCTTCTCTTGTAGGGAGCCGTACACTCATTAGAATAGTGTCCGGGTCTTCCACAATTGTAACAGTTTCGCTCTCGACTAGAAGATCTTTTGTCATTGTAGGACCTTGACTTGGAGCTTCTATCTTTGCCTCTACTCTTGTAGAACTTGTTGAAGTTCTTCACCATTAAGCTCAATTCTTCATTGAAGTCTTGTTTCTCACTTGATGATGTAGGGTCTTCACATGAGGCTTTATAGGCACCACTTGATTTGTTGTGAAGTTCCTCTTTATCCTTAAGTGACATCTCATGAGCAACAATTCTTCCAATCACTTCCGTTGGCTTGAGATCTTTGTAATTGGGCATCATTTGGATCAATGTGCACACTGTATCATATTTTCCATCCAAGGCTCTTAGGATCTTCTTGATGATGAATTTATCGGTCATCTCTTCACTTCCTAAGCCAGCAATCTCATTTGTGATGAGAGCAAGCCTAGAGTACATTTCAGCGACATCTTCACCATCCTTCATCTTGAACTTGTCAAGTTGGCTTTAAAGCACATCCAACTTGGATTCCTTGACGGAGTCGGTACCTTCGTGCATATCAATCAAAGTGTCCCAAATTTCCTTTGCATTCTCAAGGCGGCTGATTTTGTTGAATTCTTCGGGGCACAATCCGTTGAAGAGAATATCACAAGCTTGAGCATTGTATTGCAACATCTTCAACTAATCCGTGGTAGCTTCACGGTTCGGTTCTCTCCCGTCAAAGAAGTCACCTTGCAAACCAACACACACAATAGCCCAAACGGCGGGGTTATGTCCAAGAATATGCATTTTCATTTTATGCTTCCAACTAGCAAAATTAGTACCATCAAAGTAAGGACCTCTACGGTGATAATTTCCCTCGCTAGACGCCATACTCTCCTAGGTTGTGAAACCAAGGCTATGACCACCAAAAGCTATGGAGATCAAGCAAATGGAGACCAAAGCTCTGATACCACTTGTAGCATCGAAAGTATGTCTAGAGGGGGGGGTGATTAGACTACTTGACCAAATAAAAACTTAACCTTTTCCCAATTTTAGTTCTTGGCAGATTTTAGCTATTTTGGGACAAGTCAAGCAATCATCACATAATTCAAGCAAGCATGCAAAGAGTATATTGGCAGCGGAAAGTAAAGCATGCAACTTGCAAGAATGTAAAGGGAAGGGTTTGGAGAATTCAAACGCTATTGGAGACATGGATGTTTTTCCCGTGGTTCGGATAGGTGGTGCTATCCTACATCCACGTTGATGGAGACTTCAACCCACGAAGGGTAACGGTTGCGCGAGTCCACACAGGGCTCCACCCAAGGGCAACGGTTGCGCGAGTCCACAAAGGGCTCCACCCACGAAGGGTCCATGAAGAAGCAACCACCCACAAAGGGTCCACAAAGAAGCAACCTTGTCTATCCCACCATGGCCATCGCCCACGAAGGACTTGCCTCACTAGCGGTAGATCTTCACGAAGTAGGCGATCTCCTTGCCCTTACAAACTCCTTGGTTCAACTCCACAATCTTGTCGGAGGCTCCCAAGTGACACCTAGCCAATCTAGGAGACACCACTCTCCAAGAAGTAACAAATGGTGTGTAGGTAATGAACTCCTTGCTCTTGTGCTTCAAATGATAGTCTCCCCAACACTCAACTCTCTCTCATAGGATTTGGATTTGGTGGAAAGAAGATTTGAGTGGAAAGCAACTTGGGAAAGCTAGAGATCAAGATTCATATGGTAGGAATGGAATGTCTTGGTCTCAACAGATGAGTAGGTGGTTCTCTCTCAGAACATATGAGTTGGAATGATGTGTGTGTTCTGATGGCTCTCTCACTGAATGAGAAAGAGGTGGATGGGTATATATAGCCTCCACACAAAATCCAACTGTTACACAATTTACCAATCTCGGTGGGACCGAATCAGAAAACTCGGTCTGACCGAAATAGTAAACCTAGTGACCGTTAGAAATTTCAGTGGGACTGACATGCAACTCGGTAGGACCGATTGGGTTAGGGTTTGGGCATAACGTAATCTCGGTGAGACCGATTACACAAACTCGGTGAGACTGAATTTGGTAATTAGCTAACCAGAGAGTTGGTCAGGCAAACTCGGTGGGACTGATTTGCTCTTTCGGTGAGACCGAGTGGAACTCAGTGAGACCGAAAAGTTACAAAGGGGAAACACTGAGTTTACATTGCAATCTCGGTGGGACCGATTCGCTCTTTCGGTGGGACCGAAAAGTTACGAAAGGGAAACAGAGAGTTTGCAACCCCATCTCGGTGAGACCGAGATCCTTATCGGTGGAACCGAATTGCTAGGGTTTGGCAGTGGCTAATGACAAGTGAAACTCGGTGGCGCCGGATAGGAAGAATCGGTAGGACCGAGTTTGGCTTAGGGTTTTAGGTCATATGTGGATATGGGAAAGTAGTTGAGGGTTTTGGAGCATATCACTAAGCACATGAAGCAAGAGGCTCATTAAGCAACACCTCATCCCTCCTTAATAGTATTGGCTTTTCCTAAAGACTCAATGTGATCTTGGATCACTAAAATATAAAATGAAGAGTCTTGAGCTTTTGAGCGCTTGAGCCAATCCTTTGTCCTTAGCATTTTGAGGGTTCCACTTTCACATCCATGCCATGCCAATCATTGAGCTTTCCTGAAATAATCATCTTGGAATAGCATTAGCTCAATGAGCTATATGTTGTTATGAATTACCAAAACCACCTATGGATAGTTGCACTTTCAGTATGACAGTCGAGTCACCCGCAGCAAGGTTATCAAGTTTCGCAAGGTTCAGTGGAGCCACCACACGGAGGATGAAGCCACCTGGGAACGAGAGGAAGATTTGCTGAAGGACCACCCTCACCTATTTTCTAGCCAACCCGAATCTCGAGGGCGAGATTCATCTTAAGGGGGGTAGGTTTGTAACATCCCAAATTTTCAATTTGGAATGTTATACACTAGATCATCGTTGCATATCATATTTATTGCATTTTGGTTGATCCTAGAAATTTTTCGCAACTCAAGGACCCTCGGAGAGAGTTGGGCATTTCGTTATTTTCATATTTGAGTCGTCTCAAATTTTGAAAATAGGATCATTTGATTTGATTTATTTTATCTTCAATAATTTCTATTGCAAAAATATGAGAGAGGGAATAAAATGACTTCCCAAAATAAAGAAATATTGAGGATTTAATAAAAAAATCAAATAAGATTTTATTTGGTTTTATTTGCTATTTTATTTGAATTTAGGAAAAATGCGCATTTTTCAAAATTGCATTTAGGCCCCAAATAAATGTTCATCCTGTGCGGCTTGATTTTAGAAGCCGGGGAAAATTTATTTCGGGATTTTTGGAGTCCGTTTAGTATTTCTTTTATTTGTTTTTCTGCGTGTTGTTTTTTAAAAAAAAACGCGAACCGACTCCGGGCCGTACCCGAGCGGGACTCCGCTCGGGGCAGCCCTTATAAGCCACCGCCCGGGGCCCGAGCCAGCCCACCCGGGGCCGAAACCTTAGCGCCCGATCCGCGCCGCCGCCCACCCGCGCCGCCGCCCCGCCGCCTCGCCGCCGCCGCCCCGCCCGCTCGACGGACATGCCGCTCGAGGTAGCCGCCGTCACCGGCGGTTTTCTTTAGAAAACCGCCCGGTTTTTTAAAAGCCGCGGTTTATTTTTTTAGATCCGTTTTTTAGAACGGTTTTTTCGGTTTATTCTATTTAGCGAGCGTTCGCTCGTTCGTTCGTTTTAACGAATGTGTTTGTCGTTTAGATCTAGTTAATGAACGTTCGTTCGTTAAACTGTTTGTCGTTTTTCTTTTTCTTGGATTAAATCCGCGATTTTTCTGATCGCGATTTCTGATCCGATTTTCATTTTAGTATAACTTCTCGCTCGTTTATCGAAATCGGGCGATTCAAGCGCCTGGAGTGTCGTCTCGAAACCCTCTTTCCGTTTAACCAACTTAAACAAGTTTTTGCTTCTATAAAAATTGCCTTAGATCCAGAATAGTAAACGAAGCCTATTTTTTTGCCGTTTGTCTTTCGTTGCTTCGTTCGATTTGATTCTTTTTGTCAACCGGAGTTCTTAAGTTGAACTTTCTGGTTAGATCTCTTATTTGAGTTTTACCTGTGCATTAGTTGAGTACTTATTGTATGCTTGTTTGTTTGCGATAGAGTACCCGGAGTGCGCCGCTTGTTACTCCGAATCGCTAGGTTTCCCGGATCATCAGCAAGGCAAGTAACACTTTGATCATACATTCTACTACCCAATTTTATTGCATTAGATCAATCCCTACATATTGCATGATTATGATCTAATTAAATTGTGGGTTTGGGAAGTAGTTGAGGTAGTACCTATTACCTGTGTATTATCAAACCTTTGGGAGTTACTTCTACGTTTGCTTATTATTGCTATGCTATGCTAGTAGACGTGGATTGGGTGAGAGATATCCATGACAGATGTGAGATTTTTAAATCAATGGTTTATCTAAGGTGGCAACTTAAATACACATCTGGGTGGATTGAGGTACCTGGGTATTCCAGGATTGCCTGTTTTCTTTTGGACCGCCACCCAGGCTCAAAGGGATCATGAGATTTTTCATGCTAGAAACTTCCGTGTGTAGCCACAAGCTATTATGGGCTCTAGCATAGTTGACTAAGTAATGCGAACTCTTACAGTGGTAGACTAGCAGATGTAGGGGATGTAGGTGGTATGGTCTACCCATCGTAAGGTGCTAGCGCTTCTGAAAGACTATGTCTCGGTCACCCATTTCTCAAACACCGTGAAGTGCGAGAAACCAAACGGAGGCGATCGAGTCTTGTGGGGAAAAGTGCGCAAACCTCTGCAGGGTGTATAAACTAATAATGATTAGCCGTGTCCCCGGTTATGGACGTCTTGAGTATCTAGTACCTGTATTATCATGTGAATCTCAACATGTTACTATAAAATTTAATTTGACGGGTTTGTTTAATGATGTTACTTAGTTGGGATTGAGGATGCTGTCAACCATTCTCAATGTTTAACAACCACCATAATAGTTAAATAAAATTATTCCTTTGCAGTAGGGAAAAATTGGCTTTACGCAAAACTGTAACCATAGAGCTTTCCACCAGCCAAATATGCATATAGTATAGCTGTTTCATTCCATTACTCTCTATGTGTTACATTGCCAGCATATTCCATGTGCTGACCCGTTTTCAGGCTGCAACGTTATTGTTGCAGACTATTCAGACGATGATTAAGGAGTTTTAGGTCGTGGTTCTATACTCAGTGGTGCCGTTGGAGTTGATGGACTCACTTATCTTCCAAGCCTTCCATTGTTATCATTATTAGATGGCCTTAAGCCATATTTATTGTAGTAAGATCTCTATTGAGACACTCGATGTAATAAGTGCGTGATTGCTACTCTGTTATAAATCCTTCAACTACTGTGTGGTGTCAGCATTACTGATCCAGGGATGACACCTGAGCACAGAGATTGGACCGTTTGAGGTCTGGTCTCTACATATACCTTCAAGCGCTAACCTCCCCGGCAATGGTGCCAGAAAAGAGCTTGATGTCTACTACACAACCTTCTTCTTGTAGACGTTGTTGGGCCTCCAAGTGCAGAGGTTTGTAGGACAGTAGCAAATTTCCCTCAAGTGGATGACCTAAGGTTTATCAATCCGTAGGAGGCGTAGGATGAAGATGGTCTCTCTCAAGCAACCCTGCAACCAAATAACAAAGAGTCTCTTGTGTCCCCAACACACCCAATACAATGGTAAATTGTATAGGTGCACTAGTTCGGCGAAGAGATGGTGATAGAAGTGGTATATGGATAGTAGATAATAGTATTTGCAATCTGAAATTATAAAAACAGCAATGTAGCAAGTGATAAAAGTGAGCGTAAACGGTATTGCAATGCTAGGAAACAAGGCCTAGGGTTCATACTTTCGCTAGTGTAAATTCCCTCAACAATGATAACATAATTGGATCACATAACTATCCCTCAACATGCAGCAAAGAGTCACTCCAAAGTCACTAATAGCGGAGAACAAACGAAGAGATTATGGTAGGGTACGAAACCACCTCAAAGTTATTCTTTCCAATCAATCCGTTGGGCTATTCCTATAAGTGTCACAAACAACCCTAGAGTTCGTACTAGAATAACACCTTAAGACACAAATCAACCAAAACCCTAATGTGACCTAGATACTCCAATGTCACCTCAAGTATCCGTGGGTATGATTATACGATATGCATCACACAATCTCAGATTCATCTATTCAACCAACACAAAGGACCTCAAAGAGTGCCCCAAAGTTCTACCGGAGAATCACGATGAAAACGTGTGCCAACCCCTATGCATAGGTTCATGGGCGGAACCCGCAAGTTGATCACCAAAACATACATCAAGTGAATCACGTAGTATCCCATTGTCACCACAGATACGCACAGCAAGACATACATCAAGTGTTCTCAAATCTTTAAAGACTCAATCCGATAAGATAACTCCAAAGCGGAAACTCAATTCATTACAAGAGAGTAGAGGGGGAGGAGAAACATAAGATCCAACTATAATAGCAAAGCTCGCGATACATCAAGATCGTGCAAAATCAAGAACACAAGAGAGAGAGATCAAACACATAGCTACTGGTACATACCCTCAGCCCCGAGGGAGAACTACTCCCTCCTCGTCATGGAGAGCACCGGGATGATGAAGATGTCCACCGGAGAGGGATTGCCCCCTCCGGCAGGGTGCCGGAACGGGTCTAGATTGGTTTTCGGTGGCTACGAGCGGTGGAACTCCCGATCTAATCTCTGTTCTGGAAGTTTTACGATACGTAGGTATATATGGGTACAAGGGGTACGTCGGTGGACCGAAGGGGGGGCCACGAGGCAGGGGGGCGCGCCCCAGGGGGGTGGGTGCGCCCCTACCCTCGTGAGCACCTGCTTCATCTTCTGACGTAGGGTCCAAGTCTATCCGGTAGGTTTCCTTCCAAAAATAACTTCTCCAGTTGATTTCATTCCGTTTTGACTCCGTTTGGTATTCCTTTTCCTCGAAACACTGAAATAGGCATAAAACAGCAAATCTAGGCTGGGCCTCCAGTTAATAGGTTAGTCCCAAAAATAATATAAAAGTGGAAATAAAGCCTAATATTGCCCAAAACAGTAGATAATATAGCATGGAGCAATCAGAAATTATAGATACGTTGGAGACGTATCATTGTGTTCCGTTTCCTTTTGATCAGTAGTGGAGCCCATGTTGGGACGATCGGGGATCTAGCATTTGGGGTTGTCTTTCTTTATTTTGCTTCCGTAGTCGGACCTTGATTGTATTCTTGGATGATGTATGATATATTTATGTTTTGTTTGAAGTGGCGATTGTAAGCCAACTCTTTATCCCCTTCTTATTCAGTACATGGGATGTGTAAAGATTACCCCTCTTGCGACATGCCTACCATGTGGTTATGCCTCTATGTCGTGCCCCGACACGTGGGAGATATAGCCGCATCGTGGGTGTTACAAGTTGGTAATCAGAGCCTTCCACGACTTAGGAGCCCCCTGCTTGATCGAATCACTGATGTTGTTGCGTCTAGAACAAAATGTTTTGAGTCTTAGGATTATATATATCGGAGAGTAGGATTCTTTTTACTCCCCAGTCCCTTCGTCGCTCTGGTGAGGCCTCCTGATGTAGACGTTTTGGCTCTTCTCTCCTCAAATTTCACGATTTTTTTAGGATCACACGGGTATCTTGGAATCGTTCCGATGGTTTTGTGACGAGTACATTGTTCTTGGTGCCTCCTGTCATTTAGGGGTTGTGGCAGTGTCCCGGGGAGTTCAGCTCTGAGGTGTTGTCGTCACAATTTTATCGCTGCAGTTCTGGAATACTTGAGTTTCGCCGACATCGAAAATCTCTTTTATGCAGTTATTGGTGAGATAACCTCGACGCCACCCAGTACTGGGGCGGGAGTTCGGGAGTATTGACATAACTCGTATAACAGATGCTTTTTCGAAGGTTGAGGTAAATGATTTCCGAAGGTTTCTTGGTTATGTGTTGAAGGATGGATACAGCTGGATGTAGGATTTGCTAGTTTTGGGTGAGATATTATGCTTCCCCTGTATCCCCAACACCTGATTGCATAACCAGAAAGTTTCGGGAGTTTATAAGTGGGAATTCAAGTAGCTCCTAGAATAATCTTTCCAACAGACACATGATACGATATGGGATCTATCATATGTTTGTTCCGGCTTATTCTGCAAGCCAATCCTTTGTTTTGTTTTGGTTTGTGGTATTCGAGTTGCTTCAATGTCAAGTTTTGATTCCATACCTTTCCTAAGCGGTATTCTCATATTTCTATGTGAATACTAATCCTTCATGATAATCGAGATTGTCATGTCAATCCTTTTCAACCAGCGTGTTCCTCTTCAAGTGGATCCGATCATTTTCAACATCCGCAAGATCCAATCTTAGTTTTCTCAACATTGTTCGTTTCATCCGTTCCCAAGTTGCTTTTGTTTTTCCCACCCTCCCACCCTTTCTTTTTTCTTCAAGGATTCAGATTTCTTAATCATGTATCCTTTTATTTGTGAGAAGTCTCTCCATTCTTTTCCGTCAATGTTCTTATCTGGTGATTCTCAGAAAGATACTAACGGAGCCTCAAGTTTATCATTCTTCATTCTTTTTCTTCTCCGGTGGATTCAATTCAAGCTTTCGGTGTTGATCATATTCTTTTCCTTATTTCAAATGTTTTCTCATTCCGGTGCACACCCCTAATCATTCACCTCTCGCTATTCATTTGTTCTGGAGTGCTGAAGATATCTCAAAAGATTCAAATTTCCATTCTCAATTCTCTCAAGTTCTTTTGAGGATGTTATCTCATTCAAGCCATTTAAATCAACCGGCGCAATCTGCTTTTTAAGTAATCGTTCAACGGTGTATCTTTTGAGTGGGCCCAAACCCACAGGTCTTTTCCCATGATCTTACCTGACTCCTCTATTTTTCTGGAGTTATTCTCAAATTCATTTCAAAGTTTGACGTAAGAATGAATTATCACCAGTCAAATGTCTTCCTCCAAGATCATTCAAATTATTTTCATCGTTGGCTCAACCTCTTCGCTTTTGATTCTTCCGGAGTGTCTAAATAATTCATGGTGGTGTTTCTCATCATCATTCTCAACATTTCAAGACCTCAAGGGGTTCTCTTCATTCTTATCCGTTCTCTCAAAGGTTCGTGATTCTAGCTTGGTTCCATCCTCTCATAATTGTTTTTGATCCTGAGAATTCTTTTCAACCATCCGGAGCAATTCAAGAGTCTTTTCAGTTTGATTCTCCGAAGACCACCATTGCGGGTTTATTCATTCTCAGCTTTCAGCTCTCATTCTCCAAATCTTACCGGTGCATCATTCAAGTATTCTCGAATCAGCTCGTGATCTCTTCGTTCACATGTATCTAAATCCCCTCAAGTATCTTCATTCATTCTATAATTCTTACCGGTGATTCACCCCTTAAATTCGTTTGTTTTCAATCCCTACAACGGTTTCTTCAAGATTCTTCCTCTTCGTTTTCATATCAATTCATTCGTTGTTTCCAATCCTACCGGTGGTTCGTTGAAGACCTTCCAAAGTTTGCGCCATATCTATCTTAATCCTTTCTACGAGAATAAGTAGTATGCCAAATCTGTTGCTTGTCATCAATTTAAAATGGTGAAGGATTGTAACACCCCCAGTATCATGCTACAGTAACCTCTATGTTTAAGCTAATCATTTTTCCAAACAGTGCTTAATCACCTTTGTTCAATATCCCATTTGAAATTCCAGTCAATTCAAATTCAAGTGAAGTTTGAAGTTGCTCAGAAGTTGCTGGAAAAATGTTCATCATTTGCCAAAATTTCCATAACAATTATTTGTTAAGGAACACAACATCAGTTTTGTGCAAACATGAGCATTAGCAATTATAACAGCACCAATTCAGCATTTTTAAATGCTATCCTAATTATGAAAAATACCAACTGAATTCTTCTAGTCTCGAAAATATTTGTGGCACAGTCTAAGACCACCACGGAATAAAAGGGGCACCTCCCATATTTTTCCCAAGTAAATAGCATGCCCAACATTTTCTTACCCATCTCTATTTATTTAGGCCTGCTAACTACAGTGAGGCCCAGCCCACTGTAACGCCCTCGATGCGGCTATATCTCCCACGTGTCGAAGCACGACTTAGAGGCATAACCGCATTGAAAGCAATGTCGCAAGTGAGGTAATCTTCACACAACCCATGTAATACATAAGGGAAAGAGATATACATAGTTGGCTTACAATCGCCACTTCACACAATACATGAATAAAGCATTACATCATCCAAATACAATCAAGGCCCGACTACGGAGCCAAAATAAAAGAAGACTACCCCAAATGCTACACAGATCCCCGATCGTTTCGACTGGGCTCCGCTACTGATCAACTAGAATGAAACAACATAAAGGACAAGACCTTCATCGAGCTCCTCCTTGAGCTTGGTTGTGTCACCTGCACGGTTCAACGGCACCTGCAAACTGGTTTTGGAAGTATCTGTGAGTCACGGGGACTCAGCAATCTCACACCCTTGCGATCAAGACTATTTAAGCTTATAGGTAAGGCAAGGTATGATGTGGAGCTGCATCAAGTGACTAGCAAATATGGTGGCTAACCTGTTCGCAAAAGAGAGCGAGAAGAGAAGGCAAAAGCACGATCGAACAACTATGATCAAGAAGTGATCCTAGAACAACCTACGCCAAGCATTACTCCAACACCGTGTTCACTTCCTGGACCCCACCGAGAAGAGACCATCACGGTTATACACGCGGTTGATGTATTTTAATTAAGGTCAACTTCAGGTTTTCTACAACCGGACATTAACAAATTCCCATCTGCCCATAACCGCGGGCACGGCTTTCGAAAGTTCAAATTCCTGCAGGGGTGTCCCAACTTAGCCCATCACAAGCTCTCACGGTCAACGAAGGATATTCCTTCTCCCAAGACAATCCGATCAGGCTCGGCATCCAGGTTACAAGACATTTCGACAATGGTAAAACAAGTCCAGCAACACCGCCCGAATGTGCCGACAAACCCCGATAGGAGCTGCACATATCTCATTCTCAGGGCACACTCAGATGAGCTCTCCATACAACTAAAACCAAACCTCGAGTTTCCCCGAGGGGGCGCTGCACAGGGCTCTAGTTTGGACCAACACTCAGAGGAGCACTGGCCCGGGGGGGGGGGGGTAAAATAATGATGACCCTCAGGAGCGCGACTCCCAAGGTCAAAGAAAAGGCTAGGTGGCGAATGGTAAAACCAATGTTGGGCATTGCTGGAGGAGTTTTATTCAAGGCGAACTGTCAAGGGGTTCCCATTATAACCCAACCGCGTAAGGAACGCAAAATCCGGGAACATAACACCGATATGACGGAAACTAGGGCGGCAAGAGTGGAACAAAACACCAGGCATAAGGCCGATCCTTCCACCCTTTACCAAGTATATAGATGCATTAATTAGATAAGAGATATTGTGATATCCCAACAAGTAAACATGTTCCGACAAGGAACAACATCTCCATGTTCCAACAAGGAACAAACTTCAATCTTCACCTGCAACTAACAACGCTATAAGAGGGGCTGTGAAAAGCGGTAACATAGCCAAACAACGGTTTGCTAGGACAAGGTGGGTTACAGGCTTGGTTCAACAATATGGGAGACGTGATAAGCAAGTGGTAGGTATCGCAGCATAGGCATAGCAAAAGAGTGAGCAACTAGCAAGCAAAGATAGAAGTGATTTCGAGGGTATGGTCATCTTGCCTGAGATCCCGCAAGGAAGAAGAACGAGTCCATGAAGAAGACAAACAGACGTAGTCGAACAAATCCTCACAACTCCGGAATGAAACCGAAGCTAACGCGAGAGGCAACCCGGAAAGAAGCGAACAACAAAGTAAACAACCATCACATAAGCATGGCATGATGCACAAACCAGGCATGATGCATGTCCGGTTTAAATGAGGCATGGCATGGCAAAATGGACAAACAATCCTACAAATTAAATGGAGCTCAATATGCAACGAGTTGCATATTGACGGAACACCACATCAATTATTTAGTTCGATCTCGTTTATGTACTCAACAATATTAAATGTTGGTTAGCATGGCAAGAGGGTGAAGCAAAGTAAAACTACCTATCTAGTCAAGGTTAAATGAGGCCGGAAGCAACGAACAACAATTCTGGTAAATCCCCATATGCATATATTAGGTTTGGTATTGTTCTGCCCTAAACCATATTTTAGAGTTGTTAAACATGCAAAGTGATGCCACCATGATAATCTATGCATTTTCCACCCCAATTACATATAAAGTTTATTTAAAACCGAGCTACGGTTATTTAGTTATGAATTAAACCGTTTTACATGGCAATATGGGAAAATATATGCAAACAACATTTTAAACATTTTTAATATAGATGAAAGTTGCACAAAATGAAACTACACAAAATTCTAAGCATCTTACATATATAACATATTTTATTTAGGCGCATGGACATTTAGTTATTAACAAAACAAAATAGTGGCATTACTGTAATTATGCATGCACTAGAATAAAAGGAAAAAACGTCAGCAGGGAAAGGAAAAAAAATAGCCGGGCCAGATCTGGTCTACCGAGCTGCACAGGACACAGGGCGCTGGGTGTCCTCACCTAGTGGGCTGAGGCCCAGTTGGTGGGAGGCAGGGCTGGCAGATCGCGGTTGGGCCTAGGAGGCCTGCGAAAGGGGCGAAGCAGGGGTGCGGCAGCCCACGCGGAAAGGCGATGCGTCAACAGTGCGGACGAGCGCTCTGCTCGACTGAACAAAACAGACAGCAGCTAGGCATGAGGTTCAGAGAGGCATCAGCGGCGGCGGATACGAGCGGTCCAGGAGGACTCCGGTGAGGCGGGTGGCGACCTGGAGGCGGAGAAGAGGCTGGGATCGCAGGGCCTTGACGTGGGATGCGGTCAACGGACGCACAGAGGAGCGGGTGTGGGGCTTGGCGAACTTTTGCCGTTGCTGCGGCGATGAGGCAGCGAGTCGAGGACCTTGGCGGCCCGGCGAGGGAACGGCAACGCAGCAGGGACACGGCGGGAACGATGCTGGAATGGAGGCAGGGCACGGATCCGAGGCACGGGGCAGAGGACGTACGGGTGAGGTTCCCATCGAGGTCCGCCGGCACGGGACGGTTCAAGGACTGGTGCTCCTGCAAGGGAACACAGGGAAGAGAGGGAGATTAAGGCACAGAGAAGAAGAATGGGAGGAAGGAGAGGGGCGATGAGCAGTTCCTGCTGGGGCTCTGGCGAGGCTGTGCTCGAGGTCGTCGGCGCTGCACGAAGATGGAGGAGCTCATGTTCCTCCCGATCTGGACCTCAAGCGAGGCTGCGGGCGCTAAGACCTGACGAGGTCAGCGCGAGCGAAACAGGGGCCCGGCGGCATGCTTCGGCGGGTGGTGGCACGAGACTTGGGGTGGATTCACCGGGGACTGGCCGGAACGGAGCAGGTCAGAGGGGGTAGTTGCGGATCCGGCGAGGAGTGGCAGCGCTTTGAGCTCCTAATGGCTGGGAGGCAGTGCACAGGTGCGAGGAAGAGCTTGGTGGTGCGGGAGGATTTGGATCGGGGCAAGGTGGAAGCTGCTGATTGGGGTGGTGCTGAAAACAAGGGAGAGTGGCGGCGGTCGAAAGGGAATGATGGGACAAGCCTCCTCAAATTTAGGGTTGGTCAAATATATATCTCAAGAAGATTAGGTTAGGGGCTATCTCGTCCCTCCGACGAAGATCGGACGGTCGGGAAAAATAAACTAGGGATTCCAAATGAGAAAACAGTGATGTTTTGTAGACGTTAGGGGATGATCCGGACACAACGGTAGCGACAGCCCGGGTCGGGTCCGGGACAACTTTCGGACGCGCGCGCGAGAAGGGCCGCGGGCATAACCGAGAGAGGGGTAGGCATGGGCCTAGGAGGACTGTGGAGAGCGGCTTGGACTGAGAGAAGAGGGGAGAGAGAGACCCGGCGACTGTTTCCGGAGACTGAAAACGTCCGACGTTAGACCAGCTATAATGCCGCTATAGTTTAACGGTTGGGCTATCAAACGAACTCCGAATGCAATGAAACTTGGCAGGCGGCCTACCTACAACATAAAAAGACCACACGCCAACTCTCATCCCATTCCGAGAACATATTCCGGCCACTTATAAAATAATATTTCGGACATGCCGCGGGCGCATGCAAGGGTGTCTGGGCTCAGAACGGACAACGGACGAAACTGGGGAAACCGGACGAATGCAAGTTTTGAAAACATGATGATGCAATGCACATGATGACATGACAAGATACAACACGCAAGCAAATGATATGGCAACGACGGCAAATAACTGGAAGACACCTGGCGCAGTGGTCTCGGGGCGCTACAACACTCCACCACTACGAGAGGATCTCGTCCCAAGTTCTAGAATGGCACCGGAGGGAAACGGAGGAGGAAGAGAAAAGGTAAAACTAAGTTGCTTCTTTGACAAACGAGTGAGACCAAAGAACCTTGAAAAGGTTGAGCAAAAATGAAAGAAAGAAAGCAACAGAGAAGAACAAAGTTGAAAGCACTCCGTTAAGAAAGAGGAAAAAGAAAGAACCGATTCGGGTAGCACTTCGGTTGAAAAGAGATGAAGACTTGATAAAAATGAAAAGAGCTTGAGCAAAAGGGACACAACACTCCGGTTAAAAGGATAAACCAAGAAAAGAACACGATCCTGACAAAACGAAAAGATGGGTTGAAAAGAGCAACATCACAAAGCCTTCGGAACAAAAGTAAGAATGAAATGGGATGACCGAAGGGAAACAATATCTCGAGGGAGCACACTTACAACAAAAGCTAGAACGGAGTTGTTGGAAAACCAACAACGAAAAGAGGACAAGATTTATATGATCTTATGGAATACATCTCAGATTATGAGGTGACAACCTGCCACTCACGGCAAAAGAATTTGATTGGTATGAACAAGGAGAAGAGAAAACTATTTCACCGGGAGGATAAAAGAAGAACTTGGGCCATTTATAAGCACCATAACAGTAACAAACCTTAGGGAAAGCTTTAGGTGAAATATAACCCCAGATAAATCCAATGATGAGATTGTTGGATTTAAAATACCTCATTCTTAACAAGATGTGAATCATGAGACATGAACTCAAATTATCAAGAATGACATAATACCACCTCGAATGATACGGTTGAAAGAATTGCACTCCAGATTGCAAGATGAAGAATGTTTGAGCTCCTCTGAAAAGAATCTCGATGAACACTTCGAGAACGGATTAAGTCCTTTATGGACCACCATGTAGGGCCTTCATGAAAAACTCCGGTAAACAAAAGGATAACGAAAAGAAACAGAAGTTGAAAACACAAGGTGAAACCTTGCAATGGTTAGATGGATCTCCGTGGCGATATAACTGAAAGAGGTTGGAACTCCGGAAAAGAAAAGATAAAGCATCTCGAACCGAGAATGTGATATGATGAACCACTCCGGAAAGCAGGAATTGAATACACTTGATGAAACAATAATAAGAATTACATTATGCTTATCCTTCACCAATTAAATTGATGACAATCAATGGATTTGACATACTACTTATTCTCGTATAAAAGATTAAGATAGATATAGTGCAAACTTGGGAAGGTCTTCGACGAATCCACCGGTAGGATTGAAAACAGCAAATGAATTGATATGATAACAAGGTAAGAAGAATCTTGAACGAACGACCGTAAGAATTGAAAATGAACGAAGAGAAGATAAAGAAACACCGGGAAGAATTAGCAAATGAACGAAGGTACTTGAGAGAATTTAGATACAAGAGGACGAATAGTTCACGAACTGATTAGAGAATACTTGACTGAGGCACCGGTAAGATTTGGAGAACAATAGCTGAAAGCTGAGAATGAATAAGTCTTCTGAAATGATGGGCTCCGGAGGAAGGAAAAGAATTTTCGCGATCAAAACAATTATGAGAGGATGGCCTTGAACTAGAACCACGAATCTCTGCGAGAACGGATAAGATATGGAGGTAAAACTCTTCTTCAGTCTTCAACATCTGAGAATGACGATGAGAAACACCACCAAATTGTTGAGATACTCCGGAATAAAGTAGAATGGAAAAGTTGAACCAACGATGAAAATAGTGTGAAAGATCTTGGAGAAGGCATTTGACTGATGAAGAATCATTCTTACGTCAAACTTTGAAAGAATTTTAGAATAACTCCAGGAAGATTAGAAGAGTCAGGTAAGATCCTGGGAAAAGACCTGTGGGTTAGGGCCCACTGAAAAGATACACCGTAGAACGATTTCAAAGCGAGATTGCACCGGTTGAATTTAAATGGCTTGAATGAGATAACATCCTCGAAAGAGCTTGAACGAAAGCAGAGTGTAAGCACGAATCTTCGGGATATCTTGAGCACTCCGGAACAATTGAATAGCGAGAAATGACTGAATATGAGGTGCACCGGCAAGAGAAGGTATTTGAAACGAGGAAAGGATATGATCAACAAGGCTTGAATTGGTTCCACCGGAGAAGAAAAAGAACAAATAATGATAACTTGAAGCTCCGTTAGTATCTTCTTGAGAATCACCGGATAAGAACATTGACGAAAAAGACTGGAGAGACTTCGCATCAATAAGATGGATACTTGATAAAGAAATCCGAGTCCTTGAAGAAACAAGGGTTGGGTGGGAGGGACAACAAAGACAACTTGGGATGGATGAAACGAACACCGTTGAGAAAGCTGAGATTGAAACTTGCGGATGTTGAAAATGAACGAATCCGTTTGAAGAGAAAGAACACACCGGTTGAAAAGGATTGACATGACAATCTCGATTATCAAGAAGGATTGGTCTTCACATCGGAGTATGAGAACACCGCTTAGGAAAAGGTATGGAATCAACATTTGACTTCGAAGCAACTCGAATACCACAACTCAAAACACAACAAAGGATTGGCTTGCAGAATAAGCCAGAACAAACATATGATAGAGATTTCGTCCGAAGTTTTCATGGTGGGGCCCACACGGGCTCGATCGTACATCACCATCATGTACAAGGCAGTGCACATGACATATGAAGCGTCCCCGAGTCGGCATAGCCAAGGACTCTTTAAGACGCAACGAGACTACTGTAAAACCAACCATGGATAGGCGGACCACTAGACGTCGAACCCCAATTTCATATCATACATCTGTCAGAAAGATATCCTAAGAGCTACTTGAATTCCCACTTATAAACTCCCGAAACTTTCCGGTTATGCAATCAGGTGTTGGGGATACAGGGGAAGCATAATATCTCACCCAAATCTAGCAAATCCTACATCCAGCTGTATCCATCCTTCAACACATAACCAAGAAACCTTCGGAAATCGTTTACCTCAACCTTCGAAAAGCATCTGTTATACGAGTTATGGCAATACTCCCGAACTCCCGCCCCAATACTGGGTGGCGTCGAGGTTATCTCACCAACAACTACATAAAAGAGATTTTCGATGTCGGCGAAACTGAACTCAGGTATTCCAGAACTGCAACGATAAAATTGTGACGACAACACCTCGGAGCTCAACTCCCCGGGACACTGCCACAACCCCTAAATGATAGGAGGCACCAAGAACAATGTTCTCGTCACAAATCGATCGGAACGATTCCAAGATACCCGCGTGATCCTAAAAAAAATTAGTGAAATTTGAGAAGAGAAGAGTCAAAACTCTACATCAGGATGCCTTACCAGAGCGATGAAGGGACTGAGGAGTAAGAAGAATTCCTAACACTCCGATATATATAATTCCTAAATGACTCAAAACATTTTTCTAGACTCAACAACGCCAACGATTCGATCAAGCAGGGGGCTCCTAAGGTTGGGGAAGGCTCTGATACCAACTTGTAACGCCCTCGATGCGGCTAAATCTCCCACGTGTCGAAGCACGACTTAGAGGCATAACCGCATTGAAAGCAATGTCGCAAGTGAGGTAATCTTCACACAACCCATGTAATACATAAGGGAAAGAGAGATACATAGTTGGCTTACAATCGCCACTTCACATAATACATGAATAAAGCATTACATCATCCAAATACAATCAAGGCCCGACTACGGAGCCAAAATAAAAGAAGACTACAATGCTACACAGATCCCCGATCATTTCGACTGGGCTCCGCTACTGATCAACTAGAATGAAACAACATAAAGGACAAGATCTTCATCGAGCTCCTCCTTGAGCTTGGTTGCGTCACCTGCACGGTTCAACGACGCCTGCAAACTGGTTTTGGAAGTATCTGTGAGTCACGGGGACTCAGCAATCTCACACCCTCGCGATCAAGACTATTTAAGCTTATAGGTAAGGCAAGGTATGATGTGGAGCTGCAGCAAGCGACTAGCAAATATGGTGGCTAACCTGTTCGCAAAAGAGAGCGAGAAGAGAAGGCAAAAGCACGATCGAACAACTATGATCAAGAAGTGATCCTAGAACAACCTACGCCAAGCATTACTCCAACACCGTGTTCACTTCCCGGACCCCGCCGAGAAGAGACCATCACGGTTACACACGCGGTTGATGTATTTTAATTAAGGTCAACTTCAGGTTTTCTACAACCGGACATTAACAAATTCCCATCTGCCCATAACTGCAGGCACGGCTTTCGAAAGTTCAAATCCCTGTAGGGGTGTCCCAACTTAGCCCATCACAAGCTCTCACGGTCAACGAAGGATATTCCTTCTCCCAAGACAATCCGATCAGGCTCGGCATCCAGGTTACAAGACATTTCGACAATGGTAAAACAAGTCCAGCAACACCGCCTGAATGTGCCGACAAATCCCGATAGGAGCTGCACATATCTCGTTCTCAGGGCACACTCAGATAAGCTCTCCATACAACTAAAACCAAACCTCGAGTTTCCCCGAGGGGGCGCTGCACAGGGCTCTAGTTTGGACCAACACTCAGAGGAGCACTGGCCCGGGGGGGGTAAAATAATGATGACCCTCAGGAGCGCGACTCCCAAGGGTAAAGAAAAGGCTAGGTGGCGAATGGTAAAACCAATGTTGGGCATTGCTGGAGGAGTTTTATTCAAGGCGAACTGTCAAGGGGTTCCCATTATAACCCAACCGCGTAAGGAACGCAAAATCCGGGAACATAACACCGATACGACGGAAACTAGGGCGGCAAGAGTGGAACAAAACACCAGGCATAAGGCCGAGCCTTCCACCCTTTACCAAGTATATAGATGCATTAATTAGATAAGAGATATTGTGATATCCCAACAAGTAAACATGTTCCGACAAGGAACAACATCTCCATGTTCCAACAAGGAACAAACTTCAATCTTCACCTGCAACTAACAACGCTATAAGAGGGGCTGTGAAAAGCGGTAACATAGCCAAACAACGGTTTGCTAGGACAAGGTGGGTTAGAGGCTTGGTTCAACAATATGGGAGGCATGATAAGCAAGTGGTAGGTATCGCAGCATAGGCATAGCAAAAGAGCGAGCAACTAGCAAGCAAAGATAGAAGTGATTTCGAGGGTATGGTCATCTTGCCTGAGATCCCGCAAGGAAGAAGAATGAGTCCATGAAGAAGAGAAAGGAACGTAGTCGAACGAAACCTCACAACTCCGGAACGAAACTGAAGCTAACGTGAGAAGCAACCCGGAAAGAAGCGAACAACAAAGTAAACAACCATCACATAAGCATGGCATGATGCACAAACCAGGTATGATGCATGTCCGGTTTAAATGAGGCATGGCATGGCAAAATGCACAAACAATCCTACAAATTAAATGGAGCTCAATATGCAACGAGTTGCATATTGAAGGAACACCACATTTATTATTTAGTTCGATCTCGTTTATGTACTCAACAATATTAAATGTTGGTTAGCATGGCAAGAGGGTGAAGCAAAGTAAAACTACCTATCTAGTCAAGGTTAAATGAGGCCGGAAGCAACGAACAACAATTCCGATAAATCCCCATATGCATATATTAGGTTTGGTATTGTTCTGCCCTAAACCATATTTTAGAGTTGTTAAACATGCAAAGTGATGCCACCATGATAATCTACGCATTTTTCCACCCCAATTACATATAAAGTTTATTTAAAACCGAGCTACGGTTATTTAGTTATGAATTAAACCGTTTTACATGGCAATATGGGAAAATATATGCAAACAACATTTTAAACATTTTTAATATAGATGAAAGTTGCACAAAATGAAACTACACAAAATTCTAAGCATCTTACATATATAACATGTTTTATTTAGACGCATGGACATTTAGTTATTAACAAAACAAAATAGTGGCATTCCCGTAATTATGCATGCACTGGAATAAAAGGAAAAACCGTCATCAGGGAAAGGAAAAAAAAATAGCCGGGCCAGATCTGGTCTACCGAGCTGCACAGGACACATGGCGCTGGTTGTCCTCACCTAGTGGGCTGAGGCCCAGTTGGTGGGAGGCAGGGCAGGCAGATCGCGGCTGGGCCTAGGAGGCGCTGCGAAAGAGGCGAATCAAGGGTGTAGCAGCCCACGCGGAAAGGCGATGCGTCAACAGCGCGGACTACCACTCTGCTCGACTGAACAAAACAGACAGCAGCTGGGCACGAGGTTCAGAGAGGCAGCAGCGGCGGCGGATATGAGCGGTCCAGGAGGACTCCGGTGAGGCGGGCGGTGACCTGGAGGCGGGGAAGAGGCTGGGATCGCAGGGCCTTGACGCGGGATGCGGTCAACGGACGCACAGAGGAGCGGTTGTGGGGCTTGGCGAACTGCTGCCGTTGCTGCGGCGACGAGGCAGCGAGTCGAGGAACTTGGCGGCCCAGCGAGGGAACGGCAACGTAGCAGGGACACGGCGGGAACGATGCGGGAATGGAGGCAGGGCACGGATCCGAGGCGCGGGGCAGAGGACGTACGGGTGAGGTCCCCATCGAGGTCCGCCGGCACGGGACGGTTCAAGGACTGGTGCTCCTGCAGGGGAACACAGGGAAGAGAGGGAGATTAAGGCACAGAGAAGAAGAATGGGAGGAAGGAGAGGGGCGACGAGCAGTTCCTGCTGGGGCTCCAGCGAGGCTGTGCTCGAGGTCGTCGGCGCTGCACGAAGATGGAGGAGCTCAGGTTCCTCCCGATCTGGACCTCGAGCGAGGCTGCGGGCGCTAAGACCCGACGAGGTCAGCGCGAGCGAAACAGGGGCAAACAGGGGCCCGGCGGCATGCTTCGATGGGTGATGGCGCGAGACTTGGGGTGGATTCGCCGGGGACTGGCCGGAACGGAGCAGATCAGAGGGGGTAGTCGCGGATCCGGCGAGGAGCGGCAACGCTTTGAGCTCCTAATGGCCGGGAGGCAGTGCACGGGCGCGAGGAAGAGCTTGGTGGTGCGGGAGGATTTGGATCGGGGCAAGGTCGAAGCTGCCGATTGGGGTGGTGCTGAAAACAACGGAGAGTGGCGGCGGCCGAAAGGGAATGATGGGACAAGCCTCCTCGAATTTAGGGTTGGTCAAATATATATCTCAGGAAGATTAGGTTAGGGGCTATCTCGTCCCTCTGACCAAGATCGGATGGTCGGAAAAATAAACTAGGGAGTCCAAATGAGAAAACAATGATGTTTTGTAGACGTTAGGGGATGATCCGGACACAACGGTAGCGACAGCCCGGGTCGGGTCCGGGACAACTTTCGGACGCGCGCGCGAGAAGGGCCGCGGGCATAACCGAGAGAGGGGTAGGCATGGGCCTAGGAGGACAGTGGAGAGCGGTTTGGACTGAGAGAAGAGGGGAGAGAGAGACCATGCGACTGTTTCCGGAGACCGAAAACGTCCGACGTTAGACCAGCTATAATGCCGCTATAGTTTAACGGTTGGGCTATCAAACAAACTCCGAATGCGATGAAACTTGGCAGGCGGCCTACCTACAACATAACAAGACCACACGCCAACTCTCATCCCATTCCGAGAACATATTCCGGCCACTTATAAAATAATATTTCGGACGTGCCGCGGGCGCATGCAAGGGTGTCTGGGCTCAGAACGGACAACGGATGAAACTGGGGAAATCGGACGAATGCAAGATTTGAAAACATGATGATGCAATACACATGATGACATGACAAGATACAACACGCAAGCAAATGACATGGCAACGATGGCGAATAACTGGAAGACACCTAGCGCAGTGGTCTCGGGGCGCTACACCCACCTACCCCCTCTTCTTCCTCCTCTGTTCACAGAGGGGAGGTGGACGACGGCCAGCCGCCCGTGGCCGCGATGGCCACACGCCGGCCATCCTGCGCCTCCCCATCGTCTCCCCCGGCGGATAAGGCCACCGGCCCCTGCCAAACCCTAGCCAGACCCATTTTCGCCTCCTCCCCCTCGCTCGTTCCCCTCTCCCTCACATGCTCGTTCATCCCGAGCGCCACTGTCGCCGTGCGCCGGTCGAGCCTGTGGCCACCGGGTCCCTCCGACCCCGCCGATCTGTCCGAAAGATCCAGCACCTTCGACCCCTTCGTCCAGTGCCGTTGGATCAAGTCGGGGAGCAGCACAGCAACGCCGGCGGCCCTATCCCACTCTCCGGCCATCGTGATGTTGTCATCGTGATTCATCGCCACTGCGCTCCCATTGCTGGCCGGGCCTTCGTGCGCCCACCCGGTGAGCTCCTCCCCCTTTCCCCTCTCTCAAGCAGGCTGCCTCCCTCTCGAGATAGCTGTCGCCGCACCCGCGAGCTCGTCGTCGTCGCCCGCCTCGCCGTCACGGCCACAACCACTATGGCCTGCCACTGAGAATGTAGTCGTGCTTGGTGCATCGCCACGGAGCCACCCACGATCGCTGACTGCCCCGTCGTGCACCGCAGCCCCGCGCCCGCGTTTGCCCGAAGCCGCCGTCGCTTCTGCTCATCACCGGCGATGCTCAGGACCTCCCTGCTCCAGCCACTTGCACCGCTCGTCGCGGCGCTTCGCACCGCGTCTGAACGCTGCTGCCCGCTTGCCTCCCCAAGCCCGGCAGCCCCGAGCCCACATTTGACCGAACTCCGGCGACCACCGCGGTGCGCGCCGCCGTTGTTTTAGTGCGCTTCCGGCCGGGCCAGTACCATCACGCGATGCGCCACTCCACGCTCGCTCGATCCCGCCCTTCCGCGCTCGATTTGGTGGCCGGAGGACGAATTCCGACCACCTCCCGAGCCGCGCCGCCGTCGGAATGGTCGCCGGCGGCGAAACCCCGATGCCGCCGACGTGGCACCCCTGGGGCCCGCCCCTGGGTCGGTGCCAGTGGGGCCCTTGCCCCCCAGTTGACCTGGTCAACTTGCCCCCAGTTGACCTGGTCAACTGTGCTGACTGGGCTCCCAGTGAGACTGACTTGTGGGCCCCACTTGTTTAAAATGTTTCAAAAATAAATAAATCTGCTAATTAAAATATGTTACTTAATTAGTAATTAGTTAGTCTCTGACACCAAGGGCCCACCCCTCTAATTAGCCTGTTAGTTAGTTTAAATTACTGTTAGACTAACAGAGGCTGACATGTGGGTCCCACTGGACCCACAGGTCAGGTTTGACCCTGGTCAGCGAGTCTGTTGACTGCTGACGTAATCCCCGTGCAATGCTGACGTCATAATGAATTTCTGTTAATTTAAATAATTCCAGAAAATGTTTAAATCTTTGAAAATTAATAGAAAATAAACCGTAGCTCGGATCGAAATACTTTATATATGAAAGTTGCTCAAAACAACGAATACGCGGTCCGTTCATCTGTCACATGCCCCTAGCATGCTGAACATGGAACATTCCCCCTCCGGTCCTTTGTCTGACACAGGTCCGGAACCGGGAAAACATTCCCGGTTGATTTTTCCCCTTTCACCGGTATCGTGTAGCACTGCGTTAGAACACGTCTAGCTCTGCCTATTGTCCTGTTATGCACTTGCTTGCTATGTATTTACTATTTCTTCCCCCACTTCTCTTCGGTAGACCCCGAAACCGATGTTGCCCATGTGATCGACTACGTCGACGACGACTGCCTCCTTGCCAGAGCAACCAGGCAAGCAACCCCCCCTTTGACCATTCCGATATCGCCCATTTCTTTCCCTCTCATGCTTGCATTAGAACTGCTACTGCTTTATGTATGATCCTACCCTGATGCATAGCCTGTTTTTGTTATCTGCTTTCATACCTTACCTGCTTATCCTAAACTGCTTAGTATAGGTTGGTTAGAGATCCATCAGTGACCCCCACCTTGTCCCAGTTGCCTCGCTTTATGTTCGATGACTCGATCAACGTGATCGACGTCCAGGCCCCGACACCGCACATCACTTTCCCCCTTTTGTTGCTCGACTCTGCAGAGTTACCATCGAGTGCCGAGGGTGGAACCTCATTCATCACTCCTGACGAGATCTCTGTAGTATAGCTAACTGGTCATGGTCATCGAGGGTGATTTCCTCCTTAACCACTTCCGTTACGGCTCTGTCGTGCAACCCCTCAAGTGTGAACCTCAAGGGTGGATCCTCTTACTTTCACCTTGATGATCACATCGAGTGGAATTCACCGAGGGTGATTCCTCGGGTTTTCCCCTTGGTGTTAGTCACACAGTTACTATTTTTACTACGACTTTACACTGAACCATGTTACTAAAGACGGGTCGGCCCTGAGGGGTACCCGCGCGAGCTTAATAACGAGTGATGTGGAGTCGGGTTGACCTGGAAGGTGCCCACAAGATACTTATGAGGCGTGGCCGGGCATTCTTAGCCCTTGCCGCAAGTACTCGAGATAGGGCGACGGGGTCACATCGATCGTGAGTCTCTGCTCGTTACCGCGTGCTCCTAATCCACTACGATTTGGATATTTGATCCGAGGGGCCTCTAGCCTGATAGCACTAACCATCACGTGGGCATAGTATGGGCGTTTCGCGTCGTATGCATCAGCCGAAGCTTAATAGATGTCAGCGACTGAGCGGCGCGCGCCGGGTTGGACTGGTAAGAACCTGCCTTTTTGAAGGGGGTAGCTAGGTCTGCTCACCGGCCGCCCACGCAACATGCAGGAGTTCCCGGGGAGATGGCCCATGACCCCTGGGGCATAGGTTTAGTCCAGTGTGTTGACCTCTCTATTAAGCCTAGGTCGGGTTGCGGCGTATTGTTTGGCCGAGGCCGGGCATGACCCAGGAAAGTGTGTCCGACCAGAGTTAATCGAGCGTGGTGGGTAAGTTGGTGCACCCCTGCAGGGAAGAAAACATCTATCGATAGCCTGTCCTACGTAACGGACACTTGGAGTTGTATCCCGATCGAGACAACTAGAACTGGATACTTGTGATGAGAAATGAATTGTGGATGAGAAATGGATAGTATGGCTCTGGGATTGCTTTCTCGCAGGGAGTCGAGAAAGGATCTCTGGCCGAGGTTGATAACACTTCTACCACTTTACTTTATGCTACTCTACTCCCTCCTGTTGCTGCAAGATGGTGGTTCCTAGAATATGGTAGTCTTCGATAGGCTAGGCTTTCCCCTTCCCTTCTGGCATTCTGCAGTTTAGTCCACAGATACAACCCATTCCTTTGATACAAATGCATACTTAGTTTAGAGCTGAGTTAAGTCTTGCGAGTACTTTGGATGAGTACTCACGGTTGCTTTGATACTTCTTTTTCCCCCATACCCGATTGTTGCGACCAGATGACGGATCCCAGGAGCCAGACGACGCCACTGATGACTACTACTACCTGGAGGATGCCTACTACTACATGAAGACCGCAGACGACTAGGAGTAGTTAGGAGGCTCCCAGGCAGGAGGCCTTGTCTTTTTGATCGACGATGCTTTCGTGCTAGCCTTCTTAAGGCAAACTTGTTTAACACATGTCTGTACTCAGATATTGTTGCTTCCGCTGACTCTTGTGTTTTCGAGCTTATGTATTCGAGCCCTCGAGGCCCCTGGCTTGTAATATAAAGTTTGTATTATTTTAATTTGTGTCTAGAGTTGTGTTGTGATATCTTCCCGTGAGTCCTTGATCTTGATCGTACACATTTGCGTGTATGATTAGTGTACGGTCAAATCGGGGGTGTCACAAGTTGGTATCAGAGCCGACTGCCTATAGGTAGCCCCCCTTCCAACTCCTTGGCCGAAGTTGAGTCTAGTCACTACAAAACTTTTACTAACATGGCTGTGTGGCTTACGGGCCCACGTCGCCATATGGGTGGTATTAGGATCTTTTACTCCTCGTCTATACTCTGGGACTCTGTTCTCTCTTCTATTCAGGGTTAAATGAATTTACTAAACTACATTAGGTTCTCGTAACGACTTTCCCCGGAGAGCCCCTTCATTTTGGATGGTTGCCTGCTTCACCAGAAGAATTTGAAGATACTCTCTGATCTACTCCCGACAACTTGTGTTCATTTCTTTTGCAATCCCTTAACACCATTGAATCCTTATGGATAAATGTGTACCCTCGCTGTTCTTACTTCCATCCCTAGTCGTTCTTGTTGCTACAAGATACCCGAGAGTATTCTTCGACTTTCTAGAATCCTTTTCTGACTGCCTTGCAGCTCTTTTCCGCCTGAATAACCCTACGAAAAATTCCTCACACTTATCGGAGATTCGTTCATCCCCAGTTGATATTATGTCTCACAAAATTCTTCGAATGCAATTCGATCTCCCAAAGATCCTCTGCAGCCTAGTGCTCCCGAAAGTCTTGTCTGCCTGCATTATGGTTAAATCCATATGTCTAGCAATATTCATTAACATCCTTTGTCCTTGTCATCCTGACCTATTGATTCTTTATGTTGCGATTACTCGCAATCATCAGTCGAACCCTGAAATTTGACCTTCCTGCTCATACGTCATTCTAGACATGAGTTGGATCTCGGCCAATCATGTTGTAATGATTTTCCACCTAGTTCCCTTCAACTTGAACATCAAATTATTCAGTTGTTTCTATAATCTGTTGCCTTTGCATTCTTTCCCTCTTCTGATTGAGTACTGATACTCACATCAGATCCATTGAGGACCGCTGAATCCTTTGTTGGATTGTTATCCAGCAATGTGTTTCATATTCAAAATCTCGTGCACTCTTCCCCTAATACATATTGCCTTCGGTAAATTGTATCCTCTGCTTATTGTCAACCATGCTCTGCTATTGAGCTGATGTTATATGCTCTGGAAGTTAGTGGTAGGTGTTCCTAAGATACCCCTACGGGTTGATCATATGCCTTCCCTAATCCGTGTGAACTCAAAAGAGATGTGAGTCTTACTCTTCTGGTACTTCGCTAGATAAATCTTTTGCACTACAATTTCTTCGAGAACGAGGAGTGAATGAAAGGTTATGCATTGAAGAAGTGGGAGTCGACCTTGAACCTTTGTGTTCATGCCCATGGACCCGATGTAGAACTTATCATGGAAGCTGCTCGTAAAAATAATTATTTCTTTGGTACAAGCTCATCTTGTATCCATGAATTGATCCTTGCTATCGTGATTCCGACCATATTTCCTCCTTGATTCCATTTACTAGATAAGTTAAAATACTTATCCTCTGCAAATCATTTCCCCCGTCCAACCTCTACTCCGATTTACCTTCTGGCATTACACCTAGTACTTGATACTGGGAAGCTTTATACCTCATCACATCATTCCTAGCCCGATCGGCTATATTTTTATCATGTCAACTTTTTAACTGGGCTACCTGGTCCTTATGCCCGAAGCAACTTCCAACGATGAGCTAAGCTTACGTCGATCTTCCTTATCTTATCATTTCACCTTGAGCAACAAGCTTAATTTCGAGTTTGTGTCGTACCCATGGTTGCTATAACCTTTTTGCTTCAAAATTCCTTTGACTTGATGTCATCGCCGATCGATTACATCTTCATGAAACCTCTCGACAAAATTATCAACATTCTGAGCTCTTCCAGAATATCAATCAAATTCATGATGAAAAATACCATCATTGCCCCTTGATGATTTGTGTTATCATCGAAAACATTCTTGCCTCCCCCCCCCAAACACAAACTTGTTCATACAATTTTGGAACACATCCTTTTCTTTTTTTGACATGTCGATGGATTGCCGTTGAACCCATCGGCCACATCCTCATATTTTTCCTGATAAAATTGCATGAGATGTCCTATAAATTCTTGATGGATCCTTTGTGTTCCCAAGGTCCGACCTTTACCTGATGACCATGTCAATGCTACCCCGGAGCATGATTGTGGTACTCTGAACATCGTTAAGAACATTGAGGAGCAATGCTAATTGTTTCTTGATCACTTATCCAAACACTGTGGTATGGGTAATGTCATGAACATTCCTCTCCCCTTTACCCAAATGGTAATCTACTTACTATCTTGTTATGGATATCATCATTGGCTTGTCCTTGAAAGGATATACTCCTGATATTTGTGTTTAAACACATTTTCCTTTCCATTGTTCTGTTTAATCTGATAATTTTTTCCTTTACCTTGTTTGGGTTAACGTTTCTTGTGATCTTTATGATCTAAGCAGTAATATTCTCCTGCTTACGTAAACACATCGATGTACAACATCATCAGTATAACACTGTTACTATTGTTGGTGACTTTTCGGTAACCACCAATGGACGAGAACTTTGCCTATTGGCCCGCCTCGCCTTGCGAGCAGGAAAATGATTCTCTTCGTCCCTCGCCCTTGGTACCAGCATTGTTGCCAACAGAACTGACAGGCTATCCTCTGACCTGCCTTGATATCATGACCGTGCAAATATTAACGCCTTCCTGCTTCTAACCCACATGGTGGGCCCATAACCCACAGTTCCACAGGATCGAAACCTGAATCTCCTGTACAACCTTGATGCCGAAATATTCTTTACACTTGGCTTCATATCGTGTCACGAGCCACCTTCCGAGAGATGATCTATTCCCGATGATCTGAACCCCCCTTTCTCACACTTTGTTCAAGTATCAATCGTTGTTCATTCAGTTGAATCCTCCTATTGTACCTTCATACTTTGCTTTCGATGTTTTATTAAGTTTCAACTCGAGAGATACTTCTGCCTCATTCCCTGAATTGTTCACCAGATAATTAACCCTATAAGGGTCAGTTCTCCCGAAGTTACTCTTTACTTCCCCACTTAAATCTCAGGACGAGATTTCTTCTAGTGGAGGAGACTTGTAACACCCCCAGTATCATGCTACAGTAACCTCTGTGTTTAAGCTAATCATTTTTCCAAACAGTGCTTAATCACCTTTGTTCAATATCCCATTTGAAATTCCAGTCAACTCAAATTCAAGTGAAGTTTGAAGTTGCTCAAAAGTTGCTGGAAAAATGTTCATCATTTGCCAAAAATTCCATAAAAATTATTTGTTAAGGAACACAACATCACTTTTGTGCAAACATGAGCATTAGCAATTATAACAGCACCAATTCAGCATTTTTTAATGCTATCCTAATTATGAAAAATACCAACTGAATTCTTCTAGTCTCCAAAATACTTGTGGCACAGTCTAAGACCACCAGGGATTAAAAGGGGCACTTCCCATATTTTTTCCAAGTAAATAGCATGCCCAACATTTTCTTACCCATCTCTGTTTATTAAATAAAAAGAACAATAGGATAAGAAAGAAAAAAAGGCCGAAGTGCACTGTGCACTTAGGCCTGCTAACTACAGTGAGGCCCAGCCCACCTAACCCCTCTCCTTCCTCCTCTGTTCACAGAGGGGAGGTGGACGACAGCCAGCCGCCCGTGGCCGCGATGGCCACGCGCCGGCCATCATGCACCTCCCCATCGTCTCCCCTGGCGGATAGGCCACCGCCCCTGCCAAACCCTAGCCAGACCCAGATCCGCCTCCTCCCCCTCGCTCGTTCCCCTCTCCCTCACACGCTCGTTCATCCCGAGCGCCACTGTCGCCGTGCACCGGTCGAGCCCGCGGCCCCCGGGTCCCTCCGACCCCGCCGATCTATCCGAAAGATCCAGCACCGTCGACCCCTTCGTCCAGCGCGGTTGGATCAAGTCAGGGAGCAGCACAGCAACGCCGGCGACCCGATCCCCTTCTCCGGCCATCGCGACGCCATCGTCGCGATTCATTGCCACTGCGCTCCCGTTGCTCGCCGGGCCTTTGTGCGCCCACCCAGTGAGCTCCTCCCCCTTTCCCCTCTCTCAAGCAGGTCGCCTCCCTCTCTAGATAGCTATCGCCGCACCCGCGAGCTCGTCGTCGTTGCCCGCCTCGCTGTCATGGCCACATCCGCTATGGCCTGCCACTGAGAACGTAGTCGTGCTTGGTGCATTGCCACGGAGCCACCCACGATCGCTGACCGCCCCGCCGTGCACCGCAGCCCGCGCCCACGTTTGCCCGAAGCCGGCGTCGCTTCTGCTCATCGTCGGCGATGCTCGGGACCTCCCCTGCTCCAGCCACTTGCACCGCTCGACGCGGCGCCTCGCCCGCGTCCGAACGCCGCTGCCTGCTTGCCTCCCCAAGCCCGGCAGCCCCGAGCCCACGTTTGACCGAACTCCGGCGACCACCGCGGTGCGTGCCGTCGTTGTTTTAGTGCGCTTCCGGCCGGGCCAGTACCATCACGCGATGCGCCGCTTCGCGCTCGCTTGATCCCGCCCTTCCGCGCTCGACTTGGTGGCCGGAGGACGAATTCCGACCACCTCCCGAGCCGCGCCGCCGTTGGAATGGTCGCCGACCGCAAAACCCCGACCCCGCCGACGTGGCACCCCTGGGGCCCGCCCCTGGGTCGCTGCCAGTGGGGCCCTTGCCCCCCAGTTGACCGGGTCAACTGTGCTGACTGGGCTCCCAGTGAGACTGACTTGTGGGCCCCACTTGTTTAAAATGTTTCAAAAATAAATAAATCTGCTAATTAAAATATGTTACTTAATTAGTAATTAGTTAGTCTCTCACACCAGGGGCCCACCCCTCTTATTAGCCTGTTAGTTAGTTTAAATTACTGTTAGACTAACAGAGGCTAACATGTGGGTCCCACTGGACCCACAGGTCAGGTTTGACACTGGTCAGCGAGTCTGTTGACTGCTGACGTAATCCCCGTGCAATGCTGACGTCATAATGAATTTATGTTAATTTAAATAATTCCAGAAAATGTTTAAATCTTTGAAAATTAATAGAAAATAAACCGTAGCTCGGATCAAAAAACTTTATATATGAAAGTTGCTCAAAACGACGAGACGAATCCGAATACACGGTCCGTTCATCTGTCACATGCCCCTAGCATGCTGAACATGGAACATTCCCCCACCGGTACTCTGTCTGACATAGGTCCGGAACCGGGAAAACATTCCCGGTTGATTTTTCCCCTTTCACCGGTATCGTGTAGCACCGCATTAGAACACATGTAGCTCTGCATGTTGTCCTGTTATGCACTTGCTTGCTATGTATTTACTGTTTCTTCCCCCTCTTCTCTCCAGTAGACCCCGAGACCGATGTTGCCCGTGTGATCGACTACGTCGACGACGACCCCCTCCTTGCCAGAGCAACCAGGCAAGCAAACCCCCCTTGAGCATTCCGATATCGCACATTTCTTTCCCTCTCATGCTTGCATTAGAACTGCTACTGCTTTATGTATGATCCTGCCCTGATGCATAGCCTGTTTTTGTTACCTGCTTTCATACCTTACCTGCTTATCCTAAACTGCTTAGTATAGGTTGGTTAGAGATCCATCAGTGACCCCCACCTTGTCCCAGTTGCCTCGCTTTATGTTCAATGACTCGATCAATGTGATTGACGTCCAGGCCCCGACACCGCTGATACGTCTCCAACGTATCTATAATTTTTGATTGCTCCATGCTATATTATCTACTGTTTTGGGCAATATTGGGCTTTATTATCCACTTTTATATTATTTTTTGGGACTAACCTATTAACCGGAGGCCCAGCCCAAATTTGCTGTTTTTTTGCCTATTTCAGTGTTTCAAAGAAAAGGGATATCAAACGGACTCGAAACGGAACGAAATCAACTGGAGAAGTTATTTTTGGAAGGAAAGCTACCGGATGGACTTGGACCCCACGTCACGAGCCAAGGGAGGTGCTCACGAGGGTGGGGGGCGCGCCCCCTGCCTGGTGGGGCCCCCGAAGCTCCACCGACGTACTTCCTGCACCCATATGTACTCACGTACCCTAAAACTTCAGAACAGACAATAGATCGGGAGTTCCGCCGCCAAAAGCCTCCGTAGCCACCGAAAGCCAATCTAGACCCATTCTGGCACCCTGCCGGAGGGGGCAATCCCTCTCCGGTGGCCATCTTCATCATCTCGGTGCTCTCCATGACGAGGAGGGAGTAGTTCTCCCTCGTGGCTGAGGGTATGTACCAGTAGCTATGTGTTTGATCTCTCTCTCTCTCGTGTTCTTGAGGTGATACGATCTTGATGTATCACGAGCTTTGCTATTATATTTGGATCCTATGATGTTTTCTCCCTCCTCTACTCTCTTGTAATGGATTGAGTTTCCCCTTTTAAGTTATCTTATCGGATTGAGTCTTTAAAGATTTGAGAACACTTGATGTATGTCTTGCCGTGCGTATCTGTGGTGACAATGGGGTACCACGTGATTCACTTGATGTTTGTTTTGGTGATCAACTTGCGGGCTCCGCCCATGAACCTATGCATAGGGGTTGGCACACGTTTTCATCGTGATTCTCCGGTAGAAACTTTGGGGCACTCTTTGAGGTTCTATGTGTTAGTTGAATAGATGAATCTGAGATTGTGTGATGCATATCGTATAATCATACCCACGGATACTTGAGGTGACATTGGAGTATCTAGGTGACATTAGGGTTTTGATTGATTTGTGTCTTAAGGTGTTATTCTAGTACGAATTCTAGGGCTGTTTGTGACACTTATAGGAATAGCCCAACGGATTGATCGGAAAGAATAACTTTGAGGTGGTTTCGTACCCTACCATAATCTCTTCATTTGTTCTCCGCTATTAGTGACTTTGGAGTGACTCTTTGTTGCATGTTGAGGGATAGTTATGTGATCCAATTATGTTATCATTGTTGAGGTAATTTACACTAGCGAAAGTATGAACCCTAGGCCTTGTTTCCTAGCATTGCAATACCGTTTACGCTCACTTTTATCACTTGCTACCTTGCTGTTTTTATAATTTCAGATTACAAATACTATTATCTACAATCCATATACCACTTGTATCACCATCTCTTCGCCGAACTAGTGCACCTATACAATTTACCATTGTATTGGGTGTGTTGGGGACACAAGAGACTCTTTGTTATTTGGTTGCAGGGTTGCTTGAGAGAGACCATCTTCATCCTATGCCTCCTACGGATTGATAAACCTTAGGTCACCCACTTGAGGGAAATTTGCTACTGTCCTACAAACCTCTGCACTTGGAGGCCCAACAACGTCTACAAGAACAAGGTTGTGTAGTAGACATCAAGCTCTTTTCTGGCGCTGTTGCCGGGGAGGTGATTGCTTGAAGGTATATCTTTATATCTTGAAATTGAGTCTTTTAGTTTCTTGTTTTATCACTAGTTTAGTTTATAAAAGAAAACTATAAAAATGGAATTGAGTTTGTCTCATACACTTCACCTTTTTAATATCTTTCGTGAGTATGATGAAAAGGATAATTGTGCCAAAGTGTTAGAAGAAGAATGCATTAAAATGTTTGGCACTAAATATTTGAATGATGAGCATGATTGCAATGTTGTTAGTATGAATTCCTTGAATATCCATGATGCTGATGATATGCAAAGCCACAAGCTTGGGGAAGCTATGTTTGATGAAGATGATATTTTTTGTCCCCCATGTTTTGATGACCAAATTTATTATGACGAAAGCGTGCCTCCTATCTATGATGATTATTGTGATGACACGTATGCTTTAAAGAATAATGATAACCATGAAACTTGTCATCT
Source organism: Triticum urartu (assembly GCF_056163025.1). Lineage (NCBI taxonomy): Eukaryota > Viridiplantae > Streptophyta > Magnoliopsida > Poales > Poaceae > Triticum > Triticum urartu. Next base: position 461,425,869 of record NC_141873.1, on the reverse strand, counting down.
TGATTTTAATTTTCAATCACATGATAGTTATTTTGTTGAGTTTGCTCCCACCATTATTCATGAGAAGAATTTTGCTTATGTGGAGAGTAGTAAAATTTCTATGCTTGTAGATCATGAAAAGAATGCTTTAGGTTCTGGTTATATTGTTGAATTCATCCATGATGCTACTGAAAATTATTATGTGGGAGGAATATATGCTTTTAGGAATTGCAATAATATCAAGTTTCCTCTCTATGTGCTTAAAGTTTTGAAGTTATGCTTGTTTTACCTTCCTATGCAAGTTGATTCTTGTTCCCATAAGTTGTTTGCTCACAAAATCCCTATGAATAGGAAGTGGGTTAGACTTAAATGTGCTATTCATATTCTTCATGATGCTCTCTTTATGTTTCAATTCTTATCTTTTATGTGAGCATCATTGAAATCATCATGCCTAGCTAGGGGCATTAAATGATAGCGCTTGTTGGGAGGCAACCCAATTTTATTTTTGTTCCTTTCTTTTTTTCTCCTGTTTAGTAATAAATAATTCATATAGCCTCTGTTTAGATGTGGTTTTATGCTTTTAGTTAGTGTTTGTGACAAGTAGAACCTTTGGGAAGACTTGGGGAAAGTCTTGTTGATCATGCTGTAAAAAACAGAAACTTTAGTACTCACGAGAATTGCTGCCATTTTTATTTGGAAAGTGATATTTAGTTAATTCTTTTTGCATATTATTAATATATAAATTCCTCAGGTCCAGAAATTTATTTGAGAATTTTATTAGTTCCAGAAATATACGTTTGATCCAGATTACTACAGACTGTTCTGTTTTTGATAGATTCTGTTTTTCATCTGTTGTTTACTTATTTTGATGAATCTATGGCTAGTAAAATAGTTATTAACCATAAAGAAGTTGGAATAAAGTAGGTTTAACACTAATATAAATAAATAATGAGTTCATTACAGTACCTTGAAGTGGTGATTTATTTTCTTATACTAACGGAGCTTACGAGTTTTCTGTTAAGTTTTGTGTTGTGAAGTTTTCAAGTTTTGGGTAAGGATTCGATGTACTATGGAATAAGGAGTGGCAAGAGCCTAAGATTGGGGATTCCCAAGGCACCCCAAGGTAATATTCAAGTACAACCAAGAGCCTAAGCTTGGGGATGCCCCGGAAGGCATCCCCTCTTTCGTCTTCGTTCATCGGCAACTTTACTTGGAGCTACATTTTTATTCACCACATGATATGTGTTTTGCTTGGAGCGTCAATTTATTTTGTTAGGATTTGCATGATGTTATTTAGAACAATGTTTTTGATCTTTTATTTCAATAAAAGTGGCATTGATAGCCTTTACTATGCCTATTTTAGAAGCCCACATGTTGCTGTTTGAAAACAGCAAGTTTACCGCTGTTGCAATAATTCCCTAGAAAAGTCAGAATGTGATAAAACGTTGAAACCATTTTCATATTAAGCTCTGATAAATTTACTACAGTGGGAATTTCCTTTCATAATTTTTGGAGGTAGGGAAGTATGGATGTTGCAACATTCTTTACAGACTATCCTGTTTAGGCAGATTGCTGTTATGTTTGCATATGTTTGCTTCTTTAATGATTCTATTTGAGGATAGGACTATTAAATATGCAGAGGCATTTGGTATGCAATGTTGAATAATAATTTTAGTGATTTGCTACAGTATAGTATGATAAGGTTTTTGCAATGGTTTATACTAACTTATCTCACGAGTCCTTGTTGAGTTTTGTGTGGATGAAGCTTATGAGATTTAGGTAGACCGTGATATGAGAGGAATTAAGGAGACACAAAAGCTCAAGCTTGGGGATGCCCAAGGCACCCCAAGATAATATTTCAAGAAGTCTCAAGTGTCTAAGCTTGGGGATGCCCCGGTTGGCATCCCACCTTTCTTCTTCAACAACTATTGGTTAGTTTCGGTTGATCCTAAGTTTTTGCTTCTTCACATGATGTTTGCCATTCTTATAATGCCATTTAATATTGTTTTGCTTGCTGTTTGAATAAAGTATCAAGATATGAAATTATCAAATGTTAGAAAGTCTTCACATAGTTGCATAATTATTCGACTACTCATTGATCTTCACTTATATCTTTCGAAGTAGTTTGTCATTTGCTCTAGTGCTTCACTTATATATTTAAGAGCATGGTGGTAGTTTTATTTTGAAGAAAGAGATGAGCTCACATGCTTCACTTAGATTATTTTGAGAGCCTTAAATAGCATGGTAATTTTATTAAATAATCCTAATATGCTAGGCATCCAAGAATAGTAAAAACTTTCATATAGAGTATTGAATACTAAGAGAAGTTTGATGCTTGATGATTGTTTTGAGATATGGAGGTAATAATATCAAAGTCATGCTAGTTGAGTAGTTTTGAATTTGAGGAATGCTTGTGGTCAAGTTTGCAAGTCCCGTAGCATGCATGTATGGTAAACGTTGTGTAACAAATTTGAAACATGAGGTGTTATTTGATTGTCCTCCTTATGAGTGGCGGTCGGGGACGAGCGATGGTCTTTTCCTACCAATCTATCCCCCTAGGAGCATGCACATAGTGCCGAGGTTTTCGATGACTTGTAGATTTTTGCAATAAGTATGTGAGTTCTTTATGACTAATGTTGAGTCCATGGATTATACGCACTCTCACCCTTCCATCATTGCTAGCCTCTTCAGTACCGTGCATTGCCCTTTCTCACATTGAGAGTTGGTGCAAACTTCGACGGTGCATCCAAACCCCGTGATATGATACGCTCTTTCACACATAAACCTCCTTATATCTTCCTCAAAACAGCCACCATACCTACCTATTATGGCAATTCCATAGCCATTCTGAGATATATTTCCATGCAACTTTCCATCATTCCGTTCATCATGACACATTCATCATTGTCATATTGCTTAGCATGATCATGTAGTTGACATAGTATTTGTGGCAAAGCCACCGTTCATAATTCTTTCATACATGTCACTCTGTAGTCATTGCATATCCCGGTACACCGCCGGAGGCATTCATATAGGGTCATCTTTTGTTCTAGTATCGAGTTGTAATCATTGAGTTGTAAATAAATAAAAGTGTGATGATCATCATTTTCTGGAGCATCGTCCCAAGTGAGGAATAAAAAAAGAGAATGGCCAAAAAAAGAGAAGCCCCCCCAAAAAAGAGAAAGGCCATAAAAAAAGAGAAGGCCCCAAAAAATAAAAAATAAAAAATAAATAAGAGAAAAAGAGAGAAGGGACAATGCTACTATCCTTTGCCACACTTGTGCTTCAAAGTAGCACCATGATCTTCATGATAGAGAGTCTCTTGTTTTGTCACTTTCATGTACTAGTGGGAAATTTTCATTATAGAACTTGGCTTGTATATTCCAACAATGGGCCTCCTCAAGTGCCCTAGGTCTTCGTGAGCAAGCAAGTTGGATGCACACCCACTTAGTTTGTTTTGTTGAGCTTTCATACATTTATAGCTCTAGTGCATCCGTTGCATGGCAATCCCTACTCCTTGCATTAACATCAATCGGTGGGCATCTCCATAGCCCATTGATTAGCCTCGTTGATGTGAGACTTTCTCCTTTTTGTCTTCTCCACATAACCCCCTCATTATTCTATTCCACCCATAGTGCTATATCCATGGCTCGCGCTCATGTATTGTGTGAAAGTTTATAGGTTTGAGATTACTAAAGTATGAAACAATTGCTTGGCTTGTCATCGGGGTTGTGCATGATGAGAGCATTCTTGTGTGACAAAAATGAAACATGACTAAACCATATGATTTTGTAGGGATGAACTTTCTTTGGCCATGTTATTTTAAGCAGACATAATTGCTTAGTTAGTATGCTTGAAGTATTATCATTTTTATGTCAATATGAACTTTAGTCTTGAATCTTTCGGATCTGAATATTCATACCACAATTAAGAAGAATTACATTGAAATTATGCCAAGTAGCACTCCGCATCAAAAATTCTATTTTTATCATTTACCTACTCGAGGACGAGCAGGAATTAAGCTTGGGGATGCTTGATACGTCTCCAACGTATCTATAATTTTTGATTGCTCCATGCTATGTTATCTACTGTTTTGGGCAATATTGGGCTTTATTATCCACTTTTATTTTATTTCTTGGGACTAACCTATTAACCGGAGGCCCAGCCCAGATTTGCTGTTTTTTTTGCCTATTTCAGTGTTTCGAAGAAAAGGAATATCAAACAGACTCGAAACGGAATGAAATCAACTGGATAAGTTATTTTTGGAAGGAAAGCTACCGGATGGACTTGGACCCCACGTCACGAGCCAAGGGAGGTGCTCACGAGGGTGGGGGCGCCCCCCCTAGGGCGCGCCCCCTGCCTTGTGGGGCCCCGGAAGCTCCACCGACATACTTCCTGCAGCCATATATACTCACGTACCCTAAAACTTCCAGAACAAACAATGGATCGGGTGTTCCGCCGCCAGAAGCCTCCGTAGCCACCGAAAGCCAATCTAGACCCATTCTGGCACCCTGCCGGAGGGGGCAATCCCTCTCCGGTGGCCATCTTCATCATCCCGGTGCTCTCCATGACGAGGAGGGAGTAGTTCTCCCTCGGGGCTGAGGGTATGTACCAGTAGCTATGTGTTTGATCTCTCTCTCTCGTGTTCTTGAGGTGATACGATCTTGATGTATCGCAAGCTTTGCTATTATATTTGGATCCTATGATGTTTTATCCCCCCTCTACTCTCTTGTAATGGATTGAGTTTCCCCTTTGAAGTTATCTTATCTGATTGAGTCTTTAAAGATTTGAGAACACTTGATGTATGTCTTGCCGTGCGTATCTGTGGTGACAATGGGATACCACGTGATTCACTTGATGTATGTTTTGGTGATCAACTTGCGGGTTCCGCCCATGAACCTATGCATAGGGGTTGGCACACGTTTTCGTCGTGATTCTCCGGTAGAAACTTTGGGGCACTCTTTGAGGTTCTATGTGTTAGTTGAATAGATGAATCTGAGATTGTGTGATGCATATCGTATAATCATATCCATGGATACTTGAGGTGACATTGGAGTATCTAGGTGACATTAGGGTTTTGGTTGATTTGTGTCTTAAGGTGTTATTCTAGTACGAACTCTAGGGCTGTTTGTGACACTTACAGGAGTAGCCCAACAGATTGATTGGAAAGAATAAATTTGAGGTGGTTTCGTACCCTACCATAATCTCTTCATTCGTTCTCCGCTATTAGTGACTTTGGAGTGACTCTTTGTTGCATGTTGAGGGATAGTTATATGATCCAATTATGTTATTATTGTTGAGAGGACTTGCACTAGTGAAATTATGAACCCTAGGCCTTGTTTCAACGCTTTGCAATACCGTTTACACTCACTTTTAGCATTAGTTACCTCGCTGTTTTTATAATTTCAGATTTCAAATACCTTTATCTACCATCCATATTGCACTTGTATCACCATCTCTTCGCCGAACTAGTGCACCTATACAATTTACCATTGTATTGGGTGCGTTGGGGACACAAGAGACTCTTTGTTATTTGGTTGCAGGGTTGCTTGAGAGAGACCATCTTCATCCTACACCTCCTACGGATTGATAAACCTTAGGTCATCCACTTGAGGGAAATTTGCTACTGTCCTACAAACCTCTGCACTTGGAGGCCCAACAATGTCTACAAGAAGAAGGTTGTGTATTAGACATCACTGCACATCACTTTCCCCCTTTTGTTGCTCGACTCTGCAGAGTTACCATCGAGTGCCGAGGGTGGAACCTCATACATCACTCCCGATGAGATCTCTGTGGTGTAGCTAACCGGTCATGGTCATCGAGGGTGATTTCCTCCTTAACCACTTCCGTTACGGCTCTGTCGTGCAACCCCTCAAGTGTGAACCTCGAGGGTGGATCCTCTTACGTTCACCTTGATGATCACATCGAGTGCAATTCACCGGGGGTGATTCCTTGGGTTTTCCCCTTGGTGTTAGACACACAGTTACTATGGTTACTATGACTTTACACTAAACCATGTTACTAAAGACGGTCGGCCCTGAGGGGTACCTGCACGAGCTTAATAGCGAGTGATGTGGAGTCAGGTTGACCTGGAAGGTGCCTGCGAGATACTTACGAGGCATGGCTGGGCATTTGAAAGTGTGTTATATCGACTAGAGGGGGGGTGAATAGGCGATTTTTATGAAAGTCTTCAAAACATGGAAGTTTTGAAGACAAACGATAGAAATAAACCTATTACCGTGCAGCGGAAGGTAGACTACACTAGGAAAACCATAGTCAAGTATTCAATGGAGTGAGAGCACAATGACTAATAGCAGCAATGTAGTAAGGATCAGGTAGGAAGATATTATGAAGCCAAACAGAACACGCAGTCACTCAGTGAAGACAAAAGATAGTGCAAACATACAATGACTTCACAAGGAGTAACAATAAGTAAAGGGAAGGGAAGGATGAAACCAGTGACTCGTTGAATACAATGATTTGTTGGACCAGTTCCAGTTGCTGTGACAACTGTACGTCTGGTTAGGGCGGCTAGGTATTTAAACCTGAGGACACACAGTCCCGGACACCCAGTCCTGAACACGCAACTCAGGACACCCAGTCCTCACCGTATTCCCCTTGATCTAAGGTCACACAGACCTCTCCCAATCACTCTGGTAAGTCTTTAAGGTAGACTCCCAAACCTTCACAGACTTTGTTCACCGGCGATCCACAATGTCTCTTGGATGCTCAGAACACGACGCCTAACCGGCTGGAGGATTCACAGTCCTCAAGTGTAATAAGTCTTCAGATCACACAGACACGAAAACTTAAGTGATGCCTAATTCTCTTTGGCTCTGGGTGGTTAGGGCTTTATCCTCGCAAGGAATTCTCTCTCAAAGGCTTCGAGGTGGGTTGCTCTCAAACGACAAAAGCCGTACTCTAACTCTGAGCAGCCAACCGTTTATGGTTGTAGGGGGTGGGCTATTTATAGCCACTAGGCAACCCGACCTGATTTGTCCGAAATGACCCTGGGTCACTAAGGAACTGACACATGTTCCAACGGTCAGATTTCAAACTCACGCGGCAGCTTTACTTGGGCTACAAGCAAAGCTGACTTGTCCGACTCTGGACAAGTTTTGCTCTCATAGTCTTCACTCGAAGACATAGGTTTTGGTTAAGCATCACTTCAGTCGTTCTGACTGGTTCTCTTGGAACCCACTTAACATTACGGTGGTGTTGGGGAACGTAGTAATTTCAAAAAATTTCCTACGCACACGCAAGATCATGGTGATGGATAGCAACGAGACGGGAGAGTGTGATCTACGTACCCTTGTAGACCGACAGCGGAAGCGTTGTGACAACGCGGTTGATGTAGTCGTACGTCTTCACGATCCGACCGATCCAAGCACCGTTACTCCGGCACCTCCGAGTTCTTGGCACACGTTCAGCTCGATGACGATCCCCGAGCTCCGATCCAGCAAAGCGTCGGGGAGGAGTTCCGTCAGCACGACGACGTGGTGACGATTTTGATGTTCTACTGTCGCAGGGCTTCGCCTAAGCACCGCTACAATATGACTGAGGTAGAATATGGTGGAGGGGGCACCGCACACGGCTATGGAACGATCACGAAGATCAACTTGTGTGTCTAGAGGTGCCCCCCTGCCCCCGTATATAAAGGAGCAAGGGGGAGGGGGCGGCCGGCCTAGAAGGGGGCGCGCCAAGGGGAGTCCTACTCCCACTGGGAGTAGGACTCCTTCCTTCCTTGTTGGAGTAGGAGAAGGGAAAGAGGGGGAGAGGAAAAAGGAAAAGGGGGCTGCGCCGCTTGTCCAAGTCGGACCAGAGGGGGGGCGGGGCGCAGGCCTCCTTCCTTTTGGCCTCTCTCCTCTATTCCCGTATGGCCCAATAAGGCCCATATACTCCCCGGCGAATTCCCGTAACTCTCCGGTACTCCGAAAAATACCCGAATCACTCGGAACCTTTCTGATGTCCGAATATAGTCGTCCAATATATCGATATTTATGTCTCGACCATTTCGAGACTCCTCGTCATGTCCCCGATCTCATCCGGGACTCCGAACTCCTTCGGTACATCAAAACTCATAAACTCATAATATAACTGTCATCGAAACCTTAAGCGTGTGGACCCTACGGTTCAAGAACAATGTAGACATGACCGAGACATGTCTCCGGTCAATAACCAATAGCGGAACCTGGATGCTCATATTGGCTGCTACATATTCTACAAAGATCTTTATCGGTCAGACCGCATAACAACATACGTTGTTCCCTTTGTCATCGGTATGTTACTTGCCCGAGATTCGATCGTCGGTATCTCAATACCTAGTTCAATCTCGTTACTGGCAAGTCTCTTTACTCGTTCCGTAATACATCATCTCACAACTAACTCATTAGTTGCAATGCTTGCAAGGCTTTATGTGATGTGCATTACCGAGAGGGCCCAGAGATACCTCTCCGACAATCGGAGTGACAAATCCTAATCTCGAAATACGCCAACCCAACATGTACCTTTGGAGACACTTGTAGAGCACCTTTATAATCACCCAGTTACGTTGTGACGTTTGGTAGCACACAAAATGTTCCTCCGGCAAACGGGAGTTGCATAATCTCATAGTCATAGGAACATGTATAAGTCATGAAGAAAGCAATAGCAACATACTAAACGATCGGGTGCTAAGGTAATGGAATGGGTCATGTCAATCAGATCATTCACCTAATGATGTGATCCCGTTAATCAAATAACAACTCTTTGTCCATGGTTAGGAAACATAACCATCTTTGATTAACGAGCTAGTCAAGTAGAGGCATACTAGTGACACTCTGTTTGTCTATGTATTCACACATGTATTATGTTTCCGGTTAATACAATTCTAGCATGAATAATAAACATTTATCATGATATAAGGAAATAAACAATAACTTTATTATTGCCTCTAGGGCATATTTCCTTCAGTCTCCCACTTGCACTAGAGTCAATAATCTAGTTCACATCACCATGTGATTTAACACTAATAGTTCACATCTTTATGTGATTAGTTCACATCTTCATGTGACCAACACCCAACGGGTTTACTAGATTCAGTAATCTAGTTCACATCGCTATGCGATTAACACCCAAAGAGTACTAAGGTGTGATCATGTTTTGCTTGTGAGAGAAGTTTAGTCAACGGGTCTGCCACATTCAGATCCGTATGTATTTTGCAAATTTCTATGTCAACAATGCTCTGCACAGAGCTACTCTAGCTAATTGCTCCCACTTTCAATATGTATCCAGATTGAGACTTAGAGTCATCTGGATTAGTGTCAAAACTTGCATCGACGTAACCCTTTACGACGAACCTTTTTGTCACCTCCATAATCGAGAAACATATCCTTATTCCACTAAGGATAATTTTGACCGCTATCCAGTGATCTACTCCTAGATCACTATTGTACTACCTTGCCAAAATCAGTGTAGGGTATACACTAGATCTAGTACATAGCATGGCATACTTTATAGAACCTATGGCTGAGGCATAGGGAATGACTTTCATTCTCTTTCTATCTTCTGTCATGGTCGGGTTTTGAGTCTTACTCAATTTCACACATTGTAACACAGACAAGAACTCTTTCTTTGACTGTTCTATTTTGAACTACTTCAAAATCTTGTCAAGGTATGTACTCATTGAAAAAAACTTATCAAGTGTCTTGATCTATCTCTATAGATCTTGATGTTCAATATGTCAGCAGCTTCACCGAGGTCTTTCTTTGGAAAATTCCTTTCAAACACTCCTTTATGCTTTGCAGAATAATTCTACATTATTTCTGATCAACAATATGTCATTCACATATACTTATCAGAAATGTTGTAGTGCTCCCACTCACTTTCTTGTAAATACAGGCTTCATCGCAAGTCTTTATAAAACTATATGCTTTGATCAACTTATCAAAGCGTATATTCCAACTCCGAGATGCTTGCACCAGTCCATAGATGGATCGCTGGAGCTTGCATATTTTGTTAGCACCTTTAGGATTGACAAAACCTTCTGGTTGTATCATATACAACTCTTCTTTAATAAATCAATTAAGGAATGCAGTTTTGTTTATCCATTTGCCAGACTTCATAAAATGCGGCAATTGCTAACATGATTCGTACAGACTTAAGCATAGATACGAGTGAGAAACTCTCATCGTAGTCAACACCTTGAACTTGTCGAAAACCTTTTGCGACAATTCTAGCTTTGTAGATAGTAACACTACTATCAGCGTCCGTCTTCCTGTTGAAGATCCATTTATTCTCAATTGCTTGCCAATCATCGGGCAAGTCAACCAAAGTCCATACTTTGTTCTCATACATGGATCCCATCTCAGATTTCATGGCCTCAAGCCATTTTGCGGAATCTGGGCTCACCATCGCTTCTTCATAGTTCGTAGGTTCGTCATGGTCAAGTAGCATGACCTCCAGAACAGGATTACCGTACCACTCTGGTGCGGATCTCACTCTGGTTTACCTACAAGATTCGGTAGTAACTTGATCTGAAGTTACATGATCATGATCATTAGCTTCCTAACTAATTGGTATAGTAGTCACAGGAACAGATTTCTGTGATGAACTACTTTCCAATAAGGGAGAAGGTACAATTACCTTATCAAGTTCTACTTTCCTCCCACTCACTTCTTTCGAGAGAACCTCCTTCTATAGAAAGGATCCATTCTTAGCAACGAATGTCTTGCCTTTGGATCTGTGATACAAGGTGTACCCAACAGTAACTTTTTGGGTATCCTATGAAGACACACTTTTCCGATTTGGGTTTGAGCTTATCAGGATGAAACTTTTTTCACATAAGCATTGCAACCCCAAACTTTAAGAAACGACAACTTTGGTTTCTTGCCAAACCACAGTTCATACGGTGTCGTCTCAACAGATTTAGATGGTGCCCTTTTAACGTGAATGCAGCTGTCTCTAATGCATAACCCCAAAACGATAGTGGTAGATCGGTAAGAGACATCATAGATTGCACTATATCCAATAAAGTACGATTATGACGTTCGGACACACCATTATGCTGTGGTGTTCCATGTGGCATGAGTTTGTGAAACTATTCCACATTGTTTTAATTGAAGACCAAACTCGTAACTCAAATATTTGTCTCCGCGATCAGATCGTAGAAACTTTATTTTCTTGTCACGATGATTTTCCACTTCACTCTGAAATTCTTTGAACTTTTCAAATGTTTCAAACTTATGTTTCATCAAGTAGATATACCCATATCTGCTCAAATCATCTGTGAACTTCAGAAAATAACGATACTTGCCGTGAGCCTTAACACTCATCGGACCGCATACATCAGTATGTATTATTTCCAATAAGTCAGTTGCTCGCTCTGGAGAACGGAGTCTTAGTCATCTTGCCCATGAGGCATGGTTCGCAAGCATCAAGTGATTCCAAAATCCCATCAGCATGGAGTTTCTTCATGTGCTTTACACCAATATGACCTAAACGGTAGTGCTACAAATAATTTGCACTATCATTATTAACTTTGCATCTTTTGGTTTCAATATTATGATTATGTGTATCACTACGATCGAGATCCAATGAACTATTTTCATTGGGTGTGTAACCATATAAGGTTTTATTCATGTAAACAGAACAACAATTTATTCTCTTACTTAAATGAATAACCGTATTACAATAAACATGATCGAATCATATTCATGCTTAACGCAAACACCAAATAACACTTATTCAGGTTCAACACTAATCCCGAAAGTATAGGGAGTGTGCGATGATGATCATATCAATCTTGGAACCACTTCCAACACACATCGTCACTTCACCCTTAACTAGTCTCTGTTTATTCTGCAACTCCCACTTCGAGTTACTAATCTTAGCAACTGAACTAGTATCAAATACTGAGGGGTTGCTATAAACACTAGTAAAGTACACATCAATAACATGTATATCAAATATACTTATGTTCACTTTGCCATCCTTCTTATCTGCCAATCACTTGGGGTAGTTCCGCTTCTAGTGACCAGTCCCTTTGCAGTAGAAACACTTAGTCTCAGGCTTAGGACCAGACTTGGGCTTCTTCACTTGAGCAGCAACTTGCTTGCTGTTCTTCTTGAAGTTCCCCTTCTTCCCTCTGCCCTTTTCTTGAAACTAGTGGTCTTGTCTACCATCAACACTTGATGTTTTTCTCGATTTCTACCTTCGTCAATTTCTGCATTACGAAGAGCTTGGGAATCGTTTCCGTTATCCCTTGCATATCATAGTTCATCACGAAGTTCTACTAACTTGGTGATGGTGACTAGAGAATTCTGTCAATCACTATCTTATCTGGAAGATTAACTCCCACTTGATTCAAGCGATTGTAGTACTCAGACAATCTGGGCACATGCTCACTAGTTGCGCGATTCTCCTCCATCTTTTAGCTATAGAACTTGTTGGAGACTTCATATCTCTCAACTCGGGTATTTGCTTGAAATATTAACTTCAACTCCTGGAACATCTCATATGCTCCATGACGTTCAAAACGTCTTTGAAGTCCCGATTCTAAGCCATTAAGCATGGTGCACTAAACTATCAAGTAGTCATCATATTGGGCTAGCCAAACGTTCATAACGTCTGCATCTGCTCCTGCAATAGGTCCATCACCTAGCGGTGCATCAAGGACATAATTCTTCTGTGCAGCAATGAGGATAAACCTCAGATCAGGGATCCAATCCGCATCATTGCTACTAACATCTTTCAACACAATTTTCTCTAGGAACATATCAAAATAAACACAGGGAAGCAACAACGCGAGCTATTGATCTACAACATAATTTGCAAAATACTACCAGGACTAAGTTCATGATAAATTTAAGTTCAATTAATCATATTACATAAGAACTCCCACTTAGATAGACATCCCTCTAATCCTCTAAGTGATTACGTGATCCAAATCAACTAAACCATGTCCGATCATCACGTGAGATGGAGTAGTTCCATTAGTGAACATCACTATGTTGATCATATCTACTATATGATTCACGCTCGACCTTTCGGTCTCCGTGTTCCGAGGCCATATCTGTATATGCTTGGCTCGTCAAGTATAACCTGAGTATTCCACGTGTGCAACTGTTTTACACCCGTTGTATTTGAACGTAGAGCCTATCACACCCGATCATCACGTGGTGTCTCAGCACGAAGAACTTTCGCAACGGTGCATACTCAGGGAGAACACTTCTTGATAATTAGTGAGAGATCATCTTATAATGCTACCGTCAATCAAAGCAAGATAAGATGCATAAAAGATAAACATCACATGCAATCAATATAAGTGATATGATATGGCCATCATCATCTTGTGCTTGTGATCTCCATCTTCGAAGCACCGTCGTGATCACCATCGTCATCGGCGCGACACCTTGATCTCCATCGTAGCATCGTTGTCGTCTCGCCAATCTTATGCTTCCACGACTATCGCTACCGCTTAGTGATAAAATAAAGCATTACAGCGCGATTGAATTGCATACAATAAAGCGACAACCATATGGCTCCTGCCAGTTGCCGATAACTCGGTTACAAAACATGATCATCTCATACAATAAAATTTAGCATTATGTCTTGACCATATCACATCACAACATGCCCTGCAAAAACAAGTTAGACGTCCTCTACTTTGTTGTTGCAAGTTTTACGTGGTTGCTACGGGCTTAAGCAAGAACCAATCTTACCTACGCATCAAAACCACAACGATAGTTTGTCAAGTTGGTGCTGTTTTAACCTTCGCAAGGACCGGGCGTAGCCACACTCGGTTCAACTAAAGTTGGAGAAACTGTCACCCGCTAGCCACCTTTGTGCAAAGCATGTCGGGAGAACCGGTCTCGCGTAAGCGTACGCATAATGTCGGTCCGGGCCGCTTCGTCCAACAATACCTCCGAACCAAAGTATGACATGCTGGTAAGTAGTATGACTTATATCGCCCACAACTCACTTGTGTTCTACTCGTGCATATAACATCGACACACAAAACCTAGGCTCGGATGCCACTGTTGGGGAACGTAGTAATTTCAAAAAATTTCCTATGCACACGCAAGATCATGGTGATGCATAGCAACGAGAGGGGAGAGTGTGATCTACGTACCCTTGTAGACCGACAGCGGAAGCGTTGTGACAACGCGGTTGATGTAGTCGTACGTCTTCATGATCCGACCGATCCAAGCACCGTTACTCCGGCACCTCCGAGTTCTTGGCACACGTTCAGCTCGATGACGATCCCCGAGCTCCGATCTAGCAAAGCTTCGGGGAGGAGTTCCGTCAGCACGACGGCGTGGTGACGATTTTGATGTTCTACCATCGCAGGGCTTCGCCTAAGCACCGCTACAATATGACTGAGGTAGAATATGGTGGAGGGGGGCACCGCACACGGCTATGGAACGATCACGAAGATCAACTTGTGTGTCTAGAGGTGCCCCCCTGCCCCCGTATATAAAGGAGAAAGGGGGAGGGGGGCCGGCCTAGAAGGGGGCGTGCCAAGGGGAGTCCTACTCCCACTGGGAGTAGGACTCCTTCCTTCCTTGTTGGAGTAGGAGAAGGGGAAAGAGGGGGAGAGGAAAAAGGAAAAGGGGGCTGCGCCCCTTGTCCAATTCGGACCAGAGGGGGGGGGCGCAAGCCTCCTTCCTTTTGGCCTCTCTCCTCTATTCCTGTATGGCCCAATAAGGCCCATATACTCCCCGGTGAATTCCCGTAACTCTCCGGTACTCCGAAAAATACCCGAATCACTCAAAACCTTTCCGATGTCCGAATATAGTCGTCCAATATATCGATCTTTACGTCTCGACCATTTTGAGACTCCCGTCATGTCCCCGATCTCATCCGGGACTCCGAACTCCTTCGGTACATCAAAACTCATAAACTCATAATATAACTGTCATCGAAACCTTAAGCGTGCGGACCCTACGGTTCGAGAACAATGTAGACATGACCGAGACATGTCTCCGGTCAATAACCAATAGCGGAACCTGGATGCTCATATTGGCTCCTACATAATCTATGAAGATCTTTATCGGTCAGACCGCATAACAACATACGTTGTTCCCTTTTTCATCGGTATGTTACTTGCCCGAGATTCGATCGTCGGTATCTCAATACCTAGTTCAATCTCGTTACCGGCAAGTCTGTTTACTCGTTCCGTAATACATCATCTCACAATTAACTCATTAGTTGCAATGCTTGCAAGGCTTTATGTGATGTGCATTACCGAGAGGGCCCAGAGATACCTCTTGGACAATCAGAGTGACAAATCCTAATCTCGAAATACGCCAACCCAACATGTACCTTTGGAGACACCTGTAGAGCACCTTTATAATCACCCAGTTACGTTGTGACGTTTGGTAGCACACAAAGTGTTCCTCCGGCAAACGGGAGTTGCATAATCTCATAGTCATAGGAACATGTATAAGTCATGAAGAAAGCAATAGCAACATACTAAACGATCGGGTGCTAAGCTAATGGAATGGGTCATGTCAATCAGATCATTCACCTAATGATGTGATCCCGTTAATCAAATAACAACTCTTTGTCCATGGTTAGGAAACATAACCATCTTTGATTAACGAGCTAGTCAAGTAGAGGCATACTAGTGACACTCTGTTTGTCTATGTATTCACACATGTATTATGTTTCCGATTAATACAATTCTAGCATGAATAATAAACATTTATCATGATATAAGGAAATAAATAATAACTTTATTGTTGCCTCTAGGGCATATTTCCTTCAGGTGGTTCCTATGACTCAACAAAGAAGAAAAAGAACTACGAAAGATCCAAGTTTTCGAGCTCCATAGGCTTCATGCGATGTCTTCTCTTGTCATAGTCTTCAATGTGAATATCTTCATATACCACCTTTGACATCAATGTCTTCATACATTTTTAGGGGTCATCTCTAGTAGGAAAACCGAATCAATGAGGGACTTCTACCTGTGTTATCCTGCAATTCTCACAAACACATTAGTCCCTCAACTAGATTTGTCGTCAATACTCCAAAACCAACTAGGGGTGGCACTAGATGCACTTACAATCTCCCCCTTTCTGGTGATTGATGACAAACTAGTTGAAGTTTTCAACGGGGAATATAATCTATGAAGTTGTAAGGATAAGGAATTGTCTTCATAAGTTGCAAGGGCTCCTCCTGAAGATGTGCATATAAGTAATTTGCTTTTGGAATGCAAATGCACATGGCAGGTTGTGCTTGTGGAGATCCTCGTCAACTTATGATGACAATCCACTATGCATGTGAAGGTATGTGAAGATAATGACATGCATAATGGAAAATGGACGTCTGCAAAATGATCTAAGTACAGAATTTATCATCGCGCATGCAGAATTTATCATCGCATCACAAGGTGGCAAATAAGTAGCAGACGACCATCGAGTTTAAGTGTTACAACTCAAAGAACCAAATGTATCAAAGCAAATGAGAGTTGTAAACACGAAGCAAAAATATAAAGTACCCGCCCATATGGACCCGCTTGAAGACTATCAAACTCATATGCTTCTCCCCCTTTTGTCAGTAAGGACCAAAAAGGTTTGAAGACATAGAGCATCTACTCGTTCCCACAAAGAGTAGGTGAAGCAGCAGGGTCGTCGGTGGTGTTCGGTGGTGCAGAAGAACTTGGAGCAGTGTCGAAGCATGCTGAAGGAGGTGGCGGTGAAGTGGCATCGTCTTCATCCTCGATCACTCTGGCATTCACAGTTGCCGCAGAGGAAGAGAACTCAGAGTCTTCAAGAGATGGAGTTTGTCGCAGCACTGCCCTTCGAGGAGGTGTGGAGTCAAACTTGAAACGTTCAGAGAAGCCATCCTCTTGAAGATCATCTTCAGAGCACATTAGCGTCAGCCCCTTCCATGTGCGTCGAGAGGTTTCATGGGCAACACACGCATTCTTGGTGGCAAGATTGTGAATGCGGTTGACATCCACCAAGAGGCTTTGCATTTGATGCTTCAGCCAGTCATGATGCCTATCCTGTTTCTAATGAAGAGCCACAAGAAGCTCTCGGTCATTGAGAACACGAGTGCGCTTCTTGGGTCGTTGGGCAATTGTGCTATCAGTGGCTTCAGTAAGGGCAGGATGTGGTGCACGTGTAGTGCCAGCCAAAGGATACACAAGAGTGACTGCTTCAACTCCTTCAATGTTCTGAGAAAAACTTTGATGCTCTGCATTCTGAAGACTTAGAGGTTCCTTGGCAGGCTCAGGATAGATGGCTTCAAGAAAGATCCGATGATTGCGAGCAGATGGCTGATATGAGATAGCGGAGTGAAGTTTGATCGGCCGCATTACCCATGGGGCGTAGAACTTCAAGCCAAAAAGATCAGAGCCTGAGGCAGCAAGTTGGCGAATGAAGAAGTCCTGTGCATTGAAGCATTTGCCATGAAGAATATAGAAGACCAAAGTCTTCATTGCACCTTCCAGCTTGGCATGTGGAGAGTGTCCTTTGATGGGCCAGAGAGTTCGCCTTATGATGTGATAAATAGTTCGTGGCAGATACTCAAGGTCTTCAACAAAGAACTCTTTGGGATATGCAGCATCTTGGGGCAATGGCTTCATCATACTGAGCATCTGACTCATGTTAGGTTCAGGCTTCTGAAAGATGCTCTCCACAGCTTCACTGTGAAGTTGACAGCCAGATTCGTAGAGATCGCCAGGAGTGGGTAGACCAGTGAGCTCAATGATGTCAAAGGCTTTGGCTTCGTGATGAACGTTTCCTGTCATCCACTCTAGGACCCAAGTCTTCGGATCTCTGTTATACCCGCGGATGTGAAGTGTGGCATAGAATTGGAGCAGCAACTCTTCATTCCAATGCTCTTGATCGGTGACGAACGGCAGCAATCCAACCTCCTTGAAGCAATCCAGAGCTTCTTCCAGACAGGGCAGACCAGTTATTGCTTCAATGTCAAGACGCTTGTGTGGGAAGATGCGACCTTGATTGTAAAGAATGCAGGAGTAATAGCTTCGCTGCGGATAGCTCCAGAACCGATCAGATGATATTCTTTCCCTTGAGTAGGGGTTCTTGGAGCTATTGAAGAAAGTGTTGTCTGCTTTGAAGCCATTGATATTGAAGGATCCAGGTGCTGATGCAGGACCTGGGAACCTGGACAATCTTGGGATTGGCTTCTGTACCTGAGGCCTGTGCTCAACATGATAGTCGAACTGAGGACCGGCAGCAGGCGCAGGAACAGAAGCAGTGGGACCAGTGGCTTTGCTGACTTCTGGATATGTACATGGCATGGCATGAGACGCTATATTGGGACGTCCAAAGGCGTCTCTAGATATGACACGCTATATTTGGACGTTCAAAAGCGTCTCTGATATGTAGAGTCGTTCTGTTAGGCGCGCTCGTACGTCTCTACTAACAGGGCCATTTGATTTGTCATAGGCCCTAGGCCCATTCCTATACACTCTATGTACAGACGTTATATTCGTCTCTAAATATACAAAATCTTTAACCATGTAAAATTTGAATTTAAATAATATTTGATTTATTCCAAATTTGTACTTCGCCATTTCAAATCCAGTAACTTTTTCATGCCATATGCTTGTGCAGAATAATCAAGAAATATTGTATATAACAACATCCACCCATATCATCAATCGCATTCATAAGCAGCAAATATCATTATATGAAGGGATCCACCCATATCACCGATTGTATACACAACCATCCCATTCATACAATTTCATTTAGTAGGAACAAACACCTTAGGTTCACAACTGAATCAAATAAGATCTTCATATAAAATATGCAAATAATTAAGAAGAGATCACACAAACTTGAACTAAGTTTCTCTATAAAGCTAAAATCTGTATATAAAACATAATATTTGTCCATCTAAAGACTAATTCTTCTATAGTTGCTCCTAGCTCCTGCAATGCACTCCTTTTCTAAATCTTGAGCTGCCCTGAAAAAGAAAGATAACAAAGAAAAATTTAGAACATAGCTTTAGGCCTATTGTGATAAGAAATGTGTTATGATGATGTACCATACCAGTGTTTGGTGGCTTGTTTTGAGGTTGTGTAGGAATGGTTAATTTCGGTTTTTTAACCTAAAAACCACAAAGATCCTTTATAAATAAAAAGCCTTAAGCACGCACATTGGAGCATACGATGATTGCATGGAAGTGCACTTAAATGTGATAGAGGCCACGCAATAACATGACCAATAGCATCCCTTACTGTTTGCAATTTTCCATATGGTCTAACCAGTGTCTGATCTCCAAGTTTTGAAACAGCACAAACAGAGACCGCTACATATTGCTCTCCAAGCATGTTTCCTCCAACCACATATGTCATATCTCTACTCACTAAAGTTCCATTGGCCACAAATTTATCTTTGCATCTCGGGTTCAATGAAACCAAGAAGACTTTCATTTTATCCTATTTTTTCAAGAAATGAAACATTCATTATCACAAACCATGGAAGATTTCACTTTACACAGAAAGGGACGATTGCACATGGAATTAGACCAACTAACTATTCTAACCATTGCCATTCAGATATATATAATATACCTGCTTAGTGATGCGATGAAGTTGTACACTTGGTTTAGGACCACCTTGCTTGGTCGCATTGTTATTTTCAGCATGACCATTCTTTGCTTCAGGACCATCATGTGCTTTCTACAGTTGATGTTCAGTTTATTTGTAAGTACACTTATAGAAAATATGGACATTGTTTGATAACATAGCAGAAATTTATGCGCGCATGCACACGCACCTTAGCAACTGTATGTTCATGTGGTGAAAATAAACTAGTGCAACCCTCTTTGGTTCTTGCGCAATTGCTAGGATGCAATTCCTGGTTAGTCTTGTCCAGTAAAGTTGATTCCGCACAACCTTGATTTATCCTATCATTTTTTTCAATGTGCGCTTTCTACAGTTGAGGTTTAGTTTAGTTGTAAGTAAACATACACAAAACATAGACACTGTTTGACAAAGAATCAGAAGTTTATGCATACAGACACACCTTAGAAACCATGTTTGGTAAAGATGAACCAGTGTAATCCTCTTTGATTCTCGAAGAAAAGCTAGGATGCAATTCCTGGGCAGTAATCTGCTTATCCGGCAAAGTTAATTCTGCACTTCCTTCATTGGTGTAACCCTCTTTGGTTGATTCTACGCGGCCTTAATTGTCCTTTTCAAACATTTCAATGCGTGCCTTCTACATTTGAGGTTCAGTCCAGTACGACATAAACATACACAATCATAGGCATTGGTTGATAATGAAGTAAAAAAATTATGCCCACGCACACACCTTAGCAACCATGTGTGGTAAAGATAAACCAGTGTAACCCTCTTTGGTTCTCACAGAAAAACTAGGATGCAATTCCTGGGTAGTGATTTGCTTGTCCGGCAAAGTTGATTCTGCACTTCCTTGATTGGCCCTATCAACCTTTTCAATGTGTGCTTTCTACAATTGAGGTTTAGTTCAGTTGTAAGTAAACTTATACAAAACGTAGGTATTTTTAATAGGGATAAGTATTTTTCGTCCTCGAACTCTCCCCAAAGTTGGGAAATCGTCCCTCAACTTCAAAACCACCAAATGTTAGTCCCTCAACTATCTAAACCGGATACTTTTCATCACTAATATGGTTTTAGGTGGTTTTACAGTGATGTGACCCTGTTTTGACTAAAAAGAACCACGTGGCCTGGTTTTTGACTAAAACGGGCACATGTCGACTCTCGCTCTCACATTCTCTCAATCCCCTTTCCCATTCATGAACCCTAAATAGAGCGGCAGCGATAGCGGCGAGTCCCTCATGGGCGGCGGCGGCAGGCAGTGAGGCGTGGCAACGGCAGTGGTCGCTAGTTCTGCACCTACTGATTGTCTCGCAATCACTGCAGGTAACTCAAATGAGCATGCAAATGAAGATCTAGAGGCTGCAAATGAAGATCCAGATGCTGCAAATGAAGATTCAGAGGCTTATTTGCTGCTGTCTGTTCTTATGAATGGCTTATTTGCTGATGTCTGTTCTGATGTCAAACCATGTGAGAATTCATGTTTGTCGTTGATTGTAAGATCTATTCAGTACTATTTCCCTTTCCCATTTAGTACTTTGTCAGACTATGTTCAACTAAATTGGGCTGAGAATATGTTCAGACTATTTTCAACTAAATTGGGTTCAAACTATGTTCAACTAAATCCAGTACGATGCTCTAAAATGTCCAAACTATGTTCAGTTACATTCAGCTTTTCTTAAGCTATATTCAGTACAACTGCCTTTCTCTTGTTCACACACAAGTAGAAGTGCAAACACTTTAGTTTTCTCTTGTTCTCACTAGACTCACTTGTACACAAGCACACACACATACTCTTGCACAAACACTTAATTGACCTCTTCAAAACTGGCCCGTTTCAATCAAAACAGGGTCCAAGTATAACAAAGCAGAAATTTATGCACACACCTTAGCAACCATTTTTTCTTGTGGTAACGATAAACCGGTGTAACACTCTTTGGTCCGTGCACAATCGCTAGGATGTAGTTCCTGCAACTTATGATGAACAATTGTTTAAGTATGAGAATGAAGTAGAATATTTATTAGTGAAGAAACTATTACATCACCTGCATAGCACTCAATCGAGCATATTCTTCAGCTTCGTTATGTGATTCATTTGGGAGATCACTGCCAACAACTCTTTCATTGAGATCAACCTGAAACAAGAACAGGATAACAGTATATTAGTACTCATATTTTTATCTTTGCAGAAAGAGGTGTGGTTTAGATACTAACTTCATCACTTCCCGCGGTTACAAATTCATTTCTCAAATCCTCTGTGGGGAATTTTCTCTTCAGGAATGAACGGATCATAGCCAACTCATCTGTCACATTTTCTACATTATCTCCTAGTGCCCGCAGTCTAAATTGAACATTTCCTTCTTTCTCAGGATGCTGAACAAAAGTTAGTCCCTGAGAAACTTTTATTTCGCTCCAATACTTATCACCATAATACCCTCGAAGTTTTTTTGCCTCTTCCCCATGCACACTTTTAAATACTTCTTTATAATCACTAAATGAAAGGCTCCCGTTGTTACCTTTCTTTCTTTCTTCCAGTTTCTCCTATTGAAATAAATACAAACATCTCATTATACTAAGTAGTTTTAAATTAAAACCTTTACTTTAATCACAAGTAGAAGTATACCATCACTATCTTTGTATTCGCATTTTTGTATTCACCGTCCTTCTTCTGCTTATGAGCTTCATCCCATAGTTCAATCTTGCTAACCTTTCGATTGCTCTTAATTTCCTGTTCAACAAAGTAAATTAGAATGTTCTGTTTCTGTTAGAACATGTTCAGTTTTCTTCACATTTTCTGATCCATCTTTAGAAAGAAAAAGTTTTACCATCTCTTTTTTGAGCCTAGCATGGCTTTTTCTCCCGGTTGTATGTGGAGTCTTCTGGTTCTTTGCACACTCGGTGTTCTTTTCACATAATTTCTGGGAAAACAACACATATAGTCAATATTAATGTCACCAAACTAGTTATGTACACCAGATTAAGTATGAGAATATAACACATTACCATGTGTGAATCCTGGCACCAAAACCCAACAAGAGTACCCCATTGATGTTCATTAACACCTTTGGAACAGCTGCTACAATTTCAGCCAAAGACTTCTTGTCACGGTTGAAATATTTACTCTTCAAACGAGACTTATACACTCTCCATTTTTTGTTAATATTCAATAGGATCCAGTCTCTCGTAAGTTGTCTAGTCTCATTGGGGTAGATAAATTTCTCCTTCAAATATTAGAATTGACAATCAGCAATGTGAAATGAACAGTCTTGAGCAGTGCTATAAATTTTTTACCTCCACATCTGTGATCATCTGCCCATGTTTTTGTAGAAACAATTCATTGCCCCATCTTGGAATATGCAATGGTGCAAATGTTGAGTTTTCTGCAAGCCAGGTAAGATGCTGACCGAGAATGGCAGCCGACCTTCCATTTGGAATTCCACTTCCGTCAGTCTCCACAATTATCTTCCCCCCACGTAATTCCGACAAATTTTTACCTCGGAATTCCCCTATAATCTGTCGCACATCTCCATTTGGCCCTGCATGCAAGAGTATCACAGTGGCATATAACTGGACCATATACATCATACTAGATATGTGTTTGAAAAAGAAAATTGAGCTTACAAATTATTTTAATTTGCCTAGTAGATTCAGGAGGCTTTTTTGGTACTAGATCATCAATCTCTGGAGGGCCTTGTAAATTTTCTTCATCTGGTTGTACACTTTTAGAAGCTTGCTCTGGGATGTTTAGGCTTCGAAGCCGTCGAGGTATCGTCGACATGATATCTTTACCAAACAATGTTAAAATCATATGTTAAGGTCAAGCATCAAAGCATATGTCAAGGTCCTGCATATGATTTAACAAATTTCTTGGAACCAAATTTATAAAGTACTAAGCATATGGACACTTAGTTTACATAACATACTGTACTTTTTATCATGAGTAGCAGTAGCTTGGAAGTTTACAATTATTTTGGGCAAAGGATATATTCAGAGAAGTATAATTCAGTAGTACAGTAGGTAACCCACTAGTATGTACACATACTTCTCTGTACCAAATTCAGAGAAATATGCTTCAGTAGTATAGGGATATCTCGCTGTATGCATGCATAAAGTAAAGGAATCAGGTTGCTGGGTTCTAAGTCCTATATCTGACCTTGAGTGTCAATGGCATTTAACTAACTCCATCCTTCCTGTACAGTACATGTTTGTATAAACTTGCTATTAACAGCAAGTCGGTCTAGGTGATTAACATGAACGCCTTTCTATGGTTAGAGAGGATTTTAGCAAATGGTTTGTGTGTTTAGCCATCATAACAAAATGTTCTCATGGATTAGGCTCAAATTTGGATCCGATTTTGTAACTACTTTACCAAGGCTTGTCTACTCAAGCTCTCAGAGTTTAAAGTCACTTGGCTAATTCATTGTGCATGACACTGACAGTGCCTGCTTATGACTAGTGTTCAGTCTGTAAGGTTGAAAATCTGTAGTCATCTTGTCTTATATTGTAAAAAGAACAACTGCAACTCTTTTGCCTAAAAAGGAATTGATTTATAGACAAGCAAGCAATTCAATAAACAATTAGAGTGCATACTAGTCAAAAATTCGAATCTGAAGCATACTAGTGGGTTACCTTACCTATTGTATTACTGAAGCATACTTCTCTGAATGTATGGAGGGGTCACCTGCTTGACGTGCTGGAGGCTGACGATGCTAGATGGAGGCAAGAGCTGCTTGGTGGGCGGTGTACAGGATGGACAGGCGCAGCTTCGTGTGAAGGCTGAGAGATCGGCACGGATGCGGCTTCGTGGCTGTGAGGACGAAGTCGGGAGTAGCGCGGCTTCGTGATGGTGAGGACGACGGACGCCGACGAGGTTCCAACTAGCGACCTTGTTGATGGAGGAAGAAGGGAGTCGTCGGCGGGCGGATCTAGTGACGGAGGCTGCCACTGCGCGGTGTGCGGGAATGGCGGCACATTGGGGGAGGTTGGATAGTGGGGAGGTGGAGAAGATGGAGGGGGAGAAAAAATAGCAGAGACGTGGGAAGTCTTTCCCACGGTAAATAAAACATTTTAGCGCCAAATTTTTTTAGGTGTATCATTTATTGGATAACTCCGTATGCTTTGTTCTTTTCTGAAAAACTATGAAACTTCATTGGGTAATATATGTTCCAAGTATTTTTGATATAGCTTAATAAAAATAATAAAGGCAGTGGTAGATCGAAGTTGGGCTTGCCCTCCTCCGCGCGATGCCATGTCGACTGCGGACGCCGCCCCGGCGTGTCATCCCTTCACCTAGCCCTTGTCGGCGATAGGGGCGGCAGCGCGCAGCGACTCCTCCAAGCCGATCTAGACCAGCTGGTCATTGTTGCGGCGTCGGCATCTCCGCGGTGCCGGCGTCTAATGTTGCAAACGTGGCCCAGCATTGCGCCACTCTTGCCGCTCCTTCTCCTGTGCCATCCTCTTGGCCGACGTTAGGGTGTTGGGTGATGATGTGTCGTCGCCATGTAGAGGTAATGGAGGAGGCGTCCGGGAGGGCTCCTCCTCCTTCACGACCTTGTCACGCCAGTTGCGGTGCGGTGGTGATGCCAGTTGGTCGAAACAGTCAAAGGTGTTGCGTAAGGGGGTGGCTCCTTTTTGATGCGACGCCCAGTTTGGTCTCGATAGTTTCATCATAGGAGAGGGGCTCCTCCTCAACATGTCTGTTGGCCGGCGTTTGCGTCGTGCTTAAATAGCCAGGGCAGATAGATCGACACTGCTTCAATGTGGCGCATCGACCGGAGTAGGCTTCTCAGTCCCCGTGTTCATTTATCCTTGTAGGAGTGATCAACGTAGTACCTCACTTGAAGCACCGCGTCGCCACTCATTTCCAGCATCTCATGCCGCCGGTCGTAGTCCATACCCAACTCCGGTTGGAGCAAAAAATGTAGATGGTCCGAAATAAACCTGCCACACTGATTCCAGCAAACCGTGTGGCTAGCTCGAGCATCCAGCAGGGCCACCGTCACCATTTCCAGCTCTCGGCGTGGCCGGTTGCAGCCTCTCGTGACATGCTGTTTTTGTTACAAATAACCGGCCCAATTAAAGCACAAGTGTGAACCTCCCTCTTGCTCCCTGGTTCCGAGGCCCCCAAAAGCTTCCTTGGTTGGGTTCTAGGAAGCATCTAGAAGCTTTGTTAGCTTTTTAAAGTCGGTTATCTTTATCTTGTTTAGGTTTATTTCGGCCAGGTTTTACTATGTTTTCATGGGTTTTCCTTTTTTTCCCTTTATCTTTTATTTTTTACCTTTTGTTTTAATTTTTATTTATTTTTCCTTTCTATTTTTTATTTCCCTTTCTTTCTTCTTTTTCAAATTCTTGAGGTTCTTCCAAATTTGTGAACTTTTGTTTAGAATCCCCTATTTTTTAATTCATGAATATTTTTTTCAAACCGTGAACATTTTTTAAATTCACAATAATTTGAAGTTCACAAACATTTCTTGAATTTGTGAATTGTCCCCTAATTTGTGAAAAAAAATCATTTTTTTGCAAAAAAGCTTTGAAACCATAAACCATTTTCCAATTCACGAAACTTTTTCAAATACTCAAAGTTTTTAAAGGTCATGAATATTTTTTAAATTGATTTTTTTAGTTCGTGATTATATTTCTTTGAATTGGTGAACCTTTTTTAAATTCATGAACATTTTCAGAAGGCGTGAATCCTTTTCAATTGATGTTCTTTTTTCAAGATCGCAAACATTTTCAAATTTGATTTTCCACCAATTTTTTAACTTTTTATAAAAGTCAAGGCCATATGTAGCCGTTCCGAGGATTTTAAAAATAACAAAAGAAATGTACTAGTTACTGTAACACTTCACTGATTTCACCAAATATCCCTTACTGCGTTTGATTTTTATGATTTTCCAATTTCTCCATCTTTGTTGACTATAATTTTTTTTGGTTAACTGGGATGTCAATCGTGCAAAGTCGATGTCATGCACTTGCAAAATATTATTGAAATATTGACTAGACTACTTTCCTTTTCTATAAACTAGCACAAAGAAGCATCCAATCAGGACAAATTAACCTGAAGCACACTTCATCAGAAGGTTCCAAAATTTAGCAGTAGTACTGTCAGTGAAAGTTAAAAAATTGTTCAAAGAACGGACAGCCATACAACTAATTCATAACAAAAGGGAACATACACATTAAAAAAAGACCATAGGTTCGTTCATCACAAAGTAACATACATTCCGAAGAAGATCCACCCAGCTAGAATAATTATGTTGGAGTAATTCTACCTAGGAGCATGGATGACAATTGCTCAACCTATATCTTAGCTGGAGATAACAAGCTAAAAACACAAAGACTACTCTGTTTCATCTGAAGATGGTTCTCCACCCATGTCAAAAATATCATGAGGTTTGAATTTCACCATGGTATTCCAATTCTCACTTCTCGGATTTTGGATATAGAAGACCTGGTCCACTTGGGAAGAAAATACAAAAGGTTCATCCTCTAACTTCTCCCCTATATGTATTTTTCGGGAGAAGTTCACATGAGTGAATCCAAACTCATCTCTTATAATACCAGCTTTGTGATGAACATCGTACCAATCACATTTAAAGAAGACCACCTTGTAATCTTTGTATGACAATTCGAAGATGTCAGATAACCGACCATAATAGGACACGCCATTTTCAGCAAGGTTCACGACACCACTATTTTGTGTCACGTGTCCTGTCTCGCGACTGATAGTATGAAACCTGAAACCATTAATTATATAGCCACTATAGCGCACCCCGCATTTGCTTGGTTTTGCGGCTAATGCCCTTATCTTTTCTGTGATATCCGGTCCATCATCTAGTATAACCTGTATGTAAGAGTGGTTACATTGAGTTCACATGGAACTACAGTAAAGGAACATGCTAAAGGTGAAGTATACCTTTTGTTCCAACCAGTCAGCAAAGTGTCTACCAATCAAATCCTCCTTGTCATCATCCGTCAAATTTAAGTTACCCGGTTTCCTCCTCTCTTGGTCCAGAAATTCTCTGTAATAATAAGACAATTAACATCATGATTTTTCCAACTTGTGAAAAATAAAAGAAATAGGAGACAACATTGAAGCACACCTACGGAGATCATCAAGCTCATCAGAGTGTCGCAAGACATATCGATGTGCTTGAACTAGAAGCTGATCGTCCAACTGGCCTATAGTGATAGCCTTTCCAATTGGCTCACCAACACTATCAAACATGTATATGCCCTTTGTATTATCTGAAGGATCAGGGTTCCTAGATGTTCTTTTGAAACGTGTGGTTCCTTCTAGAAATCTTGAACAAAAGGTCAAGCATTCTTCAACAGTATATCCTTCAGCAATAGAACCTTCAGGATAAGCTCTATTGCGCACAAGTGACTTTAGCCAAACAAATGATCTGAACATCATAAAACAACAATGTTATATGCATAATGGGAAACAATAAATGAAATCATATACTTAGATGCACTATGGAAAATAACAAATCAATCAAAGTAGCATACCTCTCGAGAGGGTACATCCACCTGTAATGCACCGGGCCACCAAGTTTAGCTTCTTCAACTAAATGCACCATTAAATGTACCATGACAGTAAAAAACGATGGAAAAAAACCTTTTCCATATTACAAAGTGTCTTCACAATACTCTCTTGCAGTTTGTCAAGCTCAAAAACATCTAACACTTTGGAGCATAGCTTCTTGAAGAAATTAGCCACCTCAACAACTATTATCATGACATCTTTACTGGGATAACAGTGTAAAAGTGCCACAGGAAGGATGTCTTGTAGAATAACATGGCAGTCGTGGCTTTTGAGGCCAGTCAATGTCAATTCTTTCATGTTCACACACCTCGAAAAGTTTGATGCACAACCATCAGGTGTCCTACAATTCTTAACCACTGTACAAAGAATCTCCTTGTTTTCTTTATACATATTAAAAGGTGCATGCGGCAATTCAGTTTTACCCTTATCACCTTCATGAGGTTGAAGGCTAGATCGAATTCCAATTTCTCCTAAGTCAAGTCGTGCATTAAGGCCATCCTTTGTTTTAGAATCAATATCCAGTAAGGTTCCAATTAAATTTTTGAAGACATTTTTCTCAATATGCATTACATCTAGATTGTGCCTTAACTTGTTGTGCTCCTAGTATTCCAAATCAAAGAATATCGACTTCTTTTTGAAACAATCCTCAGGCTTCTTTTCAGGTTTACGTGCGACGTTACCTGATTTCTTGTTAGGCGCTCTTTTACGCTTCTGTTTTTCAGGACCTTCAGTTCCTTTTTCACTGTCTTTGCCCTTATTTTTCCCTTTCCCTTTCTTTGCCACAATAACCTTTTTTCCTAAGACAAACACTCTGCCCTACAACATTCTCAAAGCTGAGCTACCACTCATTGTTATAGGTGCAAGTTCCATCTCTTCGGTGTTATCAAACTCCTTATTTCGTCTCCGAAATACATGATTCTGTGGTAGCCATCGGCGATGACCCATATAACAAAATTTCTTACTCTTCTTTAGCCAATATGATCTTGTGAAAGGACCACAAGACGGGCAAGCATATTTACCGCTCGTGCTCCACCCATAGAGGTAAGCTAATGCTGGAAAATCATTCAAAGTCCATAATTATGCAGCTCGAAGAGAAAATTTCTCCTGAGTACATGAGTCAAAAGTGTCCACACCCTTCCAAAGTTGTTGCAGCTCATCCACCAATGGCTGCAAATATACATCAATGTCATTGCCAGGGGAACTTGGTCCAGGAATAATCATTGATAAAATTATAGATGTTTTCTTCATGCAGATCCAAGGTGGTAGGTTGTATGGAATAAGCATCACTGGCCAAGTACTATGTTTTGCACTCATGAGTCGGAAAGGATTAAACCCATCAGACCCAACGCCTAGCCGCGCATTACGGGAATCCTCAGCGAATTTAGGATATCTGGCATCAAAATCTTTCCAAGCCTCTCCATCAACTGGACATCGCAGCAATCCATCTTTTGTACGACCCTCATCATGCCAACGCATGTCAGTTGATGTCTTCTTGGTTGCAAATAACCTTTGGAGCCTTGGAATCAATGGGAAATATCGCAACACCTTGGCTGGTTTCTTTTCTTCTTCTTTTTAGATTCAGTTGCAGAATCTTTCTTCTCATTTTCATTGGTAACCCAACGAGAGGCACCACACACATGGCAAGACTCCTGGTTAGCTCTTTCGCCTCTAAAAAGCATGCAGTCTCTTGGGCATGCATGAATTTTCTCATAGTCCAGCCCTAATCCGCGTATGATTTTTTTTCACCTCATAATATTTCTTGGGTAGGTTTATTTGAGGAAATGCAACCGATAATACACCAAGTAGCTGTGTGAATGATTCCTGTGACCATCCATGCAAGACTTTCATGTGATATAAAGTGACAAGAAATGACAACCTCGAATATGTTGCACATCCAGGGTATAAATCTGTGTTTGCTTCCTCGAGGAAACTAGCGTATATGTCTTGTTCTCTCATTGCATCATCATCTGCAGATGTTGTATTGACATTCTCAGCCATACCAGGTTCCAAGTTCTCAAATTCAGACTGAACACCATCTAGTTCCCCATCAGATGCGCTTGGTAGTGATTGGAAGCTGTCAGCCATGGGGAAAATGGCACTTAAGAGCCCAGAAATGTCATGCAATCTTCTATTACTGCCTTCTACACCAGAATTCACTGGAAAACCTGGAATATGAAAATTGTTGTTGTTATTTGACATGGGAGCAAATGCAAATGACGGTGAATCATACTCTTCTCCATGGCAAACCCATTTTGTATAACCCTGAAGAATACCATCACATCTTAGGTGGGTTTTCACTTCGTCGTAATTCTGCGTTGCCTTATTTCCACAATTTACACAGGGACAGAGAATTTTATCACCGAGTGGAACATCATGGAAGGCAAAAGATAGAAATTGCTCGACACCTTCTTTATAATCAGTAGTTGATCTTGGTTTACTCATCCAACCTCGATCCATTAGCCTTTGCTAGCTGTAGTCATGAAAACAAAATAGATCAGTTTATAATTTTCCATATGCTCTTTTACATTAAGCATAGGTTTATATGAATATTTTAAACTATGCATTCGATACTTAGGTTCAAATTGTATAATATGATTTACCGACATCATTCACCTTACATTACAAAACATAAATCGAGATGTGTCTTTACTAGAAGAATTTATGTGAAGTACATAAAGAAGTTTTCATCGATGACAAAAAATGGATGTCTCCAATGCTTGATTTTTTTCTGCATTCAAGTGAAAAACAGCAGAAGGCTAGCTGGTATAACTAGTTACTAAAAATCTAAGTAATATCCACTAGTTTCGCTTTGCTAAATCAAGAAAAGTAGAGATGACACACAACTTAGGTAATTCAAATTTTGCATCACACTGCTGAATATTCTTCTCTGGCATTCATAGGCACTCCCCCCTAACCAGATCGACTTAAGAATATTATGTCATAAATGAGCGCCATCCAATCAACAGTACCACTGCTTTTAACAACAATTGTTATTCAACAACCAAAAAGGTTCACCGATTTTTAACAACAATTTTCAAATTGCAATAATATAGTGCATCACAGTAAGATAGAAAGGGAAAACACAAGTGATATATCTCAATTCGAGCTATGTTCCACATGATGCAGAGATATAAAAAAAGAAAACAACAACCTGCGGGCAATCTTCTGGCAGCAGAGGCGTGTGGGTGAGCTCGTTGCCGAGGTCGGCAGCTAAGAGAGAGGGGCGTTGGCGGGGAGCGGCGTTTTGCCGGGGCAACCGGCGTCAGGGTCTGATGTACATTGGATAAACATTTCAATTTCCATAGTAAGAAGCAAATGAATCACATAGTAATTAGTAAGTAGCAATCATTTATGATCATACGCAGCGAATGAATCAAGTTCAATTTAAATTTACAAGCAATCATAGAATAATCTTCAATTTGTTTAGAAAATAGAAATGGAGGGAAAGAATAGATGCACTACATTGTGGCTGTTGAGGAACGGAGGCCGGACTGCTGGATGTTGCTGCCGCCGCGCCGGGGAGGCCCGAGGACGGTGGCTGGAGCCTGGAGGGCGCTGCCGGCTGCCGCCGCGCTCGGGAGGTAGGAGGCGGACTGGTGGCCTGGTGCCTGGGGGAGCCGCGGAGGAGAGGGCTGGGCGCCGGAGGCCGAGGGCAGGGGAGTGAGATGGCCAGATGGAGGGGAGGGAAGGGACCAAGGGAGAGGCAGGAGAGCCGGCCGCCGCCGCCGAACCAAGAATCGCTCGCCGCCGCCAGAGCCTTCAGCTAGCTGGTTGGGGAAAAGTTGGAATCGAGGAAGGGAAACACGTCGGCTACTCGCGCGCCTGACCAGACGCCACGTCGCTCGAGTCTGGTAATGAGCGTGGCTGCCTGGTTGTGTTTGGGCTCATGGGCCAACGGCCTAGTCACTCATTACCTTATAATACATGTAGTATTTGTTTTGCACAAAACTCCAAAACTCTTTCATAGTCCACGCCTAAAAAGAGAAATGGCCGGCAACGAGCTCACCCACACGCTGAAGGATTAGCGCAAAAAGGGCCGGCCATTCCAACGAGCGAACCTAAAAAGAGAAATGCCACCAAAAAAATGGAGCGTTCCATGGACTAGAACCCGCGACCCATCGCGATATAGCAGCTTTGTTCCCCACTGCACCAGCGACTGACCATATGTTAAATTACAACGGTCAAAGATAGGTATTATGTACAGAGGTAGATCCGTCTTTTAATCATTCCTTCAAGAAATGAATAACGTTTTCTCAAACAAAATTTCAAAACGTGATTTTTACAAAAAAAAGAACGTGAATAATTATTGACCACGGATGAAACTCCAAACATTTGTTGAATTTTTATAGGTTTCAAATATACATTTAATTTTTTGTGAATATATGCCAAACAATTTTTTAACTACACAGTCTAAATTTTTGTGATATATGATGCACAAATTTTAAATATACATTGAACATTTTGGTAATATACATTGACCACAGATGAAACTCCAATCATTTGTTGATATACGTCAAATTTTACCACAAGTATGATTTTATTTACCTTTTGAGTACAATTTTTTTGATTATAGTCGCATATAAAACGTCTCACAAATCGTCTCTAAGTTAATTAAAATTATATAGCTATTTTCTAAATGGCCAATTATAAGCAAAAGTCTGTGACGCCCCATAAACGTCTTAAGAAGCGTCTTTAGCTTGCTAGTGTTCATGGGCATAGAGACGAAGACAAATAGCGTCTCAGAAAAAGCGACCATACAAGCAGTTTTTGTTGTAGTGACTTGACGAGCTGGAGGGTCGGTCACAGTCACGTTCTCCTCGAGAACCGCTTCTTGGTGGGACAGGGGAGTAGCAGCTTGTGGGGCTTCTTCTTCATCGGCTGATGCAGCCGGAATGTCTTCAGCAGCTTTAGCTTCAGACGCAGAGACTGGAGGCCTTGGTCCTTTGCGAAGCCTGTGCAACGCTGGCGACGCCTGTGGAGTTGGTGTGGGCTGGGCCTCAAAGTCTTCTTTCTCTTGTGGGCGATCAGCCCATGAAGCATCCTGAGAAATTGGCGTCAGAGGACGACCAATGCTGATGAGTTCGCTATGCGTTAGCACAGGCGATGATACCTGTTGGTGCTCGAGCTGAGGAAGGACTGCATCATCTTCAATATGGTCATGGTGACCAATGTCTTCAGCAGCGATGGGATCAGCTACTGGAAAGTCTTCAGCTTCATGAGCCTCTGTGAAAGCAGGCTCATGGACAGTCAGTTGACGTTCTTGCGGTTCAGTGTCAGGGTGAACCATGGAGATGGGTTCAACAATCAAGGGCTCTGTGTGAGCAGCCCGTTCCTTCTTGGTCTTCCTCTTCTTCTTGGAGGGGGCAGTAGGAGAGGCTTCAGGATGTTTCCTCTTCCTGGCTTCAGCCTCAGCAGTCCTCGTCTTCTTCAACTCTGAAGCGGTTGACCGGGCCTTTGGCTTCGATCCAGTCATGCTAGTTGGGAAGACAATGGGATCTGCTTCCTGCCTTGGTGCGAGAGGTTCAGCCACAATGGGCTTCTTCTTCTGCTTGGCAGCCATCCTGGGGTCGATGCCAGGACGCCCAAGGGCCTTGCGCTTCTCAGCCTCATTGTAGGCTTGCACACACTTGTCAGCCAGGCTCTTCATGCGCTCCCGAGAACCCTCAGCTTCTGCGCGTTTCGTGAGAAAGGCTTCTTTGAGCTCGTGCAGCATAATCTTGAAGTTTTTCACCTCTTGCACGCTGAGCTTGGCCATATGCTTCTTGAACTAAGCCTTTTCATAGTCAATCTTTTGCTTCAGTTCGACGATGCGCTGAGCGAGAGCTAGCTCTGAAGCAATGGCGCCATGGAAGGCGACACTGAGGCCAATGGGTAGTTGCAGATCTTCGAAGCTGATGTTTGGCGTGTCAAACCACTCATCAATGAAGTTGTGGATGATGGTCACGTCAAAGAGAGGCAGATCATTGAAGATTTTTGCTTCTTATTTGCTCTTGATGAGTTGCTCAAGAGCGTGATCTGCAAGATCTTCATCACTGGACAGATCAATGGCATCGTTGCGCAGAATGGCAGTAGCTGTCAGCTCTTGGCCGGTGTGTGGCAGAGGCATCTTGACCTTCTGGGGCTTGGAG
The DNA here is from genome assembly GCF_056163025.1 of Triticum urartu. Lineage (NCBI taxonomy): Eukaryota > Viridiplantae > Streptophyta > Magnoliopsida > Poales > Poaceae > Triticum > Triticum urartu. The sequence continues at coordinate 461,391,674 of NC_141873.1, read as the reverse complement.
ATGCGTGACAAATCTTCAGACTGCACACTGTCTTCAGGACGTGCAGTTGCCAATGGCTTCGCTCATGAGATTTTTGGTGCAGAGGCAGGCTTGGAAGCTTTTGGCTGCTTCAGTTTCTTTGGCTTCCGCGCTGCAGGCGCTTCATCTGAGTCAGCGTCATCTGCAGGCTCATTTACGGCAGTCCCTTGAACCACTATATGGGTGATGAGACCTTCAAGGTTGTAGAAGGGCCCAAGAAGATTGGGTTCAGCTTCGCGAGTTCCATCGGCACGGGGAGCAGAGGGACCAGGGTTGAAATCTAATCCCAAAGACTTCTTGTTCTGCTTTGCTGAGTTCTGGGCAAACTAGAAGTTGCGCTTAAACAGATTGTCATCACGACACCATAGCAGTGACGATGGGTCAGCATCCGCAGGCTGTGGTCCACGGACCATGCAGGGATAGAAGCCTTGTCCAATGGCTTCATCTCTGGTCCTGGGTTGAAGATTTTTGTAGAGGATGTCTCCCCATGGTTGCATGATGGCATTTTTTCAGCATATTCCTTTGTCACAAATCTGTACTTGAACCACTGTTCTGCCCAATAGCGTCGAATCCATTGGATTCGTGTCTTGCGCTGATTGTAATCCTCTTCAGGATCTGTCTTGTACAGCTCTGAGAGGTCATTGGGCAGATCTCTTGATATTTCTCCTTGACGCTTTCTGCCACCCTTCCTTGCTGATTTCTCTGAAGCCATGAACTTTAAACTGAAAGGCTTCAATACGTTCAAAGGCTTCAAAGGTTTTCGCTTGCTGGACAAAGAGGAACTGGCTTCGGGAGAATTTAGGTGATGCTGTAAGTATTCTGCAAATGAATGCAGACTATGAGAACCAAGGGATTCTCCCACGGACATGTACCTGTGACAGCATTAAGGTGCGAGGGAAGGGGAAGAGGTCATATGCATTCTCAGAAGATTTTGAAGATAAATCAGTTTAGAAGACATTGACCTCATCGTGCGAAGACATTCACTCATAGATAAGGAGTTGGTTCTAGATTTGTACGAATCCACGGATCAGTACAAGTGAGGAACTTAACTACTTGTGAAGCATAAGTGAATATACTAGGCATGTTATGAGATGCAGTATGAAAGAGATCCAACTTGTGTGAATAGAAACTGCTTGTGGTAGAAAGTGATAAAGCTATAGGATCAAAGGGGCCGTAAAAAGGAAGTTTTATTTACCACACGAAGAACTGCTAGACTGAGTGGAAGAGGAGGCCGCGCAGTTCGATCTTCCGTGCCCTAACTTGGCGACGGAGGACACCTACGGCGACGGTGGAGAAGATGATGTCCGTGGTCGGCGTGAAGACGGCGTTAGAGAGGTTGCGGCAGTGAAGCGCTTCATCGCCGGCGTCGTCGAGGGCTAGCGGTGGCGCTAGGGTTCGTGCGAGAGTGGAAGAAGAGATAATGACTGCTGTGAAGCATGTATTTATAGGTACAGGGGCGGCACTGCGTTATTACACAGGTGCCCCTGGCGATTCACATCTGAGGGACACGTGGCTGTCATATAGCATATCGGGGGTTGTTCCACATCCCACGCACGCCTAGATTGTCGGGTGGTCGTTCCCACTTCTCCGAGTTTCAGGTGAAGGAATGAGCATTGGAAACGGACTTAATGTTTATCTCTGTATCTTCTGCTGACAAGGACGCAGAGAAGACATTCGATAGTTTCAATAGAATGCATATGATTTGAAGAGATAGAGTTTGAGATAGAAAGCATAGAGAGGTTAGGGTTCGATCACATTCACTTAGTTCAAAAGATTCATCAATAAGACATAGCTATAAGTGAATGCTGTAGAGGACAGAACACTAGTATATATATATAATCAACATAGTGAAGATAATCATGAAGACATGTTGAGATTGAAGCCAAACCAAATGTGAAGACATAGCAAATGTAACGCCATGAGTGAAACACTTCAAACAGAACATTTGGTGGTGGCGTTACCCACCGTATAGGAAGTATTAGACCCAGACACGGCGCACAATTATCGTGGCACTCCGAAGTCAAATTCCACATTAATGTATTCACACTTAGAATGTATGTCTTCATTGACTGAAGATATACTTTACTTCATGTGTTGCACATCTAAGTCATCAATATGCATAAGTGTTAGGATGTGTGCCTGATCACAGGACATTTGAGGATTCCAAGATATTTAGCTCACACCGTAACTTGCAAAATCTCTTCTCATCCAAGGGCTTGGTGAAGATATCTGCCAATTGCTCTTCAGTGTTGACGTGTATGATATCAATATCTTCCTTCACAACATGATCTCTAAGAAAGTGATGGCGAATTTCAATGTGCTTTGTCTTCGAGTGCTGAACTGGGTTGTTGGCAATCTTGATGGCGCTTTCGTTGTAGCAGTAGAGTGGCACTTGCTTCAGATGAATGCCATAGTCCTTGAGTGTTTGCTTCATCCACAGAAGATGAGCGCAGCAAGATCCAGCAGCAATGTATTCAGATTCAACAGTGGAGAGAGATACACAGTTCTGCTTCTTTGAAGACCAACATACAAGTGATCGTCCCAGAAAATGACATGTGCCTGATGTAGACTTGCGATCCACTTTGTCACCAGCATAATCAGCATCCGAGAATCCAACCAGATCAAACTCTGAGCCCTTTGGATACCATAATCCTAGAGTTGGGGTGTGAGCCAAATATCGAAGAATTCGCTTCACAGCTAAGTGATGCGACTCCTTTGGTGCCGCTTGAAATCGAGCACACATGCAAACACTAAGCATAATATCTGGCCTAGATGCACATAGATAAAGCAAAGAACCAATCATGGAGCGGTATACCTTTTGATCGAACTCTTTACCATTGTCGTCAGGACCCAGATGATGCTTGGATGGCATTGGCGTCGTGAAGCCTTTGCAGTCTTGCATACCGAACTTCTTCAGGAAATCTTTGAGATACTTCTCTTGAGATATGAAGATGCCATTGCGTTGCTGTCGTATTTGAAGACCGAGGAAGAACTTCAGCTCTCCCATCATGGACATCTGATATTGCTCTTGCATCATATATCCAAACTCTTCACTGTACTTCTGATTGATGCAGCCGAAGATAATGTCATCCACATATATTTGGCACACAAACAGTTCACCATCATATGTCTTCGTGAAGAGAGTGGGGTCGAGGGAACTAGGTATGAAGCCTTTGCTCTTCAGGAAGTATTTGAGTGTGTCATACCAGGCCCGAGGAGCTTGTTTGAGGCCATACAGTGCCTTGTTGAGCTTGTATACCATGTCAGGATGTTTTGGATCTTCAAAGCCAGGCGGTTGTGCAACATACACTTCTTCTTCAATCTTGCCATTGAGAAAGGCTCTCTTCACATCCATTTGATATAGAAGTATGTTATGATGATTTGCATAGGCCAGCAGTATGCGTCTGGCTTCAAGTCTAGCCACAGGAGCAAATGTTTCGTCAAAGTCAATGCCTTCCACTTGAGTATATCCTTGAGCAACGAGACGAGCTTTGTTTCTGACAACTTGACCATGCTCATCTTGCTTGTTGCGGTATATCCATTTGGTGCCTATTATGTTGTGCTTCCGAGGATTAGGACGCTTAACCAGTTCCCATACATTATTCAGCTCAAACTGTTGAAGCTCTTCTTGCATAGCTTGAATCCATTCAGGTTCCATGAAGGCTTCTTCAACTTTCTTGGGTTCTGTTATTGAGATGAATGCGAAGTGCCCACAGAAATTTGCTAGCTGAGTTGCCCTTGAATGAGTGAGCGGACCGGGTGCATTGATGCTATCAATTATTCTCTCAATCTGCACTTCATTGGCAACACGAGGATGTATAGGGCAAAGATTTTGCTCTTGCTGATCATTGTCATTGTTAGAGGGATTGTCTTCAGGCTGAGCATTGTCTTCAGGTTGATCAGGTGCGGAGATGATAAGTTCCTCTTCAGGTTGAGCTTCAGAGGGTATGATTTCTCCAGTTCCCATTAGCTTGATTGATTCGCTGGATGGAACTTCATCTAGCACATTTGGCAGGTGTTCTCTTTGTGAACCGTTAGTCTCATCAAATCGCACATCCACTGTTTCAACCACTTTATAATGAAAGAGATTGAAGATTCTGTAGGAGTGCGAATCCTTTCCATATCCAAGCATAAAACCCTCATGTGCTTTTGGTGCAAATTTTGAAGTGTGATGTGGATCCTTGATCCAGCACCTGGCGCCAAATACTCTGAAGTAACTGACATTTGGCTTCTTGCCAGTAAGGAGCTCATAAGATGTCTTGTTCAGAAGCTTGTGAAGATAAACACGATTGATTGTATGGCATGCAGTATCAATGGCTTCAGGCCAGAATCTTCTTGGAGTCTTGTATTCATCTAGCATCGTTCTGGCCATCTCAATGAGTGTTCTGTTCTTGCGTTCGACGACGCCATTCTGCTGTGGTGTGTACGGAGCTGAGAGTTCATGTGTGATGCCCAAAGTATCAAGATATGTATCAAGGCCAGTGTTCTTGAATTCAGTGCCATTGTCACTTATGATGTGCTTTATCTCGGCGCCATAGTTGTTCATTGCTCGATTGGCGAAGCGTCTGAAGACATCCTGCACTTCAGTCTTGTAGAGGATTATGTGCACCCAAGTATATCTAGAATAATCATCAACAATGACAAAGCCATAGAGACAAGCAGTAGTAGTAAGAGTTGAGTAATGAGTGGGACCGAAAAGATCCATGTGGAGCAGTTCGAAGGGTCGAGTAGTTGTCATGATTGTCTTCGAGGGATGTTTGGCCCTCGTCATCTTTCCTGCTTCACAGGCACCGCATAAGTGATCTTTCTTGAACTTGACGCCCTCGATGCCTATGACATGCTTCTTCTTTGCAAGGGTGTGGAGGTTCCTCATGCCAGCATGCCCTAGCCTCCGATGCCAGAGCCAACATTCTGAAGCTTTTGCTAGAAGACATACGGCAAGCTGTGGTCCTGCTGAGAAATCTACCACGTACAAATCATCTTTTCGATACCCTTCAAACACTAGAGACTTGTCAGATTCCATTAGAACAAGGCAGTGATATTTTCCAAATATTACGATCATGTTCAAATCGCAAAGCATTGAGACAGACATTAAGTTGAAGCCAAGGGATTCAACAAGCATGACTTTATCCATGTGTTGATCCTTTGAGATTGCAACTCTACCTAGACCCAATACCTTACTTTTACCAGTGTCAGCAAATGTGATGTGACTCTTGTCGAATGGACGTAAGGTTGAGTCCATAAGAAGGCTTCTTTTGCCAGTCATGTGATTGGTACACCCACTATCAATAATCCATTCTGAAGACGCTGGTGTCGTACCCTACAGTGTAGTTAGGGGGATAGGCTTCACGAAGAGAATTGTGAAGCAAAAACATTTGACGAACCAGTGGGTTATGAAAGCTTAGATCCAGATTAGGACTAATAGGGAGAGTAGCAAGCGATTCAGGAATGAAGTACATAGTAAGACCATTCGGGCATTTGATCTTGCGCCCTACAAGATGTTTAAGGTCCCCAGCAATAGCGTCAGACGATTTTGGTTTTCTGCTGGAGACCTTTCCCTGCAAAAGATAGTTAAGCTTTCTTAGCCACCCACATCTTCAAGGATGGCTTAGAAGCAATAAGTCTAAGTGCAGCGTCTGAGAACTTTGGCTTTGGAGCCCTAGCAAAATGTCTTGCAAGCGGACAATAGTACTCATAAGAATAAGCAGAATAGTTCTTGGTCTTATGAACATGGCGGTTCGATGAACCGCGCTCATATTCATAGGCCTGAGTATGGTTTCCCTGCAAAACATTTGCGTTAGTGCGACTCAGGTGAGTCCTCTGTCTGTATGAAGCCTTTGGGCCGTATGAAGCCTGTGGTCTGGGGTTTGTCTTCTTCATCTGTGGTGTCATGATGACATTCACAGGAAGATTTTCTAAACACTTTTTCGGCACCCAGATCTTCTTCATAGGCGGTCCATTCCTGCAGTTAGTACCAATGTACCTGGCAAACACTTCACCATTCTGATTCTTAAACAGTTTATAGTTTGCATCAAAGGATTCATCAATGACAATGGGGTTAGCACAAGTGAAGCCAGATAGATTGGATGGATCTGCTAAAGGTTCCTTTGCAGCAACCCATGTGGTTTTGGGGTACTGCTCAGGTTTCCAGTAAGAGCCATCAGCATTCATTTTCCTTACGAACCCAACACCCTCTTCCCTAGGGTTTCGGTTCAGGATCTGTCTTTTGAGGACATCACATAGTGTCTGATGCCCTTTGAGACTTTTGTACATCCCTGTTTCAAGCAATGTCTTCAACCTAGCATTCTCATCAGCAATAGCAGTGGTATCCTCAGCAGAGGGGTTAGTTCCCACATCAACAGTTGAAGATATTACAACAGTAGCAGCAGTAGAACATTCAGCAACAAAAGTAGCATTATCACGCTCAATGCATTTAAGACATGGTGGTTCAAATCCTTCCTGAGCGGAACTGATCTGTTTGGCGCGAAGTGACTCATTTTCTTTTTGAAGATCTTCATGAGCTGCTCTCAATTTCTCAAGATCTTGCTTCCTTTGAAGATAATCATAGGAAAGCTTTTCATGAGTTGTTGAGAGCGTTTCATGACGACTTTCAAGTTCCTCATACTTAACATGAAGATTTTTTATGTCTTCAATTAAGGACTCAGATCGAGTCATTTCAGCGCCCAACAGATCATTGCTTTTGTCTAACAGTTTTTGAATATGTTCCATGGCTTTCCGTTGTTCAGTTGCAATTTTAGCAAGTGTTTTGTAGCTGGGTCTTGAACCACAATCAGAGTCATCGTCACTAGATGTTTGATAGTGAGTAGTGCGTGTGTTTACCTCGGCACCGCGTGCCATGAAGCAGTAGGTAGGAGCAGAGTAGTCCTTGTCATTTGCATCGGTGTCGGTGGTGAAGTCATTGTCTTAAGTGTTGAAGATGGACTTGGCAACGTATGTTGTAGCCAGACTTGCAATGCCAGAATGGACTCCTCCTCAGACTCCACCTCCGCCTCCTCAGAAGCGGACTCCTCCTCTGAATCGATTTCCTTGCCAACAAACGCACGTGCCTTGCCAAATGAGCTCTTCTTGTGTGATGAATACTTTGAGGAAGACTTGGAAGAAGACTTTGAGTATTTCTTCTTCTTCTTCTTGTCGTCAGAGTCATATTCCTTGCTCTTGTTCTTCTTTCTGTTCTCATTGTCCCACTGCGGACACTCAGAGATGAAGTGGCCAGTTTTCTTGCACTTGTGGCATGTTTTCTTCTTGTAGTCATGAGCAGAAGCTTCATCATTTCTTGAGCTTGATCGTGAAGACTTTCTGAAGCCTTTCTTCTTGGTGAATTTTTGGAACTTCTTCACAAGCATAGCAAGTTCCTTTCCAATGTCTTCGGGATCATCAGAACTGCTGTCAGATTCTTCTTCAGATGAGGAGACAGCTTTTGCCTTCAAGGCACGAGTTCACCCATAGTTTGGACCGTAGATATCTCTTTTCTCAGAAAGCTGAAACTCATGTGTGTTGAGCCTCTCAAGTATGTCGGACGGATCGAGTGTCTTGAAATCAGGTCGTTCTTGAATCATCAGGGCTAGGGTGTCAAACAAACTGTCAAGTGATCTCAGTAGTGTCTTGACGACTTCATGCTTGGTATCTCAGTAGCGCCGAGGGCTTGAAGCTCATTTGTGATGTCAGTGAGTCGATCAAATGTGAGCTGGACATTCTCATTGTCATTTCTCTTGAAGCGGTTGAAGAGGTTGCGAAGGACACTGATTCTCTGATCTCTCTGGGTTGAGACGCCTTCGTTGACCTTGGAGAGCTAGTCCCAGGCCAGCTTAGATGTTTCCAAAGCACTCACACGGCCATACTGCCCTTTGGTCAGATGACCACAGATGATATTCTTGGCAGTAGAGTCCAGTTGAACGAACTTCTTGACATCAGCAGCAGTGACACCTTCTCCAGCCTTGGGAACGCCGTTCTTGACGACATACCATAGGTCGACGTCAATGGCTTCAAGATGCATGCGCATCTTATTCTTCCAGTAGGGATATTCAGTTCCACCGAAGACGGGGCACGCAGCGGAGACTTTAATTATCCCTGCAGTCGACATAGCTAAAACTCCAGGTCGTTAAACTGAATCACACAGAACAAGGGAGTACCTTGCTCTGATACCAATTGAAAGTGCGTTATATCGACTAGAGGGGGGGTGAATAGGCGATTTTTATGAAAGTCTTCAAAACGTGGAAGTTTTGAAGACAAACGATAGAAATAAACCTATTACCGTGCAGCGGAAGGTAGACTACACTAGGCAAACCATAGTCAAGTATTCAATGGAGTGAGAGCACAATGACTAATAGCAGCAATGTAGTAAGGATCAGGTAGGAAGATATTATGAAGCCAAACAGAACACGCAGTCACTCAGTGAAGACAAAAGATAGTGCAAACATACAATGACTTCACAAGGAGTAACAGTAAGTAAAGGGAAGGGAAGGATGAAACCAGTGACTCGTTGAAGACAATGATTTGTTGGACCAGTTCCAGTTGCTGTGGCAACTGTACATCTGGTTAGGGCGGCTAGGTATTTAAACCTGAGGACACACAGTTCCGGACACCCAGTCCTGAACACGCAGCTCAGGACACCCAGTCCTCACCGTATTCCCCTTGAGCTAAGGTCACACAGACCTCGCCCAATCACTCTGGTAAGTCTTCAAGGTAGACTCCCAAACCTTCATAGACTTTGTTCACCGGCGATCCACAATGTCTCTTGGATGCTCAGAACACGACGCCTAACCGGCTGGAGGATTCACAGTCCTCAAGTGTAATAAGTCTTCAGATCACACAGACACGAAAACTTAAGTGATGCCTAATTCTCTTTGGCTCTGGGTGGTTAGGGCTTTATCCTCGCAAGGAATTCTCTCTCAAAGGCTTCGAGGTGGGTTGCTCTCAAATGACAAAAGCCATACTCTAACTCTAAGCAGCCAACCGTTTATGGTTGTAGGGGGTGGGCTATTTATAGCCACTAGGCAACCCGACCTGATTTTTCCGAAATGACCCTGGGTCACTAAGGAACTGACACGTGTTCCAACGGTCAGATTTCAAACTCACGCGGCAGCTTTACTTGGGCTACAAGCAAAGCTGACTTGTCCGACTCTGGACAAGTTTTGCTCTCATAGTCTTCACTCGAAGACATAGGTTTTGGTTAAGCATCACTTCAGTCATTCTGACTGGTTCTCTTGGACCCCACTTAACAGTACGGTGGTTCCTATGACTCAACAAAGAAGAAAAAGAACTACGAAAGATCCAAGTCTTCGAGCTCCATAGGCTTCATGCGATGTCTTCTCTTGTCATAGTCTTCAATGTGAATATCTTCATATACCACCTTTGACATCAATGTCTTCATACATTTTTAGGGGTCATCTCTGGTAGGAAAACCGAATCAATGAGGGACTTCTACCTGTGTTATCCTGCAATTCTCACAAACACATTAGTCCCTCAACTAGATTTGTCGTCAATACTCCAAAACCAACTAGGGGTGGCACTAGATGCACTTACAGCATTCTTAGCCCTTGCCGCAAGTACTCGAGACGGGGCGACGGGGTCATATCGATCGTGAGTCTCAGCTCGTTACCGCGTTCTCCTAATCCACTATGATTTGGATATTTGATCCGAGGGGCCTCTGGCCTGATAGCACTAACCATCACGTGGGCATAGTATGCGCGTTCTGTGTCGTATGCATCAGCCGAAGCTTAATAGAAGTCAGCGATTGAGCGGCGCGCGCCGGGTTGGACTGGTAAGCACCTGCCTTTTTGAAGGGGGTAGCTAGGTCTGCTCACCGGTCGCCCATGCAACATGTAGGAGTTCCTGGGGAGATGGCCCATGACCCCTGGGGCATAGGTTTAGTCCGGCGTGTTGACCTCTCTATTAAGCTTAGGTCGGGTTGCGGCGTATTGTTTGGCCGAGGCCGGGCATGACCCAGGAAAGTGTGTCCGGCCGGAGTTAATCGAGCATGGTGGGTAAGTTGGTGCACCCCTGCAGGGAAGAAAACATCTATTGATAGCCTGTCCTACGGTAACGGACACTTGGAGTTGTATCCTGATCGATACAACTAGAACTGGATACTTATGATGAAAAATGAATTGTGGATGAGAAATGGATAGTATGGCTCTGGGATTGCTTTCTCGCAGGGAGTCGAGAAAGGATCTCTGGCCGAGGTTGATAACACTTCTACTACTTTACTTTATGCTACTGTACTCCCTCCTGTTGCTGCAAGATGGTGGTTCCCAGAAGATGCTAGTCTTCGATAGGCTAGGCTTTCCCCTTCCCTTATGGCATTCTGCAGTTTAGTCCACAGATACAACCCATTCCTTTGATATAGATGCATACTTAGTTTAGATCTGATGTAAGTCTTGCGAGTACGTTGGATGACTACTCACGGTTGCTTTGCTACTTCTTTTCCCCCATACCCGATTGTTGCGACCAAATGACGGATCCCAGGAGCCAGACGATGCCACTGATGACTACTACTACCCGGAGGATGCCTACTACTACATGAAGACCGCGGACGACTAGGAGTAGTTAGGAGGCTCCCAGGCAGGAGGCCTTGTCTTTTTGATCGACGATGCTTTCGTGCTAGCCTTCTTAAGGCAAACTTGTTTAACTCATGTCTGTACTTAGATATTGTTGCTTCCGCTGACTCTTGTGTTTTCGAGCTTATGTATTCAAGCCCTCGAGGCCCCTGGCTTGTAATATAAAGCTTGTATTATTTTAATTTGTGTCTAGAGTTGTGTTGTGATATCTTCTCGTGAGTCCTTGATCTTGATCGTACACATTTGCGTGTATGATTAGTGTACGGTCAAATCGGGGGCGTCACAAGGATAAGCATAATGTAATTCTTATTCTTATTTCATTGAGTAAATTCAATTCCTTATTCCAAGGTTCATCAAAATTCTTGGTTTCATTTGTTCATATTTTCCTCCCGGAGTGCCAAGTTTTCTCGGTTATGTCATTGCAAAGCTCCATCTAATCATTGCAAGATTTCTCCTAGAGTTCTTCTCAACTTCTCTTCCTTTTGATCATTCTTTTATTACCGGAGTTCTTCATGGAGGCTACATGGTGGTTCGTCAAGGATTCTTTTCATTCTTCAATGTTTGTCAAGATTTCTCTCGAAGCGTTGATCCGCCAAGCTATACTTCAAGTATTCTTCATCTTGCATTTCGAAGTGTAATTCTTTCTATCTTATCTTTTGAGGTGGTGTTATGTCATTTTTGACAATTGCTTTGTGTTTCATGATGCACAAGTTGTCCGGAATGACATATTGTAAACCCATCATTTTCTATTTGTTCATGAGATCCTTTGCAACCCATCAATCTCTTCATTGGAATTATCTTGGGTTATATTTCACCTAAAGCTTTCCCTAAGGATTATTGCTAGTTAGGGTGCTCATAAATGACCCAAGTTCTTCATTTATCCTCCCGGTGAAATAAGTTTCTCATCTCCTTGTTCATATCAATCCAATGTTTTGTTTCCGTAGTGGCAGAATTTCACCTCAATTTTGAGAAGTTTTCCATAAGCCCACATCAAGCTTATCCTTTCGTTGTTGATAATCCAACAACTCCGTTCTAGCATTTGTTGAAAGCATGCTCTCTCAAGATCTTGTTTCCCTCCGTTAATTCCATTCCATTCCTTCATTTCTTCCGGAGGCATAGTGATGTTGCTCTCTTCGCTCATCATCTCAGATTGTGAAGACCATAAGCTTTCCTTTGCTTATCCATTCAACCGGAGTGTCGTGTTCTTCATTCAAGGTCTCTTATCTTATCAAGTTTTACCTCCCTTCTCAATCGGAGTGCTGTCTGAAATCTTTCTTACCCCTTGTGCCATTCTTTCAATAGTTTCGGAGGCACTGTGTTGTTGATTTCATCAAGCATACTCTCATCTTGTCAAGTTCGTGTTCAATTCCTTCCATTTACAGTCGGAGTGTTGTCCAAATTATATCATTCTTATTCCTTCTCTATATTGTTTAACCGGGGTATTGTGTCTATCATTCCTCTTCTAACTGGACTCTCATCCAAGTGCTTTAATTTTGCCAAGCTCATATTCTTTACCTTCCATTTCCAACCGGAGTGTTGTCGTAATTGATCCTTATCATTCCTTGTACATCTCATTCCTACCGGAGTGCTTGCATGTACTTCTGGTCCATTACAACCCTTTTCTTGTGTCTTTCAACCTACAAGGTTCTAGTAATGTTCCTTGTTCCTCTTATCTAACAGAGTGTTTTCAACTTCGTTCATCTTTGTTGTATTCTTTCTTTCAATTTGTTCAACCTATCAAGGTTTGCGGTTCCACTAGTTTGTCAAAGAAGCAACATAGTTTTACCTCCTCTCTTCCTCTTCCGCTTCTCTCCGGTGCCATTCTAGATCTCGGGACGAGACCCTCTCATACTGGTGGAGTGTTGTGATGCCCTGAGACCGATGCGCCAGGTGTCTTCCAGTTATTCGCTGTCTTTGCCATGTCATTTGCTTGCGTGTTGCATCTTGCCATGTCATCATGTGCATTGCATCATCATGTTTTTCAAAACTTGCATCCGTCCGGATCTCCACGTTCCTTCTGTTGTCCGTTCTGAGCCCAGACACATTTGCACGCGCCCGCGGCACGTCCGAAATATTATTTTATAAGTGGCCGAAAAATGTTCTCGGAATGGGTTGAAAGTTGACATGCGGTGTTGTTATAGTGTAGATAGAACGCCTGTCAAATTTCATCGCATTCGGAGTTCGTTTGATGCCTTAACGGATACTTATAGAGGCATTATAGTTGGTCAAAACGTCGCACGTTTTCGGTCTCCGGAAACGGTTGTCGGGCCTCTCTTTCTCTTCTCTCTCTTTTCTGAGCCCATCAAATCCTCACCTTCGTTGACCATTTCGAGACCAACCGTGTTTTGTTTCCCTCTTCGCAAACCACCTAACCTCTCTCGTCAGCCCGCGGCCCCCTCGCGTGCGCGTCCGAAACTTCCCCGAACCCGAACCGGACTATCGTTACCGTTGGGTCCGGATCATCCCCAAACATCTACAAAACATCTCCGTTTTATTATTTGAACTCTCTGCCTATTTATCCAGGACCGTCCGATTAAGATCGGAGGGACCAAATGCCCCTAAACTTAGCCCATTTTCTATATATAGATCAAACTCTAGCCTAACCCTAAAATTCCTCTCCCTTGTCCCATCCGTCCCGTCACCGCCGCCACCCACTGACCAAATCCCCCTTGGGATCTCCCCTACCCAATCCCCCGGGCCAGCCTCCTCCCCTCGATCTACGAGATCCACAGCTCCTCTGCCTGCAGCCCCGCATTCCCCCTCCACAAGCACAGCCCCGAGCCACTGCCATGCCCGATGGCCTCTGCCTGCGCTGGAGCTTGCCGCCGGCGATAGCAGCAGCAACACTGACCTCCCCCTCTCCTTCTTCTTCCTTTTCCTCCTTGGTTTCCCTCTCTCTCATGCCGGTCCTTCTTCCTCTCTCTCAGGTACGCTGGAACCGCCATGGATGCATGAGGTCCTCCGTATCGACCAGCGCCCGTGCGCCAACCTCCAGGGAGTCGCCCGCCTCGACTTCCTGCTGGTCCGGCCGCCCCAGGTCCAGCGCCATGCCTCGCTGGATCTCCGCCTCGCCCTGTTCGTCCGCTGCCTCCCGAAGGCCATGGAACCTCGTTGCCAATGCTAGCCCTTGCCGTTGTTCGTCCCTGTCGTTCGGCCACTGGATCCGGTCATCCTCCGTCAACTTCTGCCGGATCCACGCCCACCTCACCTCGCCGGAGATACCACGCGCCACTGTTAGTGTATATAGCTTGTGCGTGTGTGTGTGTGTTGTAACAGCAGTCACCACGAGCGGTTGTGCTCAGAGACTGGCCACGATGATGGCAGTAGTGGAGCGAGTGGTAGAGGTAGTGGCGCACGTCCCAGCCATGGCTGTGGTTCTGTAAGTGTATATATGACCCAGCCTTTGTGCTAATGAAAGTGTGTTGAATCCCTAATTCCCCTAACATGGTATCAGACGCAGAGGTTAACCCTGTTGCGCACCATTCTCCTTCCGCTGCCATGGATACTAACCCTGTCCAGACTCCTCCTCCCTCTCTCGACGACGGCGACGACGGTGCTCTGTCCGCCACTGCTGAACCGGTCGACGGTGCAGCACCACCTCCAGCGCCCCAGCGCTCCGCGTCACGCCTGCTCCCCCGGCCGCCGTGGTCGTGCCCGTTGTGCAGCCTGCACCCCCCTCCGTCCTCCAGACGGTTGACATCCGGCGCCTCGTCCCCGTGCTACTTGACCTCACCGCTGGCAACTACGCCCAGTGGCGCCGGCACTTCGACACCGTGCTGGGCATGTTTGGGCTCCACGACCACGTCGACGCCGACGCCCTGCATCGCCCCGACCACCCCGACTGGCTGATGGCGGATCACGCCGCCGTTCATTGGCTCTCCACCACCATCTCGCCTGACCTTCTTGATGCGGTCATGCACCCGGAGGACACCGCGGCCGCGGTCTGGTCTGCCGTCGACGCCATCTTCAGGGCCAATCAGCTCTCTCGCGCCGTCTACATCGACGCGGAGTACCATGCCCTCGTCCAAGGAGACCTGACCATCATGCAATACTGCACCAAGCTCAAGGTCTACACCGATCAGCTTCGCGATCTGGGGCAGCCGGTCTCTGAACCGCGGCAGGTGTTTCATCTGCTGCGCGGACTGAACCGCCAGTACCACGGCGCCATCCCGCACATTACGTCACGTGACCCTCTTCCTTCCTTCCTGGAGACGCGCTCGTTCCTGCTGCTTGAGGAGCTCCGTGCCGAGCAGGCGGCTCGTCACCAGAGCGCCCATGCGCTCATCGCCGTGCGCCCCCAGGCACCGGTGCCTGCTGCCCCACCAGTCGACTCGTTGGGCTCTGGGTACGGCCGTGGACGCGGGCGCGGGAAGAAGCATGGACGTGGTCACGGGGGGGCTTCTAGCTCTGCTGGCCCGCAGCCGCCACGGCCCCCGCCCGGCTATCCCGCACCGGCACCCGGCGCAAACTCCTGGACCGGCCTTTTTCAGGCTTGGCCCGTCGCCTGGCGCGCCCCTGGAGCCGGCGTGCTCGGGCCTCGCCCCGGGACCCCTCATCAGCAGGCCATGATGGCCATGCCGTCGGCACCGTTGTACGGCTATGGCGCCCCCGGCGGCCCGCCGCCTGGCTATGGCTACTCTGCTGCCCCCGACGGCCCGCCGCCTGGCTACGGCTACTCTGCTGCCCCGCCTCCTCAACAGCAGCAGCCCTGGGACATGGCGTCGCCCCAGGCTGCACTGCACGGTGCTACGACCGGACCATCATCGTCGGACAGCACATCCGACTGGTACCTCGACTCCAGCGCCGCCGCACATATGGCCTCCAACCCGGGTATTCTCTCCTCCCTTCGTCCTTCCTCCACACACACCTCTATTATCGTCGGGAATGGCGCACACCTTCCCATCACCCATGTTGGCACGAGCTCCCTTGCCACTTCTGCCAATGCTCTCGCTCTCCGCAGCGTTCTTCTCACACCGTCTCTTGTCAAAAATTTGCTATCTGTCCGTCAGCTCTATCGTGAAAATACAGTTTCAGTAGAGTTTGATGCATTTGGTTTTTCTGTCAAGGACCTCCGCACCCGGACGGTGATTCTCCAATGTGATTCGGACGGGGATCTGTACCTCGTGGCCGGTGCCTCCTCGACGCGGCCTGCTCTTCCGTTCACTGGCGTGGTCACCACTGACCTCTGGCATCAGCGGCTGGGACACTCAGGGCGCACTCCGATCGCTGGTTTCGAGTTCGGCTGCACCCCGTCCTCCACTCACTCATGTCGCGCGTGTCACCTGGGCAAGCATACGCGGCTCCCATTTCAGCAATCTACAACTCGTAGTTTCTTTCCTTTCCAGCTGTTACACTTAGATATTTGGACATCTCCTGTAACTAGGGTCTATGGTTATCAGTTTTATCTTGTAATTCTCGATGATTATACCCATTATGTGTGGGCTTTTCCCTTACATCACAAGTCTGAAGATCTACCTGTCATTGTTCAGTTTTTCGCCTACGTTCAGACTCAATTTGAGCGTCTGCTCCTTGCCCTGCAGACTGACAACGGCCGCGAGTTCGACAATGCGGCCGTTCACTCCCTACTCGCCACTCACGGCACGGTGCCTCGGCTCTCTTGCCCTTACACTAGTCCACAGAATGGCAAGGCGGAGTGCATCTTACGCACGCTCAACGACGGCGTTCGCTCTCTTCTGTTCCACGCCTCCATGCCTTCTCGTTTTTGGGCAGAAGCTCTCAGCGTCTCCACTTTTCTTCTGAACCGCCGGCCATGCCGCGCCAGTTCACCCCTTACACCGCACGAACTCCTCCTTGGCGTTGCACCAAACTACTCAGTTCTTCGAGTGTTCGGCTGCCTTTGTTACCCCAACACATCCGCCACCATGCGCCACAAACTTGACCATCGCTCGGTCGCCTATGTTTTCCCCGGGTACTCCACTGATCACCATGGCTACCGGTGCTTCGATCGTGCCTCCGGCCGTGTGATCACGTCGCGCCATGTTCGCTTCGACAAGCGCACGTTTCCGTTCGCCACGGTTGCGCCATCGCACGTCTGCCCTCCAACTACCCCTCTGTTGCTTGGCGGCTGCCCGCCGTCGCGCTCCGCCCCTCCACCCAACACTGCTTCGAGCACAAACTCTGCTCGCTCTGCCGGCAACTCTGCTTCACACGCGTCGCGCGCGCAAGTGCGCGATTCAAACTCCACCATTCGATCACCATCGGACGGCTCGGCCAGGCCTTCTGTGCCTGCTCGCGTTTCTGAATCACATTCAGACTGCAGCCCCGCCTCCACGGGTGGATCAGTTTCAGAGCTTGGCTCTTCTACCAGCACCGCTTCCTCGCCTGAACTTCTCCCTGAGCCTAACCCCACCTCCTCTCCACCCCGCGGCGTGCTCACGCGTGCGCGAGCCGGCATCTTCCAGCCAAATACACGCTATGCCAAAGACTATGTTTGTGTCGCCGAAACCGCACCACCCTTGGGCGCTTCTCCTCTTCCTAGCTCCGTTCATGCCGCCGTGCGCGATCCAAACTGGCTCGCCACGATGCGCGATGAGATCGCCGCCCTAGTCTGCAATCGCACCTGGGAGCTTGTGCCCCACCCACCTCGCGCCAACCTCATCTCTGGGAAATGGGTGTTTCGCCACAAAACTCGAGCCGACGGCTCGCTCGAGCGATACAAAGCCCGGTGGGTTGTTCGTGGGTTCCGGCAGCGTCCCAGTGTTGACTATGGCGAGACATTCTCACCCGTCATCAAACCTGCCACCATCCGCACCATCTTGACGATTGCTGCCTCCCGGAGCTGGCCCGTTCATCAACTTGACGTAAAGAACACTTTCCTCCATGGCACGCTCCAGGAGGAAGTCTATTGCTTGCAGCCGGCTGGATTTGTGGACGAAACCAAGCCCGATCATGTCCGTTGCCTTGCCAAGTCCCTCTATGGCCTCAAGCAGGCGCCACGGGCCTGGTTTCTGCGGTTCGAGAGCTTTGTCACCTCCATTGGCTTCTGTGCCACTCGCTCTGACAGCTCGTTGTTCCTCTACAACAATGGCCCCGACGCCGCGTTCTTGCTGCTCTACGTGGATGACATTGTTCTTACCGCCTCGAGCCCCGCTCTCCTCCAGCGCATCATCTCCAAGCTCACGAGCGAGTTTGCTATGAAGGACCTTGGCATTCGCGTCACCCGCTCACCGTCCGGCTTCTTCCTGTCCCAGCAGCAGTATGCGGACGACATCCTCGAGCGCGCAAGAATGGACAACTGCAAGCCGGTGGCCACTCCTGTCGACACCAAGGCTAAGCTGCCCTCTGCTGCTGGCCCGCCCGTCGACGATCCCACCGAGTACCGCGGCCTCACAGGCACGTTGCAGTACCTCACCATCACGCGCCCGGAGCTGGCTTATGTAGTGCAGCAAGTGTGCTTACACATGCATGATCCACATGCCTGTCACCTAGCTCTTCTCAAGCGTGTGCTGCGCTACGTCCGGGGCTCCACCAACTTCGGCCTTCATCTGCACGCCTCGGCGAACCTCGAGCTACGCGCCTACACAGATGCTGACTGGGCTGGTTGCCCGGACACATGTCGCTCTACCTCAGGCTTCTGCGTCTTCCTCGGCGACGCCCTCATCAGCTGGTCGTCCAAGCGCCAGGCTACAGTCTCACGCTCCAGCGCAGAGGCCGAGTACCGCGCCATGGCGAATGCTGTTGCTGAATGCGCCTGGCTTCGCCAGCTCCTCGGTGAACTGCTCTGCCCGGTTCGCTCTGCGACGCTGGTCTTCTGTGACAACATGTTGGCAGTCTACCTCTCCAGCAACCCTATTCACCACCGACGCACGAAGCATGTCGAGCTCGACATCCACTTCGTCCGCGAGCGTGTCGCTCTCGGCGAGTTCCGCGTCCTACACATCCCTACAAGGCAGCAGTTCGCCGACGTGATGACCAAGGGCCAGCCCGCTGATGTCTTCCAAGAGTTTCGCTCCAGTCTTTGCGTCTCCACCGGCGACGTCACGACTGCGGGGGGGGGGGGGTGTTAGCGTATATAGCTTGTGCGTGTGTGTGTGTTGTAACAGCAGTCACCACGAGCGGTTGTGCTCAGAGACTGGCCACGATGATGGCAGTAGTGGAGCGAGTGGTAGAGGTAGTGGCGCACGTCCCAGCCACGGCTGTGGTTCTGTAAGTGTATACATGACCCAGCCTTTGTGCTAATGAAAGTGTGCTGAATCCCTAATTCCCCTAACAGCCACCGCCCGAGGACCCCGCCGCCATGGCTCTGAACTCTCTCGCCTCTGTCTATAATGGCCAGGAGGCCAACCGATCTGACGCCAAGCCACCGGTTGCCTTCGCCACCCTTGCGTTCCTGGCCGGATCCCGCCGGCCGGGCCTCGTCCCCGGCCACCGGCGACCTCGTCGGAGCCCACCTGCGCCGCGTGCAAGTCCCCTGCTTTCCCCCTGCTCCAAACCTGCCACTGCTCTATTTCTGTCTCTACTTCCTGTCGAACAGAGGGTCGTGCCCAATCGCGCTGCCTCCGCTTCGCTCTGCCTACGAGGCCCAGCGCCGCGCGAAGTCCAGCTTCCCAGTCGGCCTGCTTCTTCGCTTGGGCCTAGGCCCGCTGGATGAGATGCCTTCCCCATCGTCTGTTCTTGTTGGGCCAGCCTCTGTTTTGGCCCGTTCATGTTTTTTTCCAGATCTACGTTTTTCCTATTTTCCAGAGAGAGCTGTTTTGCAGAAAACACCCTAGTCTTCATGCATATAATAACTCATTAACCGAGTATCATATTAAAATGATTTATATATGAAAAATGAATAGAATTTTATCCAGTTTCATAATTTCCAACTTTCGTGCATGTTTAAAATGTTTAAAATGCTGTTTGGTTAAATTTGCTCCTATGCCATGCTAAAATGCTTTATTTCATAACTTAATAACCGTAGCTCCAAATTTAATAAACTTTATATGTAAATGGGGTAGAAAAATGCCTATTTTAACATGGTGTACTTGCTTTGCATGTTTAACAACTCTAAAATATGGTTTAGTGCAGAACAGGACCAAATCTAAAATATGCACATGAGGATTTTTCCGGACTTGTTTGCTTGTTGTTTCTGGCCTCATTTAAACTTGCCTAGATAGGTAGTTTTGTTGTGCTTCACCTCTTGCCATGCTAACCAACATTTAATTTTGTTGAGTACCTAAACGAGAGAGAACTAAATAAGTCATGTGGTGTTTCGTCAATATGCAACAGAGTTGCATAGTGAGCTCCACTTAATTTGTAGGATTGTTTGTGCATTTTGCCATGCCATGCCTCTTTAAACCGGACATGCATCATACTTGGTTGTGCATCATGCCATGCTTATGTGATGGTTGTTTACTATGTTGTTTGCTTTTTTCTGGTGTTGCTTCTTCGGGTTAGTTCCGATAACGTCGCGTCTGTGAGGATCCGTTTGGCTACGTCCATTTGTATTCTTCATGGACTCGTTCTTCTTCCTTGTGGGATCTTAGGCAAGATGACTGATGTCTACTACACAACCTTCTTCTTGTAGACGTTGTTGGGCCTCCAAGTACAGAGGTTTGTAGGACAGTAGCAAATTTCCCTCAAGTGGATGACCTAAGGTTTATCAATCCGTAGGAGGCGTAGGATGAAGATGGTCTCTCTCAAGCAACCCTGCAACCAAATAACAAAGAGTCTCTTGTGTCCCCAACACACCCAATACAATGGTAAATTGTATAGGTGCACTAGTTCGGTGAAGAGATGGTGATACAAGTGGTATATGGATAGTAGATAAAGGTATTTGTAATCTGAAATTATAAAAACAGCAAGGTAACTAATGATAAAAGTGAGCGTAAACGGTATTGCAATGATAGGAAACGAGGCCTAGGGTTCATACTTTCACTAGTGCGAGTCCTCTCAACAATAATAACATAATTGGATCACATAACTATCCTTCAACATGCAGCAAAGAGTCACTCCAAAGTCACTAATAGCAGAGAATGAACGAAGAGATTATGGTAGGGTACGAAACCACCTCAAAAGTTATTCTTTCCAATCAATCCGTTGGGCTATTCCAATAAGTGTCACAAACAGCCCTAGAGTTCGTACTAGAATAACACCTCAAGATACAAGTCAACCAAAACCCTAATGTCACCCAGATACTCCAATGTCACCTCAAGTATCCGTGGGTATGATTATACGATATGCATCACACAATCTCAGATTCATCTATTCAACCAACACATAGGACCTCAAAGAGTTCCCCAAAGTTCCTACCGGAGAATCACGACGAAAATGTGTGCCAACTCCTATGCATAGGTTCATGGGCGGAACCCGCAAGTTGATCACCAAAATGTACATCAAGTGGATCAATAGAATTCCCCATTGTCACCACGGGTATCCCACGCAAGACATACATCAAGTGTTCTCAAATCTTTAAAGACTCAATCCGATAAGATTACTTCAAAGGGGAAACTCAATTCATTACAAGAGAGAAGAGGGGGAGGAGAAACATCATAGGATCCAACTATAATAGCAAAGCTCGCGATACATCAATATCGTATCACCTCGAGAACATGAGAGAGAGAGAGAGATCAAACACATAGCTACTGGTACATACCCTCAGCCCCGAGGGAGAACTACTCCCTCCTCGTCATGGAGAGCACCGGGATGATGAAGATGGCCACCGGGGAAGGATTGCCCCCTCCGGCAGGTGCCGGAACGGGTCTAAATTGGTTTTCGGTGGCTATGGAGGCTTCTAGCGGCGGAACTCCCGATC
Source organism: Triticum urartu (assembly GCF_056163025.1). Classification (NCBI taxonomy): domain Eukaryota; kingdom Viridiplantae; phylum Streptophyta; class Magnoliopsida; order Poales; family Poaceae; genus Triticum; species Triticum urartu. The sequence goes on along the minus strand of NC_141873.1, from coordinate 461,370,323 downwards.
TATTGTGGCCACGGATGTTTTTAGGGTATATGGAGATATATAGGCAGAAGAAGTACGTCAGGGGGGCCACGAGGGGCTCACGAGGGTGGAGGGCGCGCCCAGGGGGGTGGGCGCGCCCCCTGCCTCATGGCCTCCTCGTAGAGCCCCCTACGTGCACTCCAAGTCTTCTGGGCTTCTTTCCTTCCAAAAATGAGTTCCGTGAAGTTTCAGGTTAATTGGACTCCGTTTGATTTTCCTTTTCTTTGAAACCCTAAAACAGGGTAAAAACAGAAATTGGCACTGGGCTCTGGGTTAATAGGTTAGTCCCAAAAATGATATAAAAGTGTATAATAAAGCCCATAAACATTCAAAACAGTAGATAATATAGCATGGAGCAATCAAAAATTATAGATACGTTGGAGACGTATCAGCATCCCCAAGCTTAATTCCTGCTCGTCCTCGAGTAGGTAAATGATAAAAGAAAGAATTTTCGATGTGGAATGCTAGTTGGCATAATTTCAATGTAATTCTTCTAAATTGTGGCATGAATATTCAGATCCATAAGATTCAAGAAAAAAGTTCATATTGACATAAAAATGATAATACTTCAAGCATACTAACTAAGCAATTATGTCTTCTCAAAATAACATGGCCAAAGAAAGCTCATCCTTACAAAATCATATGGTTTAGTCATGTTTCATTTTCGTCACACAAGAATTCTCTCATCATGCACAACCCCGATGACAAGCCAAGCAATTGTTTCATACTTTAGTAATCTCAAACTCATAAACTTTCACGCAATACATGAGCGCGAGCCATGGATATAGCACTATGGGTGGAATAGAATAATGAGGGGGTTATGTGGAGAAGACAAAAAGGAGAAAGTCTCACATCAACGAGGCTAATCAATGGGCTATGGAGATGCCCACCGATTGATGTTAATGCAAGGAGTAGGGATTGCCATGCAACGGATGCACTAGAGCTATAAATGTATGAAAGCTCAACAAAAGAACTAAGTCGGTGTGCATCCAACTTGCTTGCTCACGAAGACCTAGGGCACTTAAGGAGGCCCATTGTTGGAATATACAAGCCAAGTTCTATAATGAAAAATTCCCACTAGTATATGAAAGTGGCAAAACAAGAGACTCTCTACTATGAAGATCATGGTGCTACTTTGAAGCACAAGTGTGGTAAAAGGATAGTAACATTGTCCCTTCTCTCTTTTTATCTCATTTTTTGGGCCTTTTCTTTTTTTATGGCCTTCTCTTTTTTGGGGTCCTTCTCTTTTTTATGGCATTTTTTATTCCTCACTTGGGACAATGCTCTAATAATGATGATCATCACACTTCTATTTATTTACAACTCAATGATTACAACTCGATACTAGAAAAAAGATGACTCTATATGAATGCCTCCGGCGGTGTACCGGGATATGCAATGAACCAAGAGTGACATGTATGAAAGAATTATGAACGGTGGCTTTGCCACAAATACGATGTCAACTACATGATCATGCAAAGCAATATGACAATGATGATGCGTGTCATAATAAATGGAACGGTGGAAAGTTGCATGGAAATATATCTCGGAATGGCTATGGAAATGCCATAATAGGTAGGTATGGTGGCTGTTTTGAGGAAGATATAAGGAGGTTTATGTGTGACAGAGCGTATCATATCACGGGGTTTGGATGCACCGGCGAAGTTTGCACCAACTCTCAATGTGAGAAAGGGCAATGCACGGTACCGAAGAGGCTAGCAAGGATGGAAGGGTGAGAGTGCGTATAATCCATGGACTCAACATTAGTCATAAAGAACTCACATACTTATTGCAAAAATCTACAAGTCATCAAAAACCTCAGCACTACGCGCATGCTCCTAGGGGGATAGATTGGTAGGAAAAGACCATCGCTCGTCCCCGACCGCCACTCATAAGGAGGACAATCAAATAACACGTCATGTTTCAAATTTGTTACATAATGTTTACCATACGTGCATGCTACGGGACTTGCAAACCTCAACACAAGCATTTCTCAAATTCACAACTACTCAACTAGCATGACTTTGATATTATTACCTCCATATCTCAAAACAATCATCAAGCATCAAACTTCTCTTAGTATTCAATACTCTATATGAAAGTTTTTACTAATCTTGTATACCTAGCATATTAGGATTTTAAGCAAATTACCATGCTATTTAAGACTCTCAAAATAATCTAAGTGAAGCATGAGAGTTCATCTATTTCTTCAAAATAAAACTACCACCATGCTCTAAGAGATATAAGTGAAGCACTAGAGCAAACGACAAACTACTCCGAAAGATATAAGTGAAGATCAACGATTAGTCGAATAATTATGCAACTATGTGAAGACTCTCTAACATTTAATAATTTAAGATCTTGGTATTCTATTCAAACAGCAAGCAAATAAAAAGAAATGACATACTAAGAATAGCAAACATCATGTGAAGAAGCAAAAACTTAGGATCAACCGATACTAACCGATAGTTGTTGAAGAAGAAAGGTGGGATGCGAACCGGGGCATCCCCAAGCTTAGATGCTTGAGAGTTCTTGAAATATTATATTAGGATGCCTTGGGCATCCCCAAGCTTGAGCTTTTGTGTCTCCTTAATTCCTCTCATATCACGGTCTCCCTAAATCTCAAAAGCTTCATCCACACAAAACTCAACAAGGACTCGTGAGATAAGTTAGTATAAACCATTGCCAAAACCTTATCATACTCTACTGTAGCAAATCACTAAAACTATTATTCAACATTGCATACTAAATGCCTCTGCATATTTAATAGTCCTATCGTCAAATAGAATCATTAAAGAAGCAAACATATGCAAACAATGCAAACATAACAGCAATCTGCCTAAACAGGACAGTCTGTAAAGAATGCAACAACATCCATAATTCCCTAGATCCAAAAATTATGAAATAAAATTCCCACTGTGGTAAATTTATCAGAGCTTAATATGCAAAAGTTTTCAACATTTTATACATTCTGACTTTTCTAGGGAATTATTGCAACAGCGGTAAACTTTCTTTTTTCAAACAGCAACATGTATACTTGTAACATAGGCATAGTGGAGGCTATCAATGCCACTTTTATTGAAATAAATGATGAAAAACATTGTTCTAATTAACATCAAGCAAATCCTAACAAAATAAATTGACACTCCAAGCAAAACACATATCATGTGGTAAATAAAAATATAGCTTCGAGTAAAGTTACCGATGAACGAAGACGAAAGAGGGGATGCCTTCCGGGGCATCCCCAAGCTTAGGCTCTTGGCTATCCTTGAATATTACCTTGGGGTGCCTTGGGCATCCCCAAGCTTAGGATCTTGCCACTCCTTATTCCATAGTCCAACGAATCCTTACCCAAAACTTGAAAACTTCACAACACAAAACTTAAAGTAGAAAACTCGTGAGCTCCATTAGTATAAGAAAATAAATCACCACTTCAATGTACTGTAATGAACTCATTATTTATTTATATTGGTGTTAAACCTACTGTATTTCAACTTATCTATGGTTCATACCCTCCGATACTACTCATAGATTCATCAAAATAAGCAAACAACACATAGAAAACAGAATCTGTCAAAAACAGAACAGTCTGTAGTAATCTGGATCAAACGTATACTTATGGAACTCATAAAATTCTAAAATAAATTGATGGACCTGAGGAATTTATCTATTAATCATATTCAAAAAGAATTAACTAAATATCACTCTCCAATTAAAAATGGCAGCAATTCTCGTGAGCGCTCAAGTTTCTGTTTTTTACAGCATGATCAACAAGACTCTCCCCAAGTCTCCCAAAGGTTCTACTTGGCACAAACACTAATTAAAAGCATAAAACCACATCTAAACAGAGTCTAGATGAATTATTTATTACTAAACAGGAACAAGAAGCAAGGAATAAAAATAAAATTGGGTTGCCTCCCAACAAGCGCTATCGTTTAATGCCCCTAGCTAGGCATGATGATTTCAACGAAGCTCACATAAAAGATAAGAATTGTAACATAAAGAGAGAATGATGAAGAATATGACTAATACATTTAAGTCTAACATACTTCCTATGCATAGGGATTTTGTGAGCAAATAACTTGTGGGAACAAGAATCAACTTGCATAGGAAGGTAAAACAGGCATAACTTCAAACCTTTAAGCACATAGAGAGGAAACTTGATATTATTGCAATTCCTACAAGAATTTATTCCTCCCTCGTAATAATTTTCAGTAGCATCATGAATGAATTCAACAATATAAGCATCACCTAAAGCATTCTTTTCATGATCTACAAGCATAGAAATTTTATTACTCTCCACACAAGCAAAATTCTTCTCATGAATAATAGTGGGAGCAAACTCAACAAAATAATTATCATGTGAGGCATAATCCAATTGAAAACTAAAATCATGATGACAAGTTTCATGGATATCATTATTCTTTATAGGATACAAGTCATCACAATAATCATCATAGATAGCAATTTTGTTCTCATAATCAATTGGAACCTCCTCCGAAATAGTGGATTCATCACAAAATAAAGTCATGACCTCTCCAAATCCACTTTCATCAATATGATAATCATAAATAGGAGGCATGCTTTCATCATAATAAATTTGCTCATCAAAACTTGGGGGACAAAAAATATCATCTTCATCAAACATAGCTTCCCCAAGCTTATGGCTTTGCATATCATTAGCATCATGGATATTCAAGGAATTCATACTAACAACATTGCAATCATATGCTCATCATTCAAAGATTTAGTGCCAAACATTTTATAGACTTCTTCCTCTAGCACTTGAGCACAATTTTCCTTTCCATCATACTCACGAAAGATATTAAAAATATGAAGCGTATGAGACAAACTCAATTCCATTTTTTGTTGTAACTTTCTTTTTATAAACTAGACTAGTGCTAAAACAAGAAACTAAAAGACTCGATTGCAAGATCTAAAGATATACCTTCAAGCACTCACCTCCCTGGCAACGGCGCCTCAGGGAGTCCTGGATTAGGGGGTCTCCGGACAGCCGAACTATATCCTTTGGCCGGACTGTTGGACTATGAAGATACAAGATTGAAGACTTCGTCTCGTGTCTGGATGGGACTCTACTTGGCGTGGAAGGCAAGCTAGGCAATACGGATATGTATATCTCCTCCTTTGTAACCGACCTTGTGTAACCCTAACCCTCTCCGGTGTCTATATAAACCGGAGGGTTTTAGTCGGTAGGACAACAAAAACCACAACATACAATCATACCATAGGCTAGCTTCTAGGGTTTAGCCTCTCCGATCTCGTGGTAGATCTACTCTTGTACTACCCATATCATCAATATTAATGAAGCAGGATGTAGGGTTTTACCTCCATCAAGAGGGCCCGAACCTGGGTAAAACATCGTGTCCCCTGCCTCCTATTACCATCCGGCCTAGACGCACAGTTCGGGACCCCCTATCCGAGATCCGCCGGTTTTGACATCGACATTGGTGCTTTCATTGAGAGTTCCTCTGTGTCGTCGCTGTTAGGCTTGATGGCTCCTACTATCATCGATAGCGATGCGGTCCAGGGTGAGACTTTTCTCCCCGGACAGATCTTCGTATTCGGCGGCTTTGCACCGCGGGCTAATTCGCTTGGCCATCTGGAGCAGATTGAAAGCTACGCCCCTGGCCATCAGGTCAGGTTTGGAAGTTCGAACTACACGGCCGACATCTGCGGAGACTTGATTTTCGACGGATTCGAGCCACAGCCGGGCGCGCCGCACTGTCACGATGGGTATGACCTAGCTCTGCCGCCGAACAGTACCCCAGAGGTAGCGCCCACATCAGCTCCGACCCTTAGCCCGGAGCCCACCGCGCCAATCGAGGACGGGTGGTTAGACACCGCCTCAGGGGCTGCAGTCTCAATGGTGATCAAGCCAAACACCAGCCTGACCCTCTGCGCAGCCCGTGACTCCAAGGTGCCGGACTCTTTTCCGGACTCTGAACCATCCGCGCCCCTACCAATCAAATCCGATTGGGCGCCGATCATGGAATTCACCGCCGTGGATATCTTTCAGCACTCACCCTTCGGCAACATTCTGAATTCACTAAGGTCTCTCTCTTTGTCAGGAGAGCCCTGGCCGGACTATGGCCAACAGGATTGGGATGCGGACGACGAAGAAATTTGAAGCCCACCCACCACCCACTTCGTAGCCACTGTCGATGATTTAACCGACATGCTCGACTTCGACTCCGAAGACATCGACGGTATGGACGATGATGTAAGAGACGAACATGAACCAGTGCCTATAGGGCACTGGAAAGCCACCTCGTCATATGACATATACATGGTGGATACACCCAATGAAGGTAATGGCGACGAGATAGCGGAGGATGACCCCTCCAAGAAGCAACCCAATCGCCGATGTCAGCGGCGCCGCTCTAAGTCCCGCCAAAGCAAAAGTGGTGATATCGGCACAGGAGATAATAACACTCCAGATAGTGCCGAAGACAACAACAATCCCCTCCAGCAAGATTTAGAGTAGGAGGATGAAGGAGCCAGCTCTCGTGAGAGAGCGGCAGATGGAGAGGAGGAGGATGACAACTACATCCCCCCCTCCGATGACGAGGCAAGCCTCGGAGACGATGAATTCGCCGTACCAGAGGATCCCGTCGAACAAGAGCACTTCAAGCGTCGGCTTATGGCCACGGCTAATAGCCTGAAGAAAAAGCATCAGCAGCTTCAAGCTGATCAAGATCTGCTAGATGACATATGGACTGAAGTCCTCGCGGCCGAGGAATATAAACTCGAGCGCCCCTCCAAGAATTACCCAAAGTGCAGGTTACTACCCCGACTGGAGGAAGAAGCGTATGATACGGCTGATCGGCCACCTCATGGCCGCAATAGAGAGGCATTCCAGCCAAAAGCTCAGCCTCCACCCCGACGCCATTCAAATAAAAAGGCATGGGGAGATACGCCAGACCTGCGAGACATATTGGAGGACAAAGCAAAGCATGCAAGATCGATCTACGGATCACGACGGCGCACCACTCTGCTAGACGATAAACGTCACGCCGGATACAGTGAAAGCAAATCTGGCCGGCCGAACACAGCGGGCAAGACCCATTCGAGTTGCGTCGCGATATAGCCCAATACAGAGGCGCCGCACACCCCTTATGCTTCATAGACGAAGTAATGGAACATCAATTCCCAGAAGGTTTCAAACCTGTAAATATTGAATCATACGACGGCACGATAGATCCCGCGGTATGGATTGAGGATTTCCTCCTCCACATCCACATGGCCCGCGGTGATGACTTACACACCATCAAATACCTCCCACTAAAGCTCAAAGGACCAGCACGGCATTGGCTTAACAGCTTGCCAGCGGACTCCATTAGCTATTGGGAAGATCTGGAAGCCGCATTCCTCGTCAACTTTCAGGGCACTTATGTGCGTCCACCAGACGCCGATGACTTGAGCCACATAATTCAGCAGCCAGAAGAGTCGGCCAGGCAATTCTGGACTCGCTTCCTTACAAAGAAAAATCAAATCGTCGATTGTCCGGATGCGGAGGCCTTAGCGGCTTTCAAACACAACATCCGAGACGAGTGGCTAGCCCGGCACCTTGGTCAGGAAAAGCCGAAATCTATGGCAGCTCTCACGACGCTCATGACCTGCTTTTGTGCGGGAGAAGACAGCTGGCTGCCTCACAGTAATAACATATCAAAGAACCATGATACCTCAGATACCAAGGATGGCAATAGCAGGTCACGTCGCAACAAACATAAGCGCCGCATTAACAGCGAAAATACTGAGGATACGGTAGTCAATGCCGGATTCAAAGGCTCTAAACCCGGTCAGCGGAAAAAGCCATTCAATCAAAGTATGTCGGGTCCGTCCAGCTTGGACCGTATACTCGATCGCTCGTGTCAAATACACGGCACCCCGGAAAAGCCAGCCAATCACACCAACAGGGATTGTTGGGTGTTCAAGCAGGTCGGCAAGTTAATTGCCGAAAACAAGGACAAGGGGCCGCATAGCGATGACGAGGAGGAGCCCCGGCAGCCGCACACTGGAGGACAGAAGAGGTCTCCCCCGCAAGTGCGGACGGTGAACATGATATACGCAACCCACATCCCCAAGAGGGAGCGGAAGCGTGCGCTCAGGGACGTATATGCATTGGAGCCAGTCGCCCCAAAGTTCAACCCTTGGTCCTCCTGTCTGGTCACCTTCGATTGCAGGGACCACCCCACTAGTATCCGTTATGGCGGATTCGCCGCACTGGTCCTAGACCCAATCATTGACGGATTTCACCTCACTCGAGTCCTTATGGATGGCGGCAGCAGCCTGAACCTGCTTTATCAGGACACAGTGTGCAAAATGGGTATAGAACCCTCAAGGATCAAACCCACAAAAACGACCTTTAAGGGCGTCATTCCAGGTGTAGAGGCCCATTGCACAGGCTCAATTACACTAGAAGTGGTCTTCGGATCCCCGGATAACTTCCGAAGTGAAGAGTTAATCTTCGATATAGTCCCATTCCGCAGTGGTTATCACGCGCTGCTCGGGCGAACCGCATTTGCTAGATTCAATGCGGTACCGCATTATGCATACCTCAAGCTCAAGATGCCAGGACCTCGCGGAGTTATTACAGTCAATGGAAACACAGAGTGCTCTCTCCGAACAGAGGAGCACACCGCAGCCCTCGCTGCAGAAACGCAAAGCAGCCTCTCAAGGCAATCAACAAGTTCGGCGCTTCACAGCCCGGACACCTTCAAGCGCGCTCGGGGCAATCGGCAAATAGACCGCCTGGCGCGATCTGAGCTCGCGTAGCAATACGGCGGCCACCCCAATCCCAGCCCAGCAGCGAAACTCATGCCGCGCGTACATAATTACACATTAAAAATACCATGGGCACAGGTGGGGAGGGGGGCACAACTGTGGCACGCCCCAAGACGCGGCCTAAACCGCACTAGGGGCTCCCCGTTTGGTTATTTTTCTTTTTCTTTCAGGACCTTAATCTCTAGAAACACTGTCCGGCAGCACTATTGACGAACACATGATGCAGCAAACCAAGGAGGCAGACAACTACGTTATACCACAGAATTCCCAGGTTGATTACAGTAACGAGTGAAATATTCAATTTAATATCATTCCTCAGCTTGCCCTTGGAAGGGACATAGTCCTACTCTTTGCTTATCGCACTATCTGTATCACTCTGCTTTAACGCAATTTTTTAATAAACAATGCATGACATTACAACTATTATTGCATTTTTGTTATATATATATATATATATATATATCTATGTGTTCATTGATGACGCCTTGCAACCGTACACTATGGTAAAGCCAATACACCAGGGGCTTATGTACCCCACAATGCGGTGTGAAAAGTCCGAACACTTTCACAAGTGCGGCACCCCGAACTTATAGCATTATATTCATCAGCTCCGAATCATGTCTTTGGTCAAATGTTGGGTTTGCCCGGCTCCTATGTTTTGGTACCTTACGTTCCGCTCTATCGGCTAAGGTAGCGCTAGGAGAACTACTGCGATTGTGCCCCGGTTCTGCTGGGTTTAGCACCTCAGTAGAGAAAGCTAAAACTGACTATCATGATATGGCGAGAGACTGGTCGCTGTTCGCGCGAGGTTTTCAAGTCCCTAAAGACTTATGCCGCTTAGAGCGAGGGGCCGGCCCTGTCCGGCTTAAAGGCGTGTATCGTGCCCCGAATTCGGCCTTCCGAATACCAGGGGCTTCGCCGAAATTTAAAATTATAGAATTCTATGGCTAAGTGAGAGTGATAAAGCATTATTAGTCCGGTTGCCTTGTTCGTTGTGCTGAGCACCTCCCTCGAAGGACCCAAACATGGGAACAAGAGTGCTCACGTTTATCCCGAACACCCCAGCACTCGTGGCATGGGGGCAGAAGCCGAGGACTAGCCATCTCTCAGATTGGATAAACAGCCAAACAGAAGGTAATATTTTAAATTCCAACAAGCATTGCATAGCGCATATGAAACAACTTTTCATACATACATGATAAAACGAGCAAGTCTCATTCAAATATTACATCTTTTGAACACTCGTCCGCGATGAGACGGGGACCCGGCAGAACACCCTCATAGTACATCTCGGGGTGGCGGTGCTCCTTGCCCTCCGGCGGCCCCTCCTTGATCAGCTTCACGGCGTCTAGCTTGACCCACTGCAATTTCACACGGGCGAAAGCCCGGCGCGCACCTTCAATGCAGACAGATTGCTTGATGACCTCCAGCCGTGGGCAGGCATCCACAAGCTGCCTCACCAGGCCGAAGAAGCTGTTCGGAAGGGCGTCGCCAGGCCACAGCCGGACTATAAAGCTCTTCATGGCCTGATCGGCCGCCTTATGTAGCTCGACCATCTGCTTCAGCTGGTCGCTCATTGGCACCGGATGTCCGGCCTCAGCATACTGAAACTAGAACAGCTTCTCCGTCGAGCTTCCGTCCTCGGCCTGGTAAAATTGTGCGGCATCGGACACACTGCGGGGCAAATCTGCGAATGCTCCTGAAGAGCTCCGGATCCGGGTAAGTAATCGGTAATTTACTTTTACATGCTTGCTTTGCATATAGAAAGCCTTACTCGCCGCTATCTTATTCATCGCGTCGATCTCTTGGAGGGCCTTTTGGGCTTCGGCCTTGGCACTTTTTACACTCTCGAGGGCCGCGGCAAGCTCAGACTCCCGCGTCTTTGAGTCAAGCTCCAACGCCTCGTGCTTCGCCAGGAGAGCCTGGAGCTCTTGCTGCACCTCGCCCACCCGAGCCTCGTGCTTCTCTCGCTCGGTGCGCTCCTTGGCCGCTTTATCTTCGGCCTTGGTTAGCGCTTGCTTCAGGGTCGCCACCTCGGTTGTGGCCCCTGGCAAACATATGATGATCCTGTCATTTTGCAATCGCGTCCTCTTTTATATATACATATCTATAGACAGGGTATTACTTACCCTTGTTCTCCTCGAGCTGCCTCTTGGGAAGGCCAAACTCTTTCCTGGACCCCTCGAGGTCCTGCTTCAGTACGGCGACCTCCGCAGTCAGTGCGGCGGACGCCAGCAGCGAAACCTGCATATGCATATTGACACACTTATATTAGAATCCTGCGATATTATTTGATCCTCTGTTTGGCTTTTCTTTGTGAACACCGAACAAAGCATCAGGGGCTACTGTCTATGCGGTAATATTTCTACTACATATTAAAACAGTTACCTCGAAGCCTGTTAGAAGGCTGGCACATGCTTCAGTCAATCCGCTCGTGGTGGACTGAACCTTCTGGATCACCGCACTCAGATAGTGCGGTGCTCCTCGTCGATGGAAGCGCTGCGAAGCGCTTCCAACAGATTGTCCGGCGCCTCTGGATGGACAGAGGTCACCGGCACAGGCGTCTTGCCCCTCTTAGAAGGAGGCCGCCTGCCCGAGCCTGGAACCGCTGGAGGTTCCGGCGCGGTGTTCGGCTGAGGGCCGAACTCGAAGCTCTTAGGGGCCCCGCCCCCTCGGCTCCCGGACTCCGGAAGGTCGCCTTGAGGCGCCTCTGGGACTGTCTCCCCTCGATCCGGTGCCTCTTGAGACAACACCTCGGCGTCGTCGGCAGGATGAGGGGAGGTGGCGGTCGGGACTGGATCTCTATCCATGTCCGACAAGCCCAAGGAGCCGTCCGACGATACATCGATACTGGCTCATGGCGGCCTGCATAATTATGTTCGGCGTTAGGGAAAGCAGTGCGACAAAGGAATCCTATGGGTACTCTGGTATCCAAATACTTACGATCTCCCCGGGGGCTTGGCCCTGGGCAACCACTCGTCTTCACCTTCGTCGGCGGCGGTGGAGCTGTCCGGAAGGAGAGTCCTTCCCTTCTTGGACCCTTCGCCCTCCCCCCCCCTAGTTGGGGCGGCCTTCCTTTTCCTGTCTCCCCTAGTCGGTGGGGGAGCATCTTCTTCTTCTTCTTCCTCGTCTTCGGGGGAAGAGTGCGCCGCAGAGTCATCAGACAGTGAGTCCGACGACGCCTGGCGTCGGGAACTCTTTCGGGTTCTCTTGGCCTTCTTGGTCTTCTCCGGCACCGTATAAGGGGTCAGAGTCAACATCTTCGCCAGAAGAGCGTCTGCGGGGCCTTCGGGCAAAGGAGTCGGACAGTCGATTTATCCGGCCATCTTCTGCTAGTCCTGTCAAAGGTACGGGAGTTTAGATCCCGCATAGAGTCAATCTATAAAAAATAAGTATCCTGTGAAAGGTAAAGAAGCTTACCGCACTGTCTTGGCGCTTCGCACTGAATCCGCGATCCATAGTAATAGGAGGGGGGACCTCGGCACTTTTGAACAGCACCCTCCAGGCATCTTCATGAATCGTGTCGAAGAGCCTGTTCAGAGTTCGGTGCTGCGCCGGGTCGAACTCCCACAAGTTGAACTCCCGTTGTTGGCACGGGAGGATCCGGCGGATGAGCATAACTTGGACTATGTTGACAAGCTTGAGCTTCTTGTTCACCATGTTTTGAATACATGTTTGGAGTCCGGTCAGCTCTTCCGAACTACCCCAGGACAGGGCCTTCTCTTTCCAGGAGGTGAGCCGCATGGGGATGCCAGATCGGAACTCGGGGGCCGCTGCCCATACAGGGTCGCACGGCTCGGTGATGTAGAACCACCCCGATTGCCACCCCTTTATGGTTTCCACAAAGGAGCCCTCGAGCCATGTTACGTTGGGCATCTTGCCCACCATGGCGCCTCCGCACTCCGCCTGGCGGCCGCCCACCACCTTCGGCTCGACATTGAAGGTCTTCAGCCATAAGCCGAAGTGGGGCTTGATGCGGAGGAAGGCCTCACACACGACGATAAACACCGAGATGTTGAGGATGAAGTTTGGGGCCAGATCATGGAAATCCAGGCCGTAATAGAACATGAGCCCCCGGACGAATGGATGGAGAGGGAATCCCAGTCCGCGGAGGAAATGGGTGAGGAATACTACCCTCTCATGGGGCCTGGGGGTGGGGATGAGCTGCCCCTCATCTGGGAGCCAGTGCGTGATGTCGTCGGGCAGGTATCCGGCTCTCCTCAGTTTCTTGATGTCTCCCTCTGTCGTGGAACTGTCACGGCAGATGTCCTTAGTGTCAGGACTTAGTCGCGAGGCCAACGCATCTATGTGGTAGCTTGAGAGGGGTTGAGCGGGACGAGAGACGCGATGTTTTACCCAGGTTCGGCCCCTCACGGTGGAGGTAAAAGCCTACATCCTGCTGCATTGATATTGATGATCATGATCACAGTTACAAGAGTGCTCTATTCTCGAGAGCTATTGTCTAAACCTAACTTGTCCAACCTGTGGAACTTGTGAATCTTGTCCCTTTTGGGGAGCCCTGTCCCTCCTTATATATGTTGGAGGGGCGGTTTACATGTAGAGTCCTATTAGGATTAGGACTAGTCTATCTCTAATACAAACCGGATACAAGTCCAGGTCTTAGCTCCTTGTAAGATAATGTTCCTCATGCCTTTCCTCTTAAACCGGCCCACCATTAGACGTGAACCGGCCTTCTGGGTCTTGGGCCTTGTCATCCGTCTGTCCCGCACGCCGGATCACCAGTGAGTCATAATGACCAGGTGGGTTGCTTGTAAACCGCCAGGTCAGGGCGGGTCTCTAGTAACTCGCCAAGTGTCAGCAGGGTCTTCAGATAAACCGCCAAGTCCGGCCGGGTTAACTTCCAGCCGGTTTACACCGCGAGGTATATCCCCGACGATCCTGTAAAACAAATACAAGAACAAATTTGATAGATTATGCTCTGGGTTAAGAATTTTTGTAAACCGGTACCTGATCATCCTTAAGTCTTTGTTATTTCCTCCTTTTGGGAAATCTGGGTCAACAGACCAGCTTCATAATCAATTTGCCAACATTGGTTTGTCACCGAGAAATATTGTGAAGAATAACTCCTTTGACTCAGCTCCCAAAGCGCCGGTTTAAGAAATACGGGTCTGAAAATACTTATCTGATATTCAGCCGGTTTGAAGATGTAAAACTTGCCGGTTTAATATTACCAAAATGGCCGGGTTATAAAAACTGATGATCCCAGATTATGACCGTTGATAGACTCCGGGTTATGATTGTTGCCAACGCCGGTTCACAACGCCGGTTCATGATTATTGATGACGTCGGGTTGCAGCCACAGGGTCATAATGATTGGTGACGCCGGGTCAATCTGGTTTGCTCAAACAGAGAATTTGAAAATATTTCTTTGATAATAATATAATACCTATAGCCCCCAAATCTTGAGCAGAACAAAGTGATGGCTTAAGACTTGCTTCAATATAAATGTTACCAATTTTGAAGAAATCCGTGTTGTTCATCCCAGTGACTAGTCAGAATTGAGTATTCCACATATGTAGCCCCCAAGTGCCGGGTTGTCATACTTGCAGCAACCTGGGACTTGTAATTTCTTGATGCTCATAAAAACTTCAACCAGTGTAGCCCCCAAGGGCCAGGTCATTATGCAATAATGAGCAGGGACTTTGTAAATATAATCTTGTAAACTTTGAACAGCAACGTGTAGCCCCCAAGGGCCGGCTTAGTAAGATAATACTGAACCGGGACTTGATATATACTCTTTAATGAAAATAACATCTTATAATGTAGCTTCCATCGTAGGGCTTGAACCCACGTCCACAAGGTTAAAAGCTTTGTGATTTACCAACTGAGCAATGGATCCTTCAATATTATGGACGAAAACTTGTGTACCTTGAATTGTTGACAGGAGCAATTGGTAGCCCCCAAGGGCCAGCTCATTATAATATGATGAGTCGGGTATTCAATAAGACTAGTAAAAATGACTTTGCATTAGCCCCCAAGTGTCATGGTGCATGCTTGCAGCGACATGAGACTTGCATGTAATCTCAATTTGAATACTGTAGCCCCCAAGTGCCGGGTTGTAAGCCTGCAACGACTCGGGACTATTCCTTTCATTCTAGAATAAATCATATCCTTTGATAAAATAATAGCCATTGCGCTAAAGCGACTTTGAAAACTTAATAATACCGGTTATTAATAACCATAAAAATCCAGCCATGTTGGCTATTTAAGATAATATAATCCGGCATGAAAACCTCATTCATTCAATATCATAATGAAAACTCAGCCAAGTTTGGCTATTTGAATAATATGACCCAATGATTTATAAGCGCATGATTCCAATGGCGCAATCCAAATATATATACTGGCGACTTATAGTCCAAAGCCAGGCCGGTTTAACAAACCTGTTTTTGCATACAACAAGTTTAAAGTGTCCTGGCGGTTTACCGCCGGACGGGTCATAATGCCCAACATATAACCCGGATTTATAACCAAGGCTGCACTTAAGAATAATCAAATATGAAATATATCATACCTGTGACATTGAATCACATTGTTGGTTTTACCAACTTTTTGTAGTAAAGGTAATAACCCCAATCTTGAGTACTGATAACTCCTTCCGTATTGTGCCTGTTTATGATAAAACCGTGTCGGGCTGTGATAAACACCGGTTTACTCCATAATAGGATGGTAACAGAAAATCAAATCGGGCAGATAGTCTCCGGATTAAGATTTGACCGTGCTCCGTCAATTTGTAATTGACAGTTTGGGCCGGTTTAAAACTTTGTCGGTTTAAAAACGCAACAAAAACAAAAGAAACAGCTATCAAGGAAAATATTGAAGCGAAGGCAATGATCAAACCATTTGCAAAAAGAGGCTTATTTGAGCTGATCAGATAGCGTTACCATGGTCGGACACGACCAAGCTCCCGATAGGTGTAGCTATGGTTCAAGTCAGCCAGGTCCCCAAATGAAACCGTGGCATTTATGCCGATCAAGTGGCATGGCAATGGTTCGAGTTCGACCAAGCCCCCAAGTGATTTTGTGGCCTTAGGCCGATCAAAAGGCATGACTGGTTCAGACGTGACCAAGTCCCCAAGTGATCTGGTGGCTCTCGCCTATCAAGAGGTATTGCATTGGTTCGGACACGACCAAGCCCCCAAGTGATATAACATGATGCTTTTGAAAAGCTAACTCAAGGGGTAAACCGGAGGCCGTTTTAGAACAACTCCGTGTAACCACACATGATGTAAAAGAACAGAGACCCCGCTTTATGAAGCAGAAGCCCTCATGTGATCAATAATATGTCAGGCCAGTAAGGCGGGATACCCATGCTTGAACCGCGCATCATGGCAGCAGGTCCTCTTTGGCAATTTTTAACTTTTTGCAAGAGATAAATTCTTCTTGAACCGGGATCTTGAACCGGATATTAAGAGCTTCAAAGATTTGTGGGAGACATCTTTCCCTTGAACTGGATTTTAAACCGGAATTCTTTTCTGATGACCCGAAACTTCTTCATTGAGTCGGGATTTTGTTACTGTCATATACTTTCTAATCCGGAAATCTTCTGATAGCACGATGTGAATCCGGGACCAGGTTATCTTTCCCTCCAACGTATTGGGGTTCTTGACTTCACTGAAAACCGGCAACGTTTGCTAAGTCATATCATTGTAGCCCCCAAGTCTCAAGGTGACTCGAGGAGTTGGCTTGAGATTCTCCATATTTGACCGTGATATAAACCGGCATAACTTGTATATCATTGGCGTTGATAGCACGATGTGAATCCATAGAAGGTTGAGGTGACTGCATCGGGTTGTAAATGATCCCATATGAGTCGTGTCAGCAACTCGGCAAATTGTTCCTTCCAACTGGCGATTTGAAGTTAATCAAAACTGTAGTGACGGTGACTTGTGCGCCTGCCCATTGAACCATCCAGTGCAAACGACGGTTGATGATAATTTTTCTCCAATTTGAAAGAAAACCGGGCTACCCAAGCTGTGACTTGCTCATACCCAATAAACAGCTCATGCAGACAGGTGCGGCCCGGTATGTTGATGTAGACCAGGCCGCGGGGGCGGACGACAAAAATGACCGCAACATCACAGGCGGCACAGACAGATGAGTCGGCCGCGGCGTTGTAAGCCGGTGCGGACGAGGAGAGTCGGCACTGGTGTTGTAAACCGGTGCGGACGCATGAACCGGCCGCGGGCATTGTAAATCGGCGCGGACGGAGAGTCGGCCACGGGCATTGTAAACCGGCGCGGACGGAGAGTTGGCCGCGGGCATTGTAAACCGGCATGATCGATCGTCGGTGTAGACAGACGCTAGCAATGTGCTCTCCGTATCTGTGGCATGGTAGCCACTCTTATAATGAGTAATTTTCCTGCACAAAGATCACAAACGAGAGTAATTGTTCTCGAATGAAAAAAAATATCTTAAAAATTGATCGGATGGATTTCACCTGATTCGTCTGGATGATGAACGATCAGTACGTGGCATCCGTAGATAATTTTGCAAAAAATGTTATCCTCCCAAAAACTGTTATCCTCACGCAGATAACCTCCACGGGAGTAACAATCCTAGCGGCCAGAGCACTAGTACAGAGAGCATCCGATGGATTTTACTTGAGGATCGGCGGCGAGTGAGCAAACTGGCGTGTATATTCTGATAAATTTTGAGGTGATTGCATCGAAATACGGCTTCTATTTTGTCATTGATACGCAGAGCAACACTTCCTAGCAGCCACACGGTTTTGGTTGAGTGCAGTCAACAAGGACACTTTGGTATATCCATCTTCATCCAGATATTGAGTCTGCTGGGTAATCTTCCCAGAACCAGTTTCACCAGCTATCACAACCACTTGATCTTCCCACACAGGTATTACCTCTGTTGACAAGGAAATTTTGATTCTGCAAAATCGCTGATTGCTTCTGTCTTTTCCTTAAAATGTTAAAAAATCCTTTGAAGTCAGCACCATCAACACGCGCCAGGTTAACATCAGCCTGTTGGACTTGACTTGTATATATTATGCTTCTTACAAATTTGCACCGTAAGTGGCCTGCAGAGCAGCATTAGCAAACCGGTGCCGGTCGGCGGGTAGGCGGGACTGCTGGCGAGCCGGCCAGCACGGGCGACGGTTGACGCAAGGGTGGGTGGCTCAAGGTGCAGCCGGCTCGCCGCAAGGGCTGCGCCAGGCATCTCCTAGGCGGGCGGCCCTCCTGCTGCAGTCAAAGCGGGCGGCGATTCAGCGTTGACAGTTTAGAACAGGGCGGTTTACGACCGAAAACAAGGCGAGGCGCCCGACTGTGGTTGAAGCGGATTGCGGCATTGGTCTTGATGGGTCGCCGAGGGCGGCGCAGGCCGCGGTGGCGGCTCAAATTCAGAGCGAGACGAGGCGGATCGAAGCCGCGGCGGAAAACGAGCCCATGAGTCACCTGCACAGTTCGGCGTCGAGGTGGAGGCGAGGCGCCTTGGAAACGAGCGGCGGCTCGGCAAAGGCCGGTGTAGCTCTGGCAGCAAAAGGCGGAAGCGGGCATCTGGTGAGTGAGTGCGGAGGCCCGAGGCGGCTTATGAGGCGACAGAGACCGCGGGTTGCCAAGAATGGAGACCATGTGGGTTGAATTCGTCGACTCATGCCGGGATGGAGCAAGGCGGGCGACTCATGCCCAAGACCGAGGCGGAGAACGGAGACCATGCGGCTTGAAATTGTGGTAGAAGCGGAATCCGGCGGCTTGGCAGAACCGCGGGACGAACGCCGCGGCGGCTCGGCAGCAGGCGGTTTGATACAGGCAACGTCCGGCTCATATCCAGGTATCGCGAATTGATGATTGCCGGACCCTAGTGACGGCGGGTCCCGCGAAGACTGCGACGGAGAACAGCGGCGGAGGGGATTACTCAAAGCAGAAGCGACTTAGCCGTCCAGCGGCGACTCGGCCGGGGTGACCACTCAGGCCGTAGCGAAGGCGCTCTTGAAGTGTGGCGACTCAGACTCAGCAGGCAATTTGACAGCGGCGATTCTTGGTAACTGGGCCGGTTCAAACCGGCGGCGAACAGGCGGACTGCGATTACTTGGATGAGGCAGTAGCAGTAGCCGCGATGGCCAGGCTCAGGCCGGTTTACGGCGGAGGCAAGGTCGCAAAGGCATCGGAGTCACTCGGTTGACAAGTCCATATCCATCTCCTGCCCGTGGTTCCTATTTGGTTTTGACGATTCCCTCTTTCTTCTAAGACGTAGACTCGATGAGTACAACAAGAGCTCTCTGCCCAGCCACAGTAAATATTGATCCTTTTTTGATCTGATAAAACGCCCGCGCGGATGTAGTCATCAAGCCTAAAAACTGATGTAGTACTAGTACTTAATTAGTACTAGCAATCGCTCATGGATATCAGTATGACTTGGTTCCGTCTCTTTGTGATAAATCGTACTAGTAGCAGCGATGTGCAATCTCCTCGGGACTTGATCCTATACGTGGACAACACGACACGGAGAATAGCAGCACAAAATCGACGGTGTATCTTTGGATTTGAACTACAATGATAGCTGTTGTACTGTCAGAGTAAATAACCATGGGTAGTTTAGCCGGCTTCCTCTGTCCCTTCTGAAAAAATTACGAGCCGATTCGGCCCTCAAAAATCCAAGACACAGGGCCGCCTTCCCTTTGCCGGCTGTCTCCAGGCCGGTTATCGGAAGGCGGCCCGACTTCAGCCCTCATGAAGAGAAGCCGCGGGAGAGCCGGCTCCGAGAAGCCGGCCGCGAGAAGGCCGACTCCAAGAAGCCGGCTCCCATAAAGCGGTCAAGATCGTACCCTCGAAGTCTGCATCCACATAATGGCGATATGACGGGGCGTGGCTACAGTGAAGCCTGCCACCCCCGAATCCCGGAGCACGCCTGGCACAGTGCGCCGCATGGTGGCCATGACCCGTCCGGCGCAGCGCTGTTGCCACGTTGACCCTGATGTCATCCATGACGGGCTACCAGTACGGCCCACGGGCGGTGCGCCCCTTCGGGCAGAGAGACACCCGAAGGCGGCCAGACCTCCCCCAGTCGGCCCAAGATAGAGCTGGCTCCCCACAGCCGGCTTGCCACCTCCCTTGAAGAAGACGCCCCATTAAGGAGACGAGACGCGGTGCGGCTACAGTGATCGCCCACCGGGCGGCGGCACTGTAGCCACGCCCACTTCGGCGAAGCCCTCGCCACCAAGATTGAGCAACAGTAACCAGCCGCCGACAAGACCCTGACAGTGGGGCCTGCCTGTCGACCAAGGAGCCGGCAGCCGGCGGGACCCACTAGCCGGCGCAGAAGCCGGAGAGCGTAGACACAGACGGCTGGGCCCCGCGCCCAGCTGGATTACCATTGTACCCCCGGGGGGTAGGCCTATATAAACCCCCTGGGGCATCCATGCAAAGAGAGATCAATCCCTGCTAGTCTCAGACACCACATAGGGAGGAGAAGAGAGCAAGCTGTGCCCTTCTTCCTCCTCTCGCCAAACAGCTCAAGGAGCACCGTGTAGCTACTTGTTCATCTAGTGACCATGCGGAGACCCCGCAGAGCAGCAGTAGGGGTGTTATCTCCACGGAGAGTCCCGAAGCTGGGTAAGATTCGCCGGCGTGCATGTCTTCGCCTCATCCCGTTTCCAGGCACCGGCGACGTCTTACTGGCTCCCACAATGATAAGCCACCCGTTGGCATATGTCGCACCTACCACCCGACATGTACCCTCGTTGTACAATAATTGAATACGGAAACTGTGATCTTGACGACTCGGCGGCAGATTCTTGCCTGGTTTCGGTTTCGCCGGATCATTATAATATGTACCGCGGCTGCTCCGTGCGCAACCCTAAAACTTAACTCAATCTCATACCTTGCGGGCTGACTAAACTGGCTTCTGAATTGAATGTTGACGCAGATCTTTTTGAACCGGCGCTTTTATCCGGAAAATCGCAAAACTTCTCATTCCATTAGAGAAATCCCTCTAAGAACTCAACACCACCGTGCGTGAGCCCCACGGTGGGCACCAACTGTCGTGGAACTGTCACGGCAGATGTCCTTAGTGTCAGGACTTAGTCGCGAGGCCAACGCATCTATGTGGTAGCTTGAGAGGGGTTGAGCGGGACGAGAGACGCGATGTTTTACCCAGGTTCGGTCCCTCACGGTGGAGGTAAAAGCCTACATCCTGCTTCATTAATATTGATGATCATGATCACGGTTACAAGAGTGCTCTATTCTCGAGAGCTATTGTCTAAACCTAACTTGTCCAACCTGTGGAACTTGTGAATCTTGTCCCTTTTGGGGAGCCCTGTCCCTCCTTATATATGTTGGAGGGGCGGGTTACATGTAGAGTCCTATTAGGATTAGGACTAGTCTATCTCTAATACAAACCGGATACAAGTCCAGGTCTAAGCTCCTTGTAAGATAATGTTCCTCATGCCTTTCCTCTTAAACCGGCCCACCATTAGACGTGAACCAGCCTTCTGGGTCTTGGGCCTTGTCATCCGTCTGTCCCACACGCCGGATCACCAGTGAGTCATAATGACCAGGTGGGTTGCTTGTAAACCGTCAGGTCAGGGCGGGTCGCTAGTAACTCGCCAAGTGTCAGCGGGGTCTTCAGATAAACCGCCAAGTCCGGACGGGTTAACTTCCGGCCGGTTTACACCGCGGGGTATATCCCCAACACCCTCCGTGACGGAGGAGACCATCCACCTGCCTCCCGCTCCGGACATGGTTGGAGAAGGTTGAGGTGGGAAGTGTGGACTTGGGCGCTAGAGCTCGAGTGTGCGAAAATGGATGAGCAAAGGAGGAAGAGGGTGTGGATAGAAAGGTGAATCCTTATCCCTTTATATGGGCGGATGGAGCTAAGCGTCCCCAATTGCCTGGTAAAACTCGCTTATCCCCAAGCGCCGCAATTGATGGCGCGGTTGGGTTACCCACGCCCGTATTGATGAGAATCCCGTAATAAGGGGACACGATCTCTGCTTTGACAAGACGTGTCGAAAAACTGCCTCGTGTTATGTGCGGGGCTGGTTAAAGGGAACGGTTCGAATAATCACCGGGCCATGACATGACGTCATACTATTAAGACAAGTCAGCAAATTAGATCTGCGAAAATATTATTCTCTCTACGGTGGAATGTGGAACTTATTTTGCAGGGTCGGGCACTATCCTTGTATTTAAATTATTCTGTGATGTATTCGGAGAAGGAACCCGACTTGCAATGCCGAAGACAATACTGCGCGCCGGACTCATCGTCATTGAAGTCTGGTTCAGGGGCTACTGAGGGAGTCCTGGATTAGGGGGTCTCCGGACAGCCGGACTATCTCCATTGGCCGGACTGTTAGACTATGAAGATACAAGATTGAAGACTTCGTCTCGTGTCCGGATGGGACTCTATTTGGCGTGGAAGGCAAGCTAGGCAATACGGATATGGATATCTCCTCCTTTGTAACCAACCTTGTGTAACCCTAACCCTCTCCGGTGTCTATATAAACCGAAGGGTTTTAGTCCGTAGGACAACAACCATAACATACAATCATACTATAGGCTAGCTTCTAGGGTTTAGCCTCTCCGATCTCGTGGTAGATCTACTCTTGTACTACCCATATCATCAATATTAATCAAGCAGGACGTAGGGTTTTACCTCCATCAAGAGGGCCCGAACCTGGGTAAAACATCGTGTCCCCTGCCTCCTGTTACCATCCGGCCTAGACGCACAGTTTGGGACCCCCTACCCGAGATCCGCCGGTTTTGACACCGACAGCGCCAGAAAAGAGCTTGATGTCTATTACACAACCTTCTTCTTGTAGACGTTGTTGGGCCTCAAAGTGCAGAGGTTTGTAGGAAAGTAGCAAATTTCCCTCAAGTGGATGACCTAAGGTTTATCAATCCGTAGAAGGCATAGGATGAAGATGGTCTCTCTCAAGCAACCCTGCAACCAAATAACAAAGAGTCTCTTGTGTCCCCAACAAACCCACTACAATGGTAAATTGTATAGGTGCACTAGTTCGGCGAAGAGATGGTGATACAAGTGGTATATGGATAGTAGATAAAGGTATTTGTAATCTGAAATTATAAAAACAGCAAGGTAACTAATGATAAAAGTGAGCGTAAACGGTATTGCAATGATAGGAAACGAGGCCTAGGGTTCATACTTTCACTAGTGCAAGTCCTCTCAACAATAATAACATAATTGGATCACATAACTATCCCTCAACATGCAACAAAGAGTCACTCCAAAGTCACTAATAGCGGAGAACGAACGAAGAGATTATGGTAGGGTACCAAACCACCTCAAAGTTATTCTTTCCAATCAATCCGTTGGGCTATTCCTATAAGTGTCACAAACAGCCCTAGAGTTCGTACTAGAATAACACTTAAGATACAAATCAACCAAAACCCTAATGTCACCTAGATACTCCAATGTCACCTCAAGTATCCGTGGGTATGATTATACGATATGCATCACACAATCTCAGATTCATCTATTCAACCAACACATAGGACCTCAAAGAGTGCCCCAAAGTTCCTACCAGAGAATCACGACGAAAATGTGTGCCAACCCCTATGCATAGGTTCATGGGCGGAACCCGCAAGTTGATCACCAAAACATACATCAAGTCGATCAATAGAATACCCCATTGTCACCACGGGTATCCCACGCAAGACATACGTCAAGTGTTCTCAAATCTTTAAAGATTCAATCCGATAAGATTACTTCAAAGAGGAAACTCAATTCATTACAAGAGAGAAGAGGGGGAGGAGAAACATCATAGGATCCAACTATAATAGCAAAGCTCGCGATACATCAAGATCGTATCACCTCAAGAACATGAGAGAGAGAGAGATCAAACACATAGCTACTAGTACATACCCTCAGCCCCGATGGAGAACTACTCCCTCCTCGTCATGGAGAGCACCGGGATGATGAAGATGGCCTCCGGGGAAGGATTGCCCCCTCCGGCAGGGTGCCGGAATGGGTCTAGATTGGTTTTCGGTGTCTACGGAGGCTTCTGCCGGCGGAAATCCCGATCTATTGTGGCCACGGATGTTTTTAGGGTATATGGAGATATATGAAGGAAATATACCCTAGAGGCAATAATAAAGTTATTGTTTATTTCCTTATATCATGATAAATGTTTATTATTCATGCTAGAATTGTATTAACCGGAAACATAATACATGTGTGAATACATAGACAAACAAAGTGTCACTAGTATGCCTCTACTTGACTAGCTCGTTAATCAAAGATGGTTATGTTTCCTAACCATGAACAAGGAGTTGTTATTTGATTAACGGGACCACATCATTAAATGAATGATCTGATTGACATGACCCATTCCATTAGCTTAGCACCCGATCGTTTAGTATGTTGCTATTGCTTTCTTCATGACTTATACATGTTCCTATGACTATGAGATTATGCAACTCCCGTTTACCAGAGGAACACTTTGTGTGCTACCAAACGTCACAACGTAACTGGGTGATTATAAAGGAGCTCTACAGGTGTCTCCAAAGGTACATGTTGGGTTGGCGTATTTCGAGATTAGGATTTGTCACTCCGATTGTCGGAGAGGTATCTCTGGGCCCTCTCGGTAATGCACATCACTTAAGCCTTGCAAGCATTGCAACTAATGAGTTAGTTGCGGGATGATGTATTACAGAACGAGTAAAGAGACTTGCCGGTAACGAGATTGAACTAGGTATTGGAATACCGACGATCGAATCTCGGGCAAGTAACATACCGATGACAAAGGGAACAACGTATGTTGTTATGCGGTCTGACCGATAAAGATCTTCGTAGAATATGTAGGAGCCAATATGAGCATGCAGGTTCCGCTATTGGTTATTGACTGGAGACATGTCTCGGTCATGTCTACATTGTTCTCGAACCCGTAGGGTCCGCACGCTTAAGGTTACGATGACAGTTATATTATGAGTTTATGCATTTTGATGTACCGAAGTTTGTTAGGAGTCCCGGATGTGATCACGGACATGACGAGGAGTCTCGAAAAGGTCAAGACATAAAGATTGATATATTGGAAGCCTATATTTGGATATCGGAAGTGTTCCGGGTGAAATCGGGATTTTACCGGAGTACCAGGAGGTTACCGGAACCCCCCAGGAGGTACATGGGCCTTAATGGGCCTTAGTGGAAGAAGAGGAGAGGCGGCCAGGGCTGGGCCGCGCGCCCCTTCCCCCTAGCCCGAATAGGACAAGGAGAGAGGGGGCCGGCGCCCCCTTCCTTCTCTCTCTCTCTCTCTCTTTTCCCACCTCGTGAATCCTATTCCAACTAGGATTGGGGGAGAAGTCCTACTCCCGGAGGGAGTAGGACTCCTCCTGGCGCGCCCTATGATGGCCGGCCGGCCGGCCTCCCCCTCTTGAACCTTTATATACGGAGGCAGGGGCACCCCTAGACAGACAAGTTGATCCACGTGATCATATTCTTAGCCGTGTGCGATGCCCCCTTCCACCATAGTCCTCGATAATATTATAGCGGTGCTTAGGCGAAGCCCTGCGACGGTAGTACATCAAGATCGTCACCACGCCGTCGTGCTGACGGAACTCTTCCCCGACACTTTGTTGGATCGGAGTCCGGGGATCATCATCGAGCTGAACGTGTGCTAGAACTCGGAGGTGCCGTAGTTTCGGTGCTTGATCGGTTGGGCCGTGGAGACGTACGACTACATCAACCAAACGCTTCCGTTGTCGATCTACAAGGGTACGTAGATCATACTCTCCCCTCTCGTTGCTATGCATCACCATGATCTTGCGTGTGCGTAGGAAATTTTTTGAAATTACTACGTTCCCCATCAGTGGCATCTGAGCCTAGGTTTTATATGTTGATGTTATATGCACGAGTAGAACACAAGTGAGTTATGGGCGATATAAGTCATACTGCTTACCAGCATGTCATACTTTGGTTCGGCGGTATTGTTGGACGAAGCGGCCCGGACCGACATTACGCGTACGCTTACGCGAGACCAGTTCTCTCGACGTGCTTTGCACATAGGTGGCTTGCGGGTGACAGTTTCTCCAACTTTAGTTGAATCGAGTATGGCTACGCCCGGTCCTTACGAAGGTTAAAACAGCACCAACTTGACAAACTATCGTTGTGGTTTTGATGCGTAGGTAAGATTGGTTCTTACTTAAGCCCGTAGCAGCCACGTAAAACTTGCAACAACAAAGTAGAGGACGTCTAACTTGTTTTTGCAGGGCATGTTGTGATGTGATATGGTCAAGACATGATGCTAAATTTTATTGTATGAGATGATCATGTTTTGTAACCGAGTTATCGGCAACTGGCAGGAGCCATATGGTTGTTGCTTTATTGTATGCAATGCAATCGCGCTGTAATGCTTTACTTTATCACTAAGCGGTAGCGATAGTCGTGGAAGCATAAGATTGGCGAGACGACAACGATGCTACGATGGAGATCAAGGTGTCGCGCCGGTGACGATGGTGATCACGACGGTGCTTCGAAGATGGAGATCACAAGCACAAGATGATGATGGCCATATCATATCACTTATATTGATTGCATGTGATGTTTATCTTTTATGCATCTTATCTTGCTTTGATTGACGGTAGCATTATAAGATGATCTCTCACTAATTATCAAGAAGTGTTCTCCCTGAGTATGCACCGTTGCGAAAGTTCTTCGTGCTGAGACACCACGTGATGATCGGGTGTGATAGGCTCTACGTTCAAATACAACGGGTGCAAAACAGTTGCACACGCGGAATACTCAGGTTATACTTGACGATCCAAGCATATACAGATATGGCCTCGGAACACGGAGACCGAAAGGTCGAGCGTGAATCATATAGTAGATATGATCAACATAGTGATGTTCACCAATGAAACTACTCCATCTCACGTGATGATCGGACATGGTTTAGTTGATTTGGATCACGTAATCACTTAGAGGATTAGAGGGATTTCTATCTAAGTGGGAGTTCTTTAAGTAAAATTAACTGAACTTAAAATTATCATGAAACTTAGTACCTGATAAGTATCTTGCTTGTTTATGCTTGTTTGTAGATAGATGGCTCGTGCTGTTGTTCCGTTGAATTTTAATGTGTTCCTTGAGAAAGCAAAGTTGAAAGATGATGGTAGCAATTACACGGACTGGGTCCGTAACTTGAGGATTATCCTCATTGCTGCACAGAAGAATTACGTCCTGGAAGCACCGCTGGGTGCCAGGCCTGCTGCTGGAGCAACGCCGGATGTTATGAACGTCTGGCAGAGCAAAGCTGATGACTACTCAATAGTTCAGTGTGCCAAGCTTTACGGCTTAGAATCGGGACTTCAACGACGTTTTGAACGTCATGGAGCATATGAGATGTTCCAGGAGTTGAAGTTAATATTTCAAGCAAATGCCCGGATTGAGAGATATGAAGTCTCCAATAAGTTCTATAGCTGCAAGATGGAGGAGAACAGTTCTGTCAGTGAGCATATACTCAAAATGTCTGGGTATAATAATCACTTGATTCAATTGGGAGTTAATCTTCCAGATGATTGCGTCATTGATAGAATTCTCCAAATCACTGCCACCAAGCTACAAGAGCTTCATGATGAACTATAATATGCAAGGGATGAATAAGACTATTCCCGAGCTCTTCGCAATGCTAAAAGCTGCGGAGGTAGAAATCAAGAAGGAGCATCAAGTGTTGATGGTCAACAAGACCACTAGTTTCAAGAAAAAGGGCAAAGGGAAGAAGAAGGGGAACTTCAAAAAGAACGGCAAGCGAGTTGCTACTCAAGAGAAGAAACCCAAACCTGGACCTAAGCCTGAAACTGAGTGCTTCTACTGCAAGCAGACTGGTCACTGGAAGCGGAACTGCCCCAAGTATTTGGCGGATAAGAAGGATGGCAAGGTGAACAAAGGTATATGTGATATACATGTTATTGCTGTGTACCTTACTAATGCTCGCAGTAGTACCTGGGTATTTGATACTGGTTCTGTTGCTAATATTTGCAACTCGAAACAGGGACTACGGATTAAGCGAAGATTGGCTAAGGACGAGGTGACGATGTGCGTGGGAAACGGTTCCAAAGTCGATGTGATCGCAGTCGGCACGCTACCTCTACATCTACCTTCGAGATTAATATTAGACCTAAATAATTGTTATTTGGTGCCAGCGTTAAGCATGAACATTATATCTGGATCTTGTTTGATGCGAGACGGTTATTCATTTAAATCTGAGAATAATGGTTGTTCTATTTATATAAGTAATATCTTTTATGGTCATGCACCCTTAAAGAGTGGTCTATTTTTATTAAATCTCGATAGTAGTGACACACATATTCATAGTGTTGAAGCCAAAAGATGCAGAGTTGATAATGATAGTGCAACTTATTTGTGGCACTGCCGTTTAGGTCATATCGGTGTAAAGCGCATGAAGAAACTCCATACTGATGGACTTTTGGAACCACTTGATTATGAATCACTTGGTATTTGCGAACCGTGCCTCATGGGCAAGATGACTAAAGCACCGTTCTCCGGTACTATGGAGAGAGCAACAGATTTGTTGGAAATCATACATACAGATGTATGTGGCCCGATGAATATTGAGGCTCGTGGCGGATATCGTTATTTTCTCACCTTCACAGATGACTTAAGCAGATATGGGTATATCTACTTAATGAAACATAAGTCTGAAACATTTGAAAAGTTCAAAGAATTTCAGAGTGAAGTTGAAAATCATCGTAACAAGAAAATAAAATTTCTACGATCTGATCGTGGAGGAGAATATTTGAGTTACGAGTTTGGTGTACATTTGAAACAATGCGGAATAGTTTCACAAATCACGCCACCTGGAACACCACAGCGAAATGGTGTGTCCGAACGTCGTAATCGTACTTTACTAGATATGGTGCGATCTATGATGTCTCTTACTGATTTACCGCTATCTTTTGGGGATACGCTCTAGAGACAGCCGCATTCACGTTAAATACACCATCAAAATCCGTTGAGACGACGCCTTATGAACTGTTGTTTGGCAAGAAACCAAAGTTGTCATTTCTGAAAGTTTGGGGCTGTGATGCTTATGTGAAAAAGCTTCAACCTGATAAGCTCGAACCCAAATCGGAGAAATGTGTCTTCATAGGATATCCAAAGGAGACTATTAGATACACCTTCTATCACAGATCCGAAGGCAAGAATTTTGTTGCTAAATTCGGAAACTTTCTGGAGAAGGAGTTTCTCTCGAAAGAAGTGAGTGGGAGGAAAGTAGAACTTGATGAGGTAACTGTACCTGCTCCCTTATTGGAAAGTAGTGCATCACAGAAAACTATTTCAGTGACACCTACACCAGTTAGTGAGGAAGCTAATGATGATGATCATGAAACTTCAGAACAAGATACTACTGAACCTCGTAGATCAACCAGAGTGAGATCCGCGCCAAAGTGGTACGGTAATCCTGTTCTGGAAGTCATGCTACTAGATCATGATGAACCTACGAACTATGAAGAAGCGATGGTGAGCCCAGATTCCGCAAAATGGCTTGAAGCCATGAAATCTGAGATGGGATCCATGTATGAGAACAAAGTATGGACTTTGGTTGACTTGCCCGATGATCGGCAAGCAATTGAGAATAAATGGATCTTCAAGAAGAAGACTGACGCTGACGGTAATATTACTGTCTACAAAGCTCGACTTGTCGCAAAAGGTTTTCGGCAAGTTCAAGGGATTGACTACGATGAAACCTTCTCACCCGTAGCGATGCTTAAGTCTGTCCGAATCATGTTAGCAATTGCCGCATTTTATGATTATGAAATTTGGCAGATGGATGTCAAAACTGCATTCCTGAATGGATTTCTGGAAGAAGAGTTGTATATGATGCAACCAGAAGGTTTTGTCGATCCAAAGGGAGCTAACAAAGTGTGCAAGCTCCAGTGATCCATTTATGGACTGGCGCAAGCCTCTCAGAGTTGGAATAAACGTTTTGATAGTGTGATCAAAGCATTTGGTTTTTTACAGACTTTTGGAGAAGCCTGTATTTACAAGAAAGTGAGTGGGAGCTCTGTAGCATTTCTGATATTATATGTGGATGACATATTACTAATTGGAAATGATATAGAATTTCTGGATAGCATAAAGGGATACTTGAATAAGAGTTTTTCAATGAAAGACCTCGGTGAAGCTGCTTACATATTAGGCATTAAAATCTATAGAGATAGGTCAAGACGCTTAATTGGACTTTCACAAACCACATACCTTGACAAAATTTTGAAAAAGTTCAAAATGGATCAAGCAAAGAAAGGGTTCTTGCCTGTGTTACAAGGTGTGAAGTTGAGTAAGACTCAATGCCCGACCACTGCAGAAGATAGAAAGAATATGAAAGATGTTCCCTATGCTTCAGCCATAGGCTCTATCATGTATGCAATGCTGTGTACCAGACCTGATGTGTGCCTTGCTATAAGTCTAGCAGGGAGGTACCAAAGTAATCCAGGAGTAGATCACTGGACAGCGGTCAAGAACATCCTGAAATACCTGAAAAGGACTAAGGATATGTTTCTCATATATGGAGGTGACAAAGAGCTCATCGTAAAAGGTTACGTTGATGCAAGCTTTGACACTGATCCGGATGATTCTAAATCGCAAACCGGATACGTGTTTACATTAAACGGTGGAGCTGTCAGTTGGTGCAGTTCTAAACAAAGCGTTGTAGCGGGATCTACATGTGAAGCAGAGTACATAGCTGCTTCGGAAGCAGCAAATGAAGGAGTCTGGATGAAGGAGTTCATATCCGATCTAGGTGTCATACCTAGTGCATCGGGTCCAATGAAAATCTTTTGTGACAATACTGGTGCAATTGCCTTGGCAAAGGAATCCAGATTTCACAAGAGAACCAAGCACATCAAGAGACGCTTCAATTCCATCCGGGATCTAGTCCAGGTGGGAGACATAGAGATTTGCAAGATACATACGGATCTGAATGTTGCAGACCCGTTGACTAAGCCTCTTCCACGAGCAAAACATGATCAGCACCAAGGCTCCATGGGTGTTAGAATCATTACTGTGTAATCTAGATTATTGACTCTAGTGCAAGTGGGATACTGATGGAAATATGCCCTAGAGGCAATAATAAAGTTATTATTTATTTCCTTATATCATGATTAATGTTTATTATTCATGCTAGAATTGTATTAACCGGAAACATAATACATGTGTGAATACATAGACAAACAAAGTGTCACTAGTATGCCTCTACTTGACTAGCTCGTTAATCAAAGATGGTTATGTTTCCTAACCATGAACAAGGAGTTGTTATTTGATTAACGGGATCACATCATTAAGTGAATGATCTGATTGACATGACCCATTCCATTAGCTTAGCACCCGATCGTTTAGTATGTTGCTATTGCTTTCTTCATGACTTATACATGTTCCTATGACTATGAGATTATGCAACTCCCATTTACCAGAGGAACACTTTGTGTGCTACCAAACGTCACAACGTAACTGGGTGATTATAAAGGAGCTCTACAGGTGTCTCCAAAGGTACATGTTGGGTTGGCGTATTTCGAGATTAGGATTTGTCACTCCGATTGTCGGAGAGGTATCTCTGGGCCCTCTCGGTAATGCACATCACTTAAGCCTTGCAAGCATTGCAACTAATGAGTTAGTTGCGGGATGATGTATTACAGAACGAGTAAAGAGACTTGCCGGTAATGAGATTGAACTAGGTATTGGAATACCGACGATCGAATCTCGGGCAAATAACATACCGATGACAAAGGGAACAACGTATGTTGTTATGCGGTCTGACCGATAAAGATTTTCGTAGAATATGTAGGAGCCAATATGAGCATCCAGGTTCCGCTATTGGTTATTGACCGGAGACATGTCTCGGTCATGTCTACATTGTTCTCGAACCCGTAGGGTCCGCACGCTTAAGGTTACGATGACAGTTATATTATGAGTTTATGCATTTTGATGTAACGAAGTTTGTTCGGAGTCCCGGATGTGATCATGGACATGACGACGAGTCTCGAAATGGTCGAGACATAAAGATTGATATATTGGAAGCCTATATTTGGATATCGGAAGTGTTCCGGGTGAAATCGGGATTTTACCGGAGTACCAGGAGGTTACCGGAACCCCCCGGGAGGTACATGGGCCTTAATGGGCCTTAGTGGAAGAAGAGGAGAGGCGGCCAGGGCTGGGCCGCGCGCTCCTCCCCCTAGTCCGAATAGGACAAGGAGAGAGGGGGCCGGCGCCCCCTTCCTTCTCTCTCTCTCTCTTTTCCCACCTCGCGAATCCTATTCCAACTAGGATTGGGGGAGAAGTCCTACTCCCGGAGGGAGTAGGACTCCTCCTGGCGCGCCCTATGATGGCTGGCCGGCCTCCCCCTCTTGAACCTTTATATACGGAGGCAGGGGCACCCCTAGACAGACAAGTTGATCCACGTGATCATATTCCTAGCCGTGTGCGGTGCCCCCTTCCACCATAGTCCTCGATAATATTGTAGCGGTGCTTAGGCGAAGCCCTGTGACGGTAGTACATCAAGATCGTCACCACGCCGTTGTGCTGACGGAACTCTTCCCCGACACTTTGCTGGATCGGAGCCCGGGGATCATCATCGAGATGAACGTGTGCTAGAACTTGGAGGTGCCGTAGTTTCGGTGCTAGATCGGTCGGGCCGTGGAGACGTACGACTACATCAAATAAACGCCTCCGTTGTCGATCTACAAGGGTACGTAGATCATACTCTCCCCTCTCATTGCTATGCATCACCATGATCTTGCGTGTGCGTAGGAAATTTTTTGAAATTACTATGTTCCCCATCAATATATAGGCGGAAGAAGTACGTCAGGGGGGCCACGAGGGTGGAGGGCGCGCCTAGGGGGGTGGGCGTGCCCCCCTGCCTCGTGGCCTCCTCATAGAGCCCTCGACGTGCACTCGAAGTCTTCTGGGCTTCTTTCCTTCCAAAAATGAGTTCCGTGAAGTTTCAGGTCAATTGGACTCCGTTTGATTTTCCTTTTCTTTGAAACCCTAAAACAGGGTAAAAATAGAAACTGGCACTGGGCTCTGGGTTAATAGGTTAGTCCCAAAAATGATATAAAAGTGTATAATAAAGCCCATAAACATTCAAAACAATAGATAATATAGCATGGAGCAATCAAAAATTATAGATACGTTGGAGACGTGTCAATGACCATACCCTCGAAATCACTTCTATCTTTGCTTGCTAGTTGATCGCTCTATTGCTATGCCGTGATGCCTACCACTTGCTATATCATGCCTCCCATATTTCCATGTCAAGCCTCTAACCCACCTTTCCTAGCAAACCGTTGTTTGGCTATGTTACCGATTTTGCTCAGCCCCTCTTATAGCATTGCTAGTTGCAGGTGAAGCTGAAGTTTGTTCCATGTTGGAACATGGATATGTTGGGATATCACAATATCTCTTATTTATTTTAATGCATCTATATACTTGGTAAAGGGTGGAAGGCTCGGCCTTATGCCTGGTGTTTTGTTCGACTCTTTCCGCCCTAGTTTCCGTCATACCGGTGTTATGTTCCTTGATTTTGCGTTCCTTACGCGGTTGGGTGTTATGGGAACCCCTTGACAGTTCGCTTTGAATAAAACTCCTCCAGCAAGGCCCAACCTTGGTTTTACCATTTGCCTCACCACCACCTACTATTCCCTTGGTAGTCACACTACCGAGGGTCATCTTTATTTTAACCCCCCCGGGCCAGTGCTTCTCTAAGTGTTGGTCCAAAACAGAGCCACTTGCAGCGCCACCTCGGGGAAACTTGAGGGTTGGTTTTAGTTGTACGTAGTGTTCATCCAGTGTTGCCCTGAGAACGAGATATGTGCAGCTCCTATCGGGATGTCGGCGCATCGGGCGGTCTTGTTGGTCGTGTTTTACCATTGTCGAAATGTCTTGTAACCGGGATTCCAAGTCTGATCGGGTCTTACTGGGAGAAGGAATATCCTTCGTTGACCGTGAGAGCTTGTGATGGCTAAGTTGGGACACCCCTGCAGGGTTTTGAACTTTTGAAAGCCGTGCCCGCGGTTATGGGCAGATGGGAATTTGTTAATGTCCGGTTGTAGAGAACTTGACACCTAACTTAATTAAAATGCATCAACCGCGTGTGTAGCCGTGATGGTCTGTTCTTGGCTGGGTCCGGGAAGTGAACACGGTTCTTGTGTTATGCTTGAACGTAAGAGTTTCAGGATCACTTCTTGATCACTTCTAATTCATGACCGTTGCGTTGCTTCTCTTCTCGCTCTTATTTGCGTATGTTAGCCAC
This sequence comes from Triticum urartu, assembly GCF_056163025.1. Classification (NCBI taxonomy): domain Eukaryota; kingdom Viridiplantae; phylum Streptophyta; class Magnoliopsida; order Poales; family Poaceae; genus Triticum; species Triticum urartu. The sequence continues at coordinate 461,336,246 of NC_141873.1, read as the reverse complement.
CATATATGCTTAGTGCTTGCTGCTGCTCCACCTCACTACCCTTTCCTACCCATAAGCTTAAATAGTCTTGATCTCGCGGGTGTGAGATTGCTGAGTCCTCGTGGCTCACAGATACTTCCAAACAATTGCAGGTGTCGATGATACCAGTGCAGGTGATGCAATCGCGCTCAAGTGGGAGCTCGATGAAGATCTTGATCATTGTTGTGTTCTGTTTCCTTTTGATCAGTCGTGGAGCCCATGTTGGGACGATCGGGGATCTAGCATTTGGGGTTGTCTTTCTTTATTTTTGTTCCATAGTCGGACCTTGATTGTATTCTTGGATGATGTATGATATATTTATGTTTTGTTTGAAGTGGCGATTGTAAGCCAACTCTTTATCCCCTTCTTATTCAGTACATGGGATGTGTAAAGATTACCCCTCTTGTGACATGCCTACCATGCGGTTATGCCTCTAAGTCGGGCCCCGACACATGGGAGATATAGCCGCATCGTGGGTGTTACATAGGATCCTTGTGCCAGAGGTCAATATACTCAAGGATCAGCTTGGGAGCCAACTTCAATGGCACATTTGTGCCTTTGGCTCTAGCGGCCCTCTGCTGTCTGTCTCTGATGATTTCAGTGAGTTCATCATCATCACCTTCGTCATCAGTGGAAGGTACTGTTGGGGAACGCAATAATTTCAAAAAAAATCCTACGCACACGCAAGATCATGGTGATGCATAGCAACGAGAGGGGAGAGTGTTGTCCACGTACCCTCGTAGACCGTAAGCGGAAGCGTTATGATAGCGCGGTTGATGTTGTCGTACGTCTTCACGATCGACCGATCCTAGTACTGAAAGTATGGCACCTCCGCGATCTGCACACGTTCGGCTCGGTGACATCCCACGAACTCACGATCCAGTAGAGTGTCAAGGGAGAGATTCGTCGGCATGATGGTGTGATGACGGTGATGATGATTTTAGGCGAAACAGGGCTTCGCCTAAGCACCGCTACGATATGACCGAGGTGGATTATGGTGGAGGGGGGCACCGCACTTGGCTAAGAGATCAATGATCAACTTGTGTGTCTATCGGGTGCCCCCCTCCCCCATATATAAAGGAGTGGAGGAGGGGGAGGTCCGGCCCTCTATGGCGCGCCCTGGAGGAGTCCTACTCACTCCGGGAGTAGGATCCCCCCTTCCCTAGTTGGACTATGAGAGAAGGAAGGGGGAGAGAGGGAGGGAGGAAAGGGGGCACCGCCCCCCTTCCTAGTCCAATTCGGACCAGAGGGGGAGGGGGTGTGCGGCCTGCCCTGGCTGTCTATCTCTCCACTAAAGCCCATTATGGCCCATATACTCCCCGAGGGGTCCCAGTAACCCCACGGTACTCCGGTATATGCCCGAACTCACTCGGAACCTTTCCGATGTCCAAACATAGGCTTCCAATATATCGATCTTTATATCTTGACCATTTCGAGACTCATCGTCATGCCCGTGATCACATCCGAGACTCTGAACAACCTTCGGTTCATCAAAACACATAAACTCATAATACCGATCGTCACCGAGCGTTAAGCATGCGGACCTTATGGGTTCGAGAACTATGTAGACATGACCGAGACACGTCTCCAGTCAATAACCAATAGCGGAACCTGGATGTCCATATTGGCTCCCACATATTCTACGAAGATCTTTATCGGTCAAACCGCATAACGATATACGTTGTTCCCTTTGTCATTGGTATGTTACTTGCCCGAGATTCGATCGTCGGTATCTCAATACCTAGTTCAATCTCGTTACCGGCAAGTCTCTTTACTCGTTCCGTAATGCATCATCCCGCAACTAACTCATTAGTCACATTGCTTGCAAGGCTTATAGTGATGCGCATTACCGAGAGGGCCCAGAGATACTTCTCCGATAGACGGAGTGACAAATCCTAATCTCGATCTATGCCAACTCAACAAACACTATTGGAGACACCTGTAGAGCATCTTTATAATCACCCAGTTACGTTGTGATGTTTGATAGCACACAAGGTGTTCCTCCGGTATTTGGGAGTTGCATAATCTCATAGTCAGAGGAACATGTATAAGTCATGAAGAAAGCAGTAGCAATAAAACTGAACGATCATTATGCTAAGCTAACGGATGGGTCTTGTCCATCACATCATTCTCTAATGATGTGATCCCGTTCATCAAATGACAACACATGTCCATGGCTAGGAAACTTAACCATCTTTGATTAACGAGCTAGTCAAGTAGAGGCATACTAGGGACACTCTATTTGTCTATGTATTCACACATGTACTAAGTTTCCGGTTAATACAATTCTAGCATGAATAATAAACATTTATCATGATATAAGGAAATATAAATAACAACTTTGTTATTGCCTCTAGGGCATATTTCCTTCAATCTCCCACTTGCACTAGAGTCAATAATCTAGTTCACATTGTCATGTGATTTAACACCAATAGTTCACATATTTATGTGATTAGTTCACATCTCCATGTGACTAACACCCAAAAGTTTTACTAGAGTCAATAATCTAGTTCACATCGCTATGTGATTAACACCCAAAAAGTGATCATGTTTTTCTTGTGAGAGAAATTTAGTCAACGGGTCTGTCACAATCTGAGCCATATGTATTTTGCAAATTTTCTATGTCTACAATGCTTTGCACGGAGCTACTCTAGCTAATTGCTCCCACTTTCAATATGTATCTAGATCGAGACTTAGAGTCATCCAGATCGGTGTCAAAGCTTGCATCGACGTAACTCTTTATGACGAACTCTTTGTCACCTCCATAACCGAGAAACATTTCCTTATTGCACTAAGGATGTTTTAACCGCTGTCCAGTGATCCACTCCTGGATCACTATTGTACCCTCTTGCCAAACTTATGGTGAGGTACACAATAGGTCTGGTACACAGCGTAGCATACTTTGTAGAACCTATGACTGAGGCATAGGGAATGACTTTTCATTCTCTTTCTATTTTTTGCCGTGGTCGGGTTTTGAGTCTTTACTGAACTTCACACCTTGCAACACAGGCAAGAACTCCTTCTTCGACTGTTCCATTTTAAACTACTTCAAAATCTTGTCATGGTATGTGCTCATTGAAAATATATCAAGCATCTTGATCCATCTCTATAGATCTTGATGCTCAATATGTAAGTAGCTTCACCGAGGTCTTTCTTTGAAAAACTCCTTTCAAACATTCATTTATGCTTTCCAGAAATTTCTACATTATTTCTGATCAACAATATGTCATTCACATATACTTATCAGAAATGTTGTAGTGCTCCCACTCACTTTCTTGTAAATACAGGCTTCACCGCAAGTTTGTATAAAACCATATGCTCTGATCACTTTATCAAAGCATATATTCCAACTCCGAGATGCTTGCACCAGTCCATAGATGTATCGCTGGAGCTTGCGCACTTTGTTAGCACCTTTAGGATCGACAAAACCTTCTGGTTGCATCATATACAACTCTTCTTTAAGAAATCCATTAAGAAATGTAGTTCTGACATCCATTTGCCAGATTTCATAAAATTTGGCAACTGCTAACATGATTCAGACAGACTTTCAAGCACCGATGCGAGTGAGAAAATCTCATCGTAGTCAACACCTTGAACTTGTCGAAAACATTTTTGCGACAATTCGAGCTTTGTAGATAGTAACACTACTATCAGCGTCCATCTTCCTCTTGAAGATCCATTTATTCTCAATGACTCACCGATCATCGGGCAAGTCAATCAAAGTCCATACTTTGTTCTCATACATGGATCCCATCTCAGATTTCATGGCCTCAAGCCATTTTGCGGAATATGGGCTCATCATCGCTTCCTCATAGTTCGTAGGTTCGTCATGGTCTAGTAACATGACTTCCAGAACAGGATTACCGTACCACTCTGGTGCGGACTGTACTCTTGTTGACCTACGAGGTTCGGTAGTAACTTGATCTGAAGTTTCATGATCATCATCATTAGCTTCCTCACTAATTGGTGTAGGAATCACTGGAACTGATTTCCGTGATGAACTACTTTCCAATTTGGGAGAAGGTACAATTACCTCATCAAGTACTACTTTCCTCCCACTCACTTCTTTCGAGAGAAACTCCTTCTCTAGAAAGGATCCATTCTTAGCAACAAAATATCTTGCCTTCAGATCTGTGATAGAAGGTGTAACCAACAGTTTCTTTTGGGTATCCTATGAAGACGCACTACTCCAATTTGGGTTTGAGCTTATGAGTTTGAAACTTTTTAACTTTAAGAAACGACAGCTTTGGTTTCTTGCCAAACCATAGTTCATACGGTGTCATCTCAACGGATTTAGATGGTGCCCTATTTAACGTGAATGCAGCTGTCTCTAATGCATAACCTCAAAAAGATAGTGGCAAATCAGTAAGAGACATCATAGATCGCACCATATCCAATAAAGTACGATTACAATGTTCGGACACACCATTATGCTGTGGTGTTCCAGGTGGCGTGAGTTGCGAAACTATTCCACATTGTTTCAAATGAAGACCAAACTTGTAACTCAAATATTCGCCTCAGCGATCAGATCGTAGAAACTTTATTTTCTTGTTACGATGATTTTCCACTTCACTCTGAAATTCTTTGAACTTTTCAAATGCTTCAGACTTATGTTTCATTAAGTAGATATACCCATATCTGCTCAAATCATCTGTGAAGGTCAGAAAACAACGATACCCGCCGCGAGCCTCAACACTTATCGGATCGCATACATCAGTATATATTATTTCCAATAAGTCAGTTGCTCGCTCCATTGTTCCGGAGAACGGAGTCTTAGTCATCTTGCCCATGAGGCATGGTTCGCAAGCATCAAGTGATTCCAGAAGTCCATCAGCATGGAGTTTCTTCATGCGCTTTACACCAATATGACCTAAACGGCAGTGCCACATATAAGTTCCACTATCATTATTAACTTTGCATCTTTTGGCTTCAATATTATGAATATGTGTATTATTACGATCGAGATTCAATAAACCATTTATATTGAGTGTATGACCATAGAAGGTTTTATTCATGTAAATAGAACAACAATTATTCTTTGACTTAAATGAATAATACGTATTGCAATAAGCATGATCCAATCATATTTATGCTCAACGCAAACACCAAATAATATTTATTTTAGGTTCAACACTAATCCCGAAGGTAAAGGGAGTGTGTGATGGTGATCTTATCAACCTTGGAATCACTTCCAACTCTCATCATCACCTCGCCCTTAACTAGTCTCTGTTTATTTTGCAACTCCCGTTTCGAGTTACTACTCTTAGCAACTGAACCAGTATAAAACACTGATGGGTTGCTATAAACACTAGTAAAGTACACATCAATAACATGTATATCAAATATACCTTTGTTCACTTTGCCATCCTTCTTATCCGCCAAGTATCTAAGGCAGTTCCACTTCCAGTGACCATTTCCTTTGCAGTAGAAGCACTCAGTTTCAGGCTTGGGTCTATCTTTGGGCTTCTTCATGGGAGTGGCAACTTGCTTGCCATTCTTCTTGAAGTTCCCTTTCTTTCCCTTTCCCTTTTACTTGAAACTAGTGGTTTTGTCAACCATCAGCATTTGACGCTTTTCTTGATTTCTACCTTCGTCGATTTCAGCATCACGAAGAGCTCGGGAATCGTTTTCGTCATCCCTTGCATATTATAGTTCATCACTAAGTTCTAGTAACTTGGTGATAGTGACTAGAGAAATTTATCAATTACTATCTTATCTGGAAGATTAACTCCCACTTGATTCAAGAAATTGTAGTACCCAGACAATCTGAGCACATACTCACTGGTTGAGCTATTCTCCTCCATCTTGTAGGCAACGTACTGTCAGAGGTCTCATACCTCTCGACACGGGTATGAGTACCAATTTCAACTCTTAGAACATCTTATATGTTCCGTGGCATTCAAAATGTTTTTGAAGTCCCGGTTCTAAGCCGTAAAGCATGGTGCACTAAACTATTAAGTAGTCATCATACCGAGCTTTGTCAAACGTTCATAATGTCTGCATCTGCTCCTGCAATAGGTCTGTCGCCTAGCGGTGCATCAAGGACATAATTCTTTTGTGCGGCAATGAGGATAATCCTCAGATCACGGACCAAGTCCACATCATTGCTACTATCATCTTTCAACTTATTTTTCTCTAGGAACATATCAAAATTAAACGGGAAGCTACATCGCAAGCTATTGATCTACAACATAGATATGCAATTACTATCAGGACTAAGTTCATGATAAATTAAAGTTCAATTAATCATATTACTTAAGAACTCCCACTTAGATAGACATCCCTCTAATCATCTAAGTGATCACGTGATCCATATCAACTAAACCATGTCCGATCATCACGTGAGATGGAGTAGTTTTCAATGGTGAACATCTCTATGTTGATCATATATTCTATATGATTCATGCTCGACCTTTCGGTCTCCCGTGTTCCGAGGCCATATCTGCATATGCTAGGCTCGTTAAGTTTAACCCGAGTATTCCGCGTGTGCAAAACTGGCTTGTGATGTCTAATACACAACCTTCTTCTTGTAGACGTTGTTGGGCCTCCAAGTGCAGAGGTTTGTAGGACGGTAGCAAATTTCCCTCAAGTGGATGACCTAAGGTTTATCTATCCGTGGGAGGTGTAGTATGAAGATGGTCTCTCTCAAACGACCCTGCAACCAAATAGCAACGAGTCTCTTGTGTCCCCAACACACCCAATACAATGGTAAATTGTATAGGTGCACTAGTTCGGCGAAGAGATGGTGATACAAGTGCAATATGGATGATAGATATAGGTTTTTGTAATCTGAAAAATATAAAAACAGCAAGGTAACTAATGATAAAAGTGAGCACAAACGGTATTGCAATGCGTTGAAACAAGGCCTAGGGTTCATACTTTCACTAGTGCAAGTTCTCTCAACAATAATAACATAATTGGATCATATAACTATCCCTCAACAGGCAACAAAGAGTCACTCCAAAGTTACTAATAGCAGAGAACAAACTAAGAGATTATGGTAGGGTACGAAATCACCTCAAAGTTATCGTTTCTGATCGATCTACCATAGAGTTCGTACTAGGATAACACCTTAAGACACAAATCAATCAAAACCCTAATGTCACCTAGATACTACAATGTCACCTCAAGTATCCGTGGGTATGATTATACGATATGCATCACACAATCTCAGATTCATCTATTCAACCAACACAAAGAACTTCAAAGAATGCCCCAAAGTTTCTACCGGAGAGTCAAGACGAAAACGTGTGCCAACCCCTATGCATAGGTTCATGGGCGGAACCCGCAAGTTGATCACCAAATCATACCTCAAGTGGATCAATAGAATACCCCATTGTCACCACGGGTATCCCACGCAAGACATACATCAAGTGTTCTCAAATCCTTAAAGACTCAATCCGATAAGATAACTTCAAAGGGAAAACTCAATCCATTAGAAGAGAGTAGAGGGGGAGAAACATCATAAGATCCAACTATAATAGCAAAGCTCGCGATACATCAAGATCGTACCACCTCAAGAACACGAGAGAGATCGAGAGAGAGAGAGAGATCAAACACATAGCTACTGGTACATACCCTCAGCCCCGAGGGTGGACTACTCCCTCCTCATGGAGAGCACCGGGATGATGAAGATGGCCACCGAAGAGGGATTCCCCCTCCAGCAGGGTGCCGGAAGGGGTCTAGATTGTTTTCGGTGGCTATGGAGGCTTCTGGCGGCGGAACTCCCGATCTATTCTGCTCCTTGAAGTTTTTAGGGTATATGGGTATATATAGGAGGAAGAAGTACGTCGGTGGATCTCCAGGCAGTCCACGAGGCAGGGGCATGCCCAGGGGGTGGGCGCGCCCCCCACCCTCGTGGGCAGCCCGGGACTCTCCTGGTCCATCTCTGATACTCCGTGGGCTTCTTCTGGTCCAAAAATAAGTTTCGTGAAGTTTCAGGTCAATTGGACTCCGTTTGATTTTCCTTTTCTGCGATACTCTAAAACAAGGGAAAAAACAAAAACTGGCAGTGGGCTCTGGGTTAATAGGTTAGTACCAAAAATAATATAAAAGTGCATAATAAAGCCCATAAACATCCAAAACAGATAATATAATAGCATGGAACAATCAAAAATTATAGATACTTTGGAAACGTATCAGCATCCCCAAGCTTAATTCCTGCTCGTCCTCGAGTAGGTAAATGATAAAAACAGAATTTTTGATGTGGAATGCTACCTAACATATTTATCCATGTAATCTTCTTTATTGTGGCATGAATATTCAGATCCATAAGATTCAAGACAAAAGTTTAATATTGACATAAAAATAATAATATTTCAAGCATACTAACTAAGCAATTATGTCTTCTCAAAATAACATGGCAAAAGAAAGCTATCCCTATAAAATCATATAGTCTAGCTATGCTCCATCTTCACCACACAAACTATTTAAATCATGCACAACCCCGATGACAAGCCAAGCAATTGTTTCACACTTTTGATGTTCTCAAACTTTTTCAATCTTCACGCAATACATGAGCGTGAGCCATGGGTATAGCACTATATGTGGAATAGAAGGGTGGTTGTGGAGAAGACAAAAAGGGAGAAGATAGTCTCACATCAACTAGGCGTATCAAAGGGCTATGGATATGCCCATCAATAGATATCAATGTGAGTGAGTAGGGATTGCCATGCAACGGATGCACTAGAGCTATAAATGTATGGATGCTCAACAAAAGAAACTAAGTGGGTGTGCATCCAACTTGCTTGCTCACGAAGACCTAGGGCACTTGAGGAGGCCCACTTTTGGAATATACAAGCCAAGTTCTATAATGAAAATTTCCCACTAGTAAATGAAAGTGACAAAACAAGAGACTCTCTATCATGAAGATCATGGTGCTACTTTGAAGCACAAGTGTGGAAAAAAGGATAGTAGCATTGTCCCTTTTATTTTATTTTTTATTTGGCATTTCCCTTTTTTATTTGGCCTTTCTTTTTTATTTGGCCTTTCTTTTTTTTCTCATTTTTTGGCCTTTCTTTTTTTTGGGGACAGTACTCTATGAATGATGATCATCACACTTCTATTTATTTACAACTCAATGATTACAACTCGATACTAGAACAAAGTATGACTCTATATGAATGCCTCCGGTGGTGTACCGAGATGGGCAATGAATCAAGAGTGACATGTATGAAAGAATTATGAATGGTGGCTTTGCCACAAATATGATGTCAACTACATGATCATGCAAAGCAATATGACAATGATGGAGCGTGTCATAATAACGGAACGGTGGAAAGTTGCATGGCAATATATCTCGGAATGGCTATGGAAATGCCATAATAGGGAGGTATATGGAAATGTCAATATATCTCAGTGGCTGTTTTGAGGAAGGTATATGGTGGGTTTATGATACCGGCGAAAGGTGCGCGGTATTAGAGTGGCTAGCAATGGTGGAAGGGTGAGAGTGCGTATAATCCATGGACTCAACATTAGTCATAAAGAACTCACATACTTATTGCAAAAATCTATTAGTTATCGAAACAAAGTACTACGGAATGCTCCTAGGGGGATAGATTGGTAGGAAAATACCATCGCTCGTTCCCGACCGCCACTCGTAAGGAAGACAATCAATAAATAAATCATACTCCGACTTCGTCACATAACGGTTCACCATACGTGCATGCTACGGGAATCACAAAGTTCAACACAAGTATTTATCAAATTCACAACTACTCAACTAGCATGACTCTAATATCACCATCTTCATATCTCAAAACAATTATCAAGTATCAAACTTCTCTTAGTATTCAATGCACTTCATATGAAAGTTTTTATTATATCCCTCTTGGATGCCCATCATATTAGGACTAGTCTCATAACCAAAGCAAACTACCATGCTGTTGTAAAGACTCTCAAAATAATATAAGTGAAGCACGAGAGTTCATCTATTTCTTCAAAATAAAACCACCGCCGTGCTCTAAAAAGATATAAGTGAAGCACTAGAGCAAATGACAAACTACTCTGAAAGATATAAGTGAAGATCAATGAGTAGTCGAATAATTATGCAACTATGTGAAGACTATAACATTTAAGAATTTCAGATCTTGGTATTTTATTCAAACAGCAAGCAAAACAAAATAAAATGATGCTCCAAGCAAAACACGTATCATGTGGTAAATAAAAAATAGCTCCAAGTAAAGTTACCGATGAACGAAGACGAAAGAGGGGATGCCTTCCGGGGCATCCCCAAGCTTAGGCTCTTGGTTGTATTTGAATATTACCTTGGGGTGCCTTGGGCATTCCCAAGCTTAGGCTCTTGCCACTCCTTATTCCATAATCCATCGATTCTTTACCCAAAACTTGAAAACTTCACAACACAAAACTTAACAGAAAACTCGTAAGCTCCGTTAGCGAAAGAAAACAAAACACCACTTCAAGGTACTGTAATGAACTAATTATTTATTTATATTGGTGTTAAAACTACTGTATTCCAACTTCTCTATGGTTTATAAACTCTCTTACTAGCCATAGATTCATCAAAATAAGTAAACAACACATGAAAAACAGAATCTGTCAAAAACAGAACAGTCTGTAGTAATCTGTAACTAACGCAAACTTCTGGAACCTAAAAAGTTCTAAAATAAATTTCTGGAAGTGAGGAATTTATCTATTAATCATCTGAAAAAATAATTAACTAAATATCACTCTCCAATAAAAAATGGCAGCATTTCTCGTGAGCGCTAAAGTTTCTGTTTTTTACAGCCTGATCGCAAAGACTTTCCTCAAGTCTTCCCACAGGTTCTACTTCGCACAAACACTAATTAAAATCATAAAACCACATCTAAACAGAGGCTATATGACTTATTTATTACTAAACAGGAACAAAAAACAAGAAACAAAAATAAAGTTGGGTTGCCTCCCGACAAGCGCTATCGTTAAACGCCCCTAGCTAGGCATGATGATTTCAACGATGCTCACATAAAATATAAGAATTGTAACATAAAGAGAGCATCATGAAGAATATGACTAGAACATTTAAGTCTAACCCACTTCCTATGCATAGGTATTTTGTGAGCAAATAACTTGTGGGAACAAGAATCAACTTGCATAGGAAGGTAAAACAAGGATAACTTCAAGATTTTCAACACATAGAGAGGAAACTTGATATTATTGCAATTCCTACAAGCATATATTCCTCCCTCATAATAAATTTCAGTAGCATCATGAATGAATTCAACAATATAGCTATCACATAAAGCATTATTTTCATGATGCATAAGCATATAATTTTTATTACTCTCCACATAAGCAAATTTCTTCTCATGAATAGTAGTGGGAGCAAACTCAACAAAATAATTATCATGTGAGGCATAATCCAATTGAAAACTAAAATCATGATGACAAGTTTCATGCATATCATTATTCTTTATAGCATACAAGTCATCACAATAATCATCATAGATAGCAACTTTGTTCTCATAATCAATTGGAACCTCTTCCGAAATAGTGGATTCATCACTAAATAAAGTCATGACCTCTCCAAATCCACTTTCATCAATATAATCATCATAAATAGGTGGCATGCTTTCATCATAATAAATTTGCATATCAAAACTTGGGAGACTAAAACTATCATCTTCATTAAACATAGCTTCCCCCAAGCTTGGGACTAACATTAATTGCAGCAAATATATTCTCAAAAACATCATCTTCATCAAACATAGCTTCCCTAAGCTTGGGCCTTTTCATATCATAAGCATAATCACTCTCATCATTAATAGTATGGATAGCACCAATAGTATAGCAATTATCATCATCACAAGGAGTAATAGGAGCAACATCATTTGGGAGAGATACCTTATTACCTTTGCTTCTCCATATTTTCTTTTTCTTCTTCACATCATGTGTGGGTTTAATCCTCTTTTTGGAGCTCCTTATTAATGAGATTGGTTGAATAGAAGGCTCCTCCTTGTTACCTTATTCATCATAAGAAATAATAGGAGGATATTGGTAAGTCTCTTACCTTTCATTAGTATTCTCTTCATCTTCTATTTGTTTTCTTTTCTTTATGTAATTGGCAATTTAAGGATTTTCAACGCAATTCACCGCACAATACATATAAATTTCTTCTAGATCAATATCGAGGAATTTCTCGAGGTTATATTCTGGAATAATCTTAGTTTGACGTTTCATTTCTTCATAACCCAAAAGCAAACTAAGTTCATTATAATGTGCAAGGGAAATCAAGTCATCACAATTTTTGGACACGATTCGATCATGAAACAATTTGCATTTGATATTTAAATGACCATGTTTATTGCAAAGTTCACAAGTACGGCTAAGAAAATTTAAATTTTCAGCACAAACATCTAGCCTTTCTTGCAACCATTTAGTTTCTAAGTACTTATGCCTCTTGCAAAATCTATCTTCCCTAATTGGTGTGTACTTGCAAACTCTATGCACTCCACAAAAATCGACATGCTTATAAGAGACATTCTCATCATGACTAGTGCAATCATCATTAGTACTATGGATATTCAAAGAGTTCATAATAATAACATTGCAATCATGCTCATCATTCAAAGATTTCGTGCCAAACATTTTACTGCATTCTTCTTCTAACACTTTGGCACAATTTTCCTTTCCATCATACTCACGAAAGATATTAAAAAGATGAAGCGTATGAGGCAAACTCAATTCCATATTTTTTGTGTAGTTTTCTTTTATAAACTAAACTAGTGCTAAAACAAGAAACAAAAAGATTTGATTACATGATCTAAAGATATACCTTCAAGCGCTAACCTCCCCGGCAACGGCGCTAGAAAAGAGCTTGATGTCTACTACACAACCTTCTTCTTGTAGACGTTGTTGGGCCTCCAAGTGCAGAGGTTTGTAGGACAGTAGAAAATTTCCCTGAAGTGGATGACCTAAGGTTTATCAATCCGTGGGAGGCGTAGGATGAAGATGGTATCTCTCAAACAACCCTGCAACCAAATAGCAACGAGTCTCTTGTGTCCCCAACACACCCAATACAATGGTAAATTGTATAGGTTTTTGTAATCTGAAAATATAAAAACAGCAAGGTAAGTAATGATAAAAGTGAGCAGAAACGGTATTGCAATGCGTTGAAACAAGGCCTAGGGTTCATACTTTCACTAGTGCAAGTTCTCTCAACAATAATAACATAATTGGATCATATAACTATCCCTCAACATGCAACAAAGAGTCACTCCGAAGTCACTAATAGCGGAGAACACACGAAGAGATTATGGGGTACGAAGCCACCTCAAAGTTATCCTTTCTGATCGATCTATCATAGAGTTTGTACTAGAATAACACCTTAAGACAAAAATCAATCAAAACCCTAATGTCACATGGATACTCCAATGTCACCTCAAGTATCCGTGGGTATGATTATACGATATGCATCACACAATCTTAGATTCATCTATTCAACCAACACAAAGAACTTCAAAGAGTGCCCCAAAGTTTCTACCGGAGAGTCAAGACGAAAACATGTGCCAACCCCTATGCATAGGTTCATGGGCGGAACCCGCAAGTTGATCAGCAAAACATACCTCAAGTGGATCAATAGAATACCCCATTGTCACCACGGGTATCCCACGCAAGACATACATCAAGTGTTCTCAAATCCTTAAAGACTCAATCCGATAAGATAACTTCAAAGGGAAAACTCAATCCATTACAAGAGAGTAGAGGGGGAGAAACATCATAAGATCCAACTATAATAGCAAAGCTCGCGATACATCAAGATCGTACCACCTCAAGAACACGAGAGAGAGAGAGAGAGAGAGATCAAACACATAGCTACTGGTACATACCCTTAGCCCCGAGGGTGGACTACTCCCTCCTCATGGGGAGCACCGGGATGATGAAGATGGCCACCGAAGAGGGATTCCCCCTCCGTCAGGGTGCCGGAATGGGTCTAGGTTGGTTTTCAGTGGCTATGGAGGCTTCTGGCGGCGGAACTCCCAATCTATTCTGCTCCTCGAAGTTTTTAGGGTATATGGGTATATATAGGAGGAAGAAGTACGTCGGTGGATCTCCGGGCTGTCCACGAGGCAGGGGGCGTGCCCAGGGGGTGGGCGCGCCCCCCACCCTCGTGGTCAGCCCGAGACTCTCCTGGTCCATCTCCAATACTCCGTGGGCTTCTTCTGGCCCAAAAATAAGTTCCGTGAAGTTTCAGGTCAATCGGACTCCGTTTGATTTTCCTTTTCTGCGATACTCTAAAACAAGGAAAAACACAAAAACTGGTACTGGGCTCTGGGTTAATAGGTTAGTCCCAAAAATAATATAAAAGTGCATAATAAAGCCCATAAACATCCAAAACAGATAATATAATAGCATGGAACAATCAAAAATTGTAGATACGTTGGAGACGTATCAGCTTGCACCCGTTGTATGTGAACGTAGAGCTTATCACACCCGATCATCACGTGGTGTCTCAGCACGAAGAACTGTCGCAACGGTGCATACTCAGCGAGAACACTTATACCTTGAAATTTAGTGAGGGGTCATCTTATAATGCTACTGACGTACTAAGCAAAATAAGATGCATGAAAGATAAACATCACATGCAATCAAAATATGTGACATGATATGGCCATCATCTTCTTGTGCCTTTGATCTCCATCTCCAAAGTACCATCATGATCTCCATGGTCATCGGCATGACACCATGATCTCCATCATCTTGATCTTTATCAATGTGTCATCACATGGTCATCTCGCCAACTATTACTTTTGCAATTATTGCTATCACATAGCGATAAAGTAAATCAATTACGTGGCGCTTGCATCTTATGCAATAATGAGACAACCATAAGGCTCCTGCCAGTTGCCGATAACTTCAACAAAACACGATCATCTCATACAACAATTTATATCTCATCATGTCCTGACCATATCACATCACAACATGCCCTGTAAAAAAAATTACACATCCTCTACTTTGTTGTTGCAAGTTTTACATGGCTGCTACGGGCTGAGCGAGAACCATTCTTACCTACGCATCAAAAACCATAACGCGGTATAGTGATTGCTTTTTGATCTTCAGAAAGAACCATGTTCATTGAATCCGATTCAACTAAAGTTGGAGAAACTGACACCCACCAGCCACCTGTGTGCGAAGCACGTCGGTAGAACCAGTCTCGCGTAAGCGTAGCGTAATGTCGGTCTAGGCCGCTGAGGGAGTCCTGGATTAGGGGGTCTCCGAACAGCCGGACTATATCCTTTGGTCGGACTATTGGACTATGAAGATACAAGATTGAAGACTTCGTCCCGTGCCCGGATAGGACTCTCCTTGGCATGGAAGGCAAGCTTGGCAATACGGATATGTAGATCTCCTCCCTTGTAACCGACTCTGTGTAACCCTAGCCCCCTCCGATGTCTATATAAACTAGAGGGTTTAGTCCGTAGGACAACAACAATCATACCATAGGCTAGCTTCTAGGGTTTAGCCTCTATGATCTCGTGGTAGATCAACTCTTGTAATACTCATATCATCAAGATCAATCAAGCAGGACGTAGGGTATTACCTCCATCAAGAGGGCCCGAACCTGGGTAAACATCGTGTCCCCCGCCTCATGTTACCATCCGCCTTAGACGCACAGTTCAGGACCCCCTACCCGAGATACGCCGGTTTTGACACCAACATTGGTGCTTTAATTGAGAGTTCCACTGTGCCGTCACCGTAAGGCTTGATGGCTCCTTCGATCATCGGTAACGATGCGGTCCAGGGTGAGGTTTTCCTCCCCGGACAGATCTTCGTATTTGGCGGCTTCGCACTGCGGTCCAACTCGCTTGGCCATCTAGAGCAGATCAAGAGCTACGCCCCTGGCCATCGGATCAGGTTCGGAAACTTAAACTACACTGCCGACATCCGCGGAGACTTGATCTTCAACGGATTCGAGCCCATGTCAGGTGCACCGCACAATCACAACAAGCATGACGTAACTCTGCCGTCAGACAGTGTTCGGGAAATCACACCGGAAACTACTCCGGCCTTTAATCCGGAGCAAATTGCGCCATCCGAGGACGGGTGGATAGACCCCGCCATGGAGGCCGCACTCTCAGTGGCGATAGAGCCGGATACTGACTTCACCCCTTACGAGAGCCGTGTTGCCGAACCATTGGATTCATCTCCGGCCATGGACTCTGAGCCGCCTGTGTCCATGCCTATCGAATCCGATTGGGCGTCGATCATGGAGTTCACCTCCGCGGATATCTTTCAGCACTCACCTTTCGGCGATGTGCTAAATTCATTAAGGTCTCTCTCCTTTTTATGAGAACCTTGGCCGAACTATGTCCGGCTAGAATGGGATACGGATGACGAAGAAATTTGCTCCCCACCCACCACCCACTTAGTAGCCACTATCGACGATTTAACCAACATGCTCGACTTCGACTCCGAAGACATCGACGGTATGGACGACGATGTAGGAGACGAGCTGGTACCACCGCCCATAGGGCGCTGGACCGCCACCTCATCATATGATATATACATGGTGGACACCCCCAAAGAAGGCAATGGCGACGGGACAGCGGAGGATGACCCCTCCAAGAAGCAACCCAAGCGCCGACGTCAGCGGCGCCACTCTAAGTCCCGCCATAGCAAAAGTAGTGATACCGTCACAAGAGACAATAACACTCCGGATAGTGTCGAAGATGACAACAATCCCCTCCAGCACGATTTAGAGCGGGAGGGTGAACAAGCTAGCCCTCCAGAGCGGGCAGCAGATAGAGAATCGGAGGAAGACAATTACATGCCTCTCTCCGAAGACGAGGTGAGCCTCAGCGACAAAGAATTTATCGTGTCTGAGGATCCCGTCGAGCAGGAGTGCTTCAAGCGCCGGCTTATTGCCACAGCAAATAGCTTGAAGAAAAAGCAACAACAGCTTCAGGCTAATCAAGATTTGCTAGCAGACAGATGGACCAAAGTCCTTGCGGCCGAGGAATACGAATTCGAGTGCCCCTCCAAGAGTTACCCAAAGCGCAGGTCGCTACCCCTATTCGAGGAGGAAGCACTGAAACCTACATCACCAGTGTACAATGCGGCTGACCGGCCACCTCGTGGCCGAGCCAGAGAGGCGTTTCAGCCTGAAGTTCAGCCTGCACCCCGCCGCCACTCAAAGAAAATATCAAGGCCTGGGACAACACGCGGGACCTGCAAGACATATTGGAAAGTAGGGCAAAACATGCAAGGTCGATATACGGGTCACGGGGGCGTGCGCCAACACGGGACGATGACCGTCACGCCGGATACACTAAAAGTAAATCCGGCCGGGCCGAATACAGTAGACAAGACTCATATAAACTGCGTCGTGATATAGCCCGGCACAGAGGCGCCACACACCCCCTATGCTTCACTGATGAAGTTATGGATCACGAATTCCCAGAGGGTTTTAAACCCGTAAATATCGAATCATATGATGGTACAACAGATCCCGCTGTATGGATTGAGGATTTCCTCCTCCACATCCACATGGCTCACGGTGATGATCTGCATGCCATCAAGTACCTCCCACTAAAACTTAAAGGACCAGCTCGGCATTGGCTGACTAGCCTGCCAGCAGACTCCGTCGGCAGTTGGGAGGATTTGGAAGATGCATTCCTTGACAACTTCCAGGGCACTTATGTGCAACCACCAGATGCTGACGACTTGAGCCATATAACTCAGCAGCCAGGGGAATCGGCCAGGCAAATCTGGACACGGTTCCTAACTAAGAAAAACCAAATTGTCGACTGTCCGGATGCAGAGGCCTTAGCGGCATTCAAGCATAACATCCGTGACGAGTGGCTCGCCCGACACCACGGCCAGGAGAAGCTGAAATCTATGGCAGCCCTCACGACACTCATGACCCGCTTTTGCGCGGGCGAGGATAGCTGGCTGGCTCGCAGCAACAACACATCAAGGAATCTGAGCACTTTGGGTACTAAAGATGCCAACGGCAGACCACGTCGTAACAGACACAAGCGCCGCAACAACGGCGATAACGCCGATGATACGGCAGTCAACGCCGGATTCAGAGGCTCCAGATCCGGTCAGCAGAAAAAACCATTCAAAAGAAGTAATCCGGGCCCGTCCAGTTTGGATCGCATACTTGATCGCTTGTGTCAAATCCACGGCACCCCGACAAGCCAGCCAATCACACCAACAGAGAATGCTGGGTGTTCAAGCAGGCCGGCAAGTTGAATGCCGAAAACAAGGACAAGGGGCTGCACAGTGATGACGAGGAGGAGCCCTGGCCGCCGAACACGGGAGGACAGAAGAGGTTCCCCCCACAAGTGAAGACGGTGAACATGATATACGCAACCCACATTCCCAAGAGGGAACGGAAGCGTGCACTAAGGGACGTCTATGCCATAGAGCCCGTCGCCCCAAAGTTCAACCCATGGTCCTCTTGTCTGATCACCTTCAATCGTAGGGACCACCCCACTAGTATCCGTCATGGCGGATCCGCCGCATTGCTCCTAGACCCCATCATCGATGGATTTCACCTCACTCGAGTCCTTATGGACGGTGGCAGCAGCCTGAACCTGCTCTATCAGCATACAATGCGCAAAATGGGTATAGATCCTTCAAGGATCAAACCCACCAAAACCACCTTTAAGGGCGTCATCCCAGGTGTAGAGGCCCATTGCACGGGCTCAATCACACTAGAAGTAGTCTTCGGATCTTCGGACAACTTCCGAAGCGAGGAGTTAATCTTCGATATCGTCCCGTTCCGCAGTGGCTATCACGCACTGCTCGGGCGAACCGCATTTGCAAAATTCAATGCGGTACCGCATTACGCATACCTCAAGCTCAAGATGCCAGGACCTAGGGGGGTCATAACAGTCAATGGAAACACAGAACGCTTGCTCCGTACGGAGGAGCACACAGCGGCCCTCGCAGCAGAAGCACAAAGCAGCCTTTTAAGGCAAACCGCCAATTCGGCGATACAGCCCCTAGACACCGTTAAGCGAGTCCCGAGTAACCCGCAACAGGATCGCCTGGCACATTCAGAGCTCGCCTAGCAATTCGGCCCCCGTCCCAGTCCCTGTAACATCCCAAATTTTCAATTTGGAATGTTATGCATAAATCATTCATGCATATCATATTTTATTGCACTTCGTTTTGTGAATCCTCGAAATCCTAAGCAACTCAAGGACCCTCGGGGAGAGTTGGGGATTTCCCTGTTTTCATATTTGAGTTTTATCAAATATTGAAACGAGGATTTTTGGTTTTAATTATTTTTCTCTCCAAAAATATTTCATATTAAAATACATGAGAGGAGATAATACGACTTCTCCAAAATAAATGAAATATTGGAGGAAAAAGATTAAAATCAAATATTTGATTTTTATCTGGAGTTAATTGCTATTTTATTTGAATTAGAAAAATTGCACGTTTTTCAAAGTTGCATTTTAGGGCCAAGAAAATGTTCATCTTGTTCTAAATATTTTATTTAGACGGTGAAAATTTGTTTTGGCATTTTTAGAATTTTATTTTATTTTCTAGGATTTTTTTTAGTTTTGGCGGAATTATTTAAAAAACGCGCAGTGGCTAACTGGGCCGAAGCCCAGCCGCTGGCCCACTCCCCGCGCCGCCATCTCCTAGCGGGAGACCGCCGCCGCGCCGCCCGAACCGGAGTCCGGCCGGGACTCCACTCCACTCCCCGCGTCGTGCCCCCTCCCCCAAGCCACGCCGCCCCCGCCTCCTTATAAGCCGCCACCCCGCCGCCCGCAACCGCACCGCCGCCGCTCGCTTGCCGCGCCGCCCCGCTGCCCGCTTGCCGCGCCGCCGCCACCCCTCACCGGAGCCGCCGCCGCCACCCTTTGCCCGCATCGCCGCCGCCCCGCACTGCCCCGCCCTCACCGGAGCCGACCCCGCCGCGCCGGACTTCGCCGGAGGTAGAATCGTTCGGTTTTTAAAAAAAAGCCCGGTTCGTTTTTTTAGAAACCCTAGTTTTTTTGGATAGACCGGTTCACCGGTTTTTCACGGTTTAGTTACTTTGCGGACGTTCGTCCGTACGTTCGTTTTAACGAACGGAGTTTACTCGTTATTAACAGACAACGAACGCTCGTTCGTTAGCCTATTCGTCAGTTTTCTTTTTCTCGAATTTTCCGCGATTATTTTCAGTCGCAATTTCTGATCCGATTTTCGTTTTAGTTTATCTTTTCGCTCGTTTGTCGGAATCAGGCGATTCAAGCGCCTAGATCTTCGTCTCGAAACCCTCCTTCCGTTTAACCAACTTGAACAAGCTTTTGCTACTTTAAAATTTGACCCTAGTCCAGATTAGTAAACGGACCTTGTTTCTTTCGCAGTTTGAGTTTCATTGCTCCGTTTGATTTGATTCTTTTCGCAAACCGGAGTTCTTGAGTTGAGCTTTCTGGTTAGATCTTCTTGTTTGAGTTTTACCCGTGTTTCTTTGCTTGATTGCTTATGTGTGCTATTGTTTGTCTGCGATAGAACACCCAGAGTGCGAAGCGTGCTACTACTAATCCCTAGGTTTTGCGGATCATCAGCAAGGCAAGTAACACTTTGATCACACCCCTTTATCACCCAGTTTTTATGCATTAGTTCCAATCCTCAAACATTGCATGGTTAGGATGTGATTAATATGTGATTTAGGAAGTAGTTGATGAGGTAGAACCTATTGCCCTGTTATATTCAAACCCTTGGGAGTTACTTCTACGTATTGCTTATATTGCTATGCAATGCTCGTAGACGTGGTTGGGTGAGTGAAATCCATGACAGATGTGAGATTGTTAATTAATGGTTCAACTTAAGGTGGCAACTTGAATACACATCTGGGTGGATTGTTTGTTGGGCACCTGGAGAATCCAGTGTTGTCCTAGGATATCCCGGAGTACCTGTGTGATAATCCTATGGTCCGCCACCCAGGCTCAAAGGGAACTGAGATATTTTCATGCTAGAAACTTCCGTGTGTAGCCACGAGCTATTATGGGCTCTAGCATAGTGGAGTAAGTTGCGTGAAGCTCCCGAAGAGGTGGATCAGCAGGTAGTGGGATGTAGGTTTGGTATGGTCTGCCCAGAGTAAGGAGTTAATGCTCCTGAAAAACTGTGTCTCGGTCATCCGTTTCTCAAACACCCTGTAGTGCGAGAAATCCAACGGAGGAGATCGAGTCTTGTGGGGAAAAGTGTGCAAACCTCTGCAGAGTGTATAAACTAATCATGGTTAGCCGTGTCCCCGGTTATGGACAGCTTGAGTATCTAGTACTTGGAGTATCATAAGTATCTCATCACTCTAAACTAATATTGTTGGGTTGTTAATTACTTTAATTGGGTTTGAGTTGGAAGAACCTTCTCAATGATGTTTCAACTACCATGATAGTTAAATAAAATCTATTCCTTCGTTGTAGGGGAAAATTGGCTTTTCGCAAAAACTATAACCATAGAGCTTTCCACCAGCCAAATATGCATATAGTGATAGCATTATTCTGTTCTTGCTCTACTGTGTTATCTTGCCAGCATATTCCATGTGCTGACCCGTTTTCGGGCTGCAACATATTATGTTGCAGACTTTTCAGACGAGGAGTAAGGTTCGTTAGGTCGTTGTCGTGCAGCTCAGCTATGTCGTTGGAGTTGATGGACTCACTTTATCTTCCAAGCCTTTCGTTGTTATCGTATTAGATGGCCTTAAGCCATATTTATTGTAATAAGTTCTCTTTTGAGACATTCGATGTAATAAGTGTGTGATTGCTACTCTATTATAAATCCTCGAGTACTGTGTGTGTCAGCATTACCGATCCAGGGATGACACTGAAGCACAGAGACTTGACCGTTTGAGGTCGGGTCGCTACAGTCCCAGTCAAGCACGAAATCTGTGTCGCGCATACATAATTACACACTGAAAATATCATGGGCATAGGCGGGGGCACGATCAAGGCACGTCCCGCAATGCGGCTTAACCGCCCTAGGGGTTGCATACCTTTATCATTTTTTCTCTTTCAGGACCTTACTCTCTGGAAGCCCTCTCCGGCAGTATGATTGCCGAACACATTACGGGAAGGAACAACCAAGGAGGCAAGAAAGCTAAGACGTATAAGGGAACCCCCAGGTGGTCTCTCATAACAATCGACATACCCACTTTTTACTACACCATACGCAGCTTGCCCTTGGATAGGACATGTCAAATAGTCCTATTTTTTTGCTTATTGCACTACTTGTATCAGTACGCTTCGACGTATTATTTAAATAACGATGCATAGCATTAGTCTATTATTGCATTATCCATCCCTTTTTTCTTATATGTTCATTTACGACAACTTGCACCCGTACATTTTCGTATGGTCAGTACGCCAGGGGCTTTAGTTTACCCCATAATACGGCATGAGAAGTCTGAACACTTTCGACAGTGCGGCACCCCGAACTTATAGCATTATATGCATCAGCTCCGAATCATGTCTTGGGTCAATAGTTGGGTTTGCCCGGCTCCCATGTTTTGGTACCTTACGTTCCACTATATCGGCTAAGGTAGCGCTGGGAGAACTACTGCGATTGTGTCCCGGTTCTTCCGGACGAGCACCTCAGTAGAGAAAGCCAAAAACTGAGTGTCATGATAAGGCGAGAGCTGGTCGCTGTTCGAGAGGTCTCAAGTCCTTAAAGACTTTTTCCACTTCGGGCGAGGAGTTGGCCTTGCCCGACTTAGGCGTATATAGCGCCCCAAATTCGGCCTTCTGAATACTAGGGGCTTCGCCAAAATTTAAAATTGTAGACTTCTATGGCTAAGTGAGAGTGATAAAGCCTTATAGTCTGATTGCCTGGTTCGTTGTGCTGAACACCTCCCTCGAAGGACCCAAAATTGGGATAAAGAGTGCTCAAGTTTATCCCGAACACCCCGGTACTAGTTACATGGGGGCAGAAGCCGACGACTGGCCAACTCTCAGACTTTATAAACGGCCGCACAAAAGGTAATATTTTAAATTCAAAAAGCGTTGCATAGCGCAAATGAACTCGTTTCACATTACAGGATCACATGAGCATGTTCATTCCAAAATTACATCTCTAGCACATTCCTCCACCACAAGGCGGGAACCCTTCAGGACACTGTCATAATACATTTCGGGGCAGCGATGCTCCTTGCCCTCCGGCGGCCCCTCCTTCACCAGCTTTACGGCATCCTGCTTCGCCCAGTGCACCTTCGCCCGGGCAAAAGCCCTGCGCGCACCCTCGATGCAGATGGACCGCTTTATGACTTCAAGCCGTGGGCAGGCATCCACAAGCCGCCTCACCAGACCGAAGTAGCTGCTAGGCAGGGGATCACCAGGCAACATCCGGACTATAAGACCCTTCATGGCCTGTTCGGCCGCCTTGTGAAGCTCGACCAGTTGCTTCAGCTGGTTGCTCAAGGGCATTGGGTGTTCGGTCCCAGTATACTGAGACCAAAACAACTTTTCCATCGAGCTCCCCTCCTCAGCTCGGTAAAACTCCGCGGCATCCAGTACACTGCGGGGAAGATCTGCGAACGCTCCTAGAGAGCTCCGAACTCGGGTAAGTAAAAGGAAAGTTTCCTTCACATGCTTGCTTTGCGTAATGAATGCCTTACCCGCTGCTATCTTCTTCACCGCATCCATCTCCTGGAGGGCCTTGTGGGCTTCAGCCTTGGCGCTCCGTGCACTTTCGAGCGCCTTCGCAAGCTCGGACTCTCGCGTCTTAGAGTCAAGCTCCAAGGACTCGTGTTTTTTGGCGAGAGCCTCGAGCTCTTGCCGCACCTCGCCTACCCGAGCTTCTTGCTTTTCCCGCTCAATGCACTCCTTGGCCACTTTGTCTTCAGCCTCGGACAACGCCTTCTTCAGGGTCGCCACCTCGGTTGTGGCCCCTGGAAAATTCATGATGATCCTATTACTTTACAGCCGAATTTGTTTTTAATATATAGACAAGGTATTGCTTACCTTTGCTCTCCTCGAGCTGCCTCTTGGTAAGGTTGAGCTCGTCTTTGGACCGCTCAAGGTCCTGCTTCAGTGCAGCAACCTCCGCAGTACGTGCGGCAGCGGCCAGCAGTGAAGCATGCATATGCACATAGACATATTCTGATTAGACTCCTGAGTCATTATTTGATCCTCTATTCGGCCTTTCTTCGCGAACGCCAAACAGAGCATCAGGGGCTACTGTCTATGCGGTAATATTTTCCTATATTTTGATTGCTTACCTCAAAGCCTGTTAGGAGGCTGGCACAAGCTTCGGTTAGTCCGTTTTTGGCGGACTGAACTTTCTCAGTCACCACACTCATGGACAGAGGCCACCGGCATGGGCGGCTTGCCCCTCTTAACGGGGGATCGCCTGCCGGAGTCCAGAACCACCGAAGGTTCCGGCGCAGTGTTCGGCTGGGGGCCGAACTTGGAGCCCGTGGGAGTCTTGCTCCCTTTGCGCCCAGGGTCCGGAAGGTCGCCTCGAGGCGCCCCTAGGACTACCTCCCCTCAGCTCGGTGCCTTTTGAGACAACACCTCGACGTTGTCCATAGGGCAAGGGGTGGAGGCGGTCGGAAGTGAATCGCTATTCATATCTGACGAGTCCAAAGAACCGTCCGACGAAGATACGTCAAGATGGGCTCGGGACGGACTGCATAATCATATTCTGCATAAGGAGAAGTAGTGCAATAAAACATACCATGAATTACTATGGTATCCGGATACTTACGACTTTGCCAGGGGCTTGTCCCTGGGTAACCACTCGTCGCCGCTGTAGGCGGCCGTCGTGGAGCAGTCCGGAAGGAGGGTCCTCCCCTTCTTGGACCCTTCGGCCTCCCCGGTTGGGGCGGCCTTCCTTTTCTTGTCTCCCCCAACTGGGAGGGGAGAACTTTCCTCTTCCTCCTCCTTGTTTTCATGGGAGGAGTGCGCCTCGGAGTTATCGAACGATGAGTCCGATATAACCTTGCGCCGGAGACCCTTTCGGGTCCCCGTGGCCTTCTTCTTGGCCTTCTTCACCGGGACCTCGTAAGGCGCCAAAACCAGCATCTCCGCTAGGAGAGCATCTGCGGGATCTTCAGGCAGGGGGGCTGGGCAATCGATCTGCTCCGCTGTCTCTACCCAGTCCTGTTAAGGGCATGGAAGCTTAGATCCCGCACATGATTAAACTGGGGCAAATAAATATCCTGTGAGATATAAAAACTTACCGGATTGGCATGGCGCTTTGCGTTGAGTCCGCGGTCCTCGGTAAGGGGAGGAGGTACCTCGGCGCCCTTGAACAGCACCTTCCAGACGTCCTTGTGCGTCATGTCGAAGAGCTCTCGCAGCGTCTGGTGCTTGGCCGGGTCGAACTCCCACAAATTGAATACCCGTCATTGACACGGGAGGATCCGGCAGAAGAGCATGACCTGGACCATGTTGACGAGCTTGATTTTCTTGCTCATCATGTTCTTGATGCAGGTCTGGAGTCCGGTCAGCTCTACCGGGGAACCCCAGGACAGGCCCTTCTCTTTCCAGGAAGTGAGCCACGTGGGGATTCCGGATCGAAATTTGGGGGCCGCCACCCAGTTGGTGTCGCGCGGCTCGATGATGTAGAACCACCCAGATTGCCACCCCTTTATGGTCTCCACATAGGAGCCTTCGAGCCAGGTGACGTTAGGCATTTTGCCCACCATGGCGCCTCGGCACTCTGCTGGCTGGCCGACCACCACCTTCGGTTTAACATTGAAGGTCTTCAGGCACAGGCCAAAGTGCGGCCTGATACGGAGGAAGGCCTCGCACAGGACGATAAACGCTGAGATGTTGAGGATGAAATTGGGGGTCAGATCATGAAAATCTAGCCCGTAGTAGACATGAGCCCGCGGACAAACGGGTGAAGGGGAAATCCCAGTCCGCGGATAAAGTGGGTAAGGAAATCTACCCTCTCATGGGGTTCAGGCGTAGGGATGATCTGCCCTGCATCTGGCAGCCGGTGCGCGATGTCCGCGGCCAGATATCCGGCTTCCCGTAGCATTGTGATGTTCTCCTCCGTGACGGAGGAGACCATCCACTTGCCTCCCGCTCTGGACATGCTTGGAGTGATTTGAGGAGAAAGACGCGAACTTGGGCGCTGGAGCTCGAGTGTGCGAGAATGGATAAGCAAGGAGGAAGAAGGCGTGGGTAAAAAGGGTGAATCTTTGCCCATTTATAAGGGCGGAGGAGGCGATGCGCCTCCCCACTTACCTGGTAAAATCGCTTATTCCCCGAACTCCGTAATTGATGGCGCGGTTGAGTTACCCATACCCATATTGATGAGAATCCCGTGATAAGGGGACACGATCTCTGCTTCGACAAGAGTGTCAAGAAAACCGCCTCGTGATATGTGCGGTGCTGGTTGAGAAAAAGTTTTGAATAATGACCGGGCCGTGGTATGATGTCATGATGTCAAACATGTCAGCAGATTAGATTTGTGCAAATATTATTCTCTCTACGGTGGTATATGGAACTTGTTTTGCAGAGCCGGACACTATCCTTGTGTTCAAAATCTTCTATGGAGTATTCGGAGGAAGAACTCGCCTTGCAATGCCGAAGACAAATCTGCGCATCAGACTCATCGTCATTGAAGCCTAGTTCAGGGGCTACTAAGGGAGTCCTGGATTAGGGGGTCTCCGGACAGCCGGACTATATCCTTTGGCCGGACTGTTGGACTATGAAGATACTAGATTGACGACTTCGTCCCGTGTCCGGGTAGGAATCTCCTTGGCGTGGAAGGCAAGCTTGGCAATAAGGATATGTAGATCTCCTCCCTTGTAACCGACTCTGTGTAACCCTAGCCCCCTCTGGTGTCTATATAAACCAGGGGGTTTAGTCCGTATGACAACAACAATCATACCATAGGCTAGCTTCTAGGGTTTAGCCTCCACGATCTCGTGGTAGATCAACTCTTGTAATACTCATATCATCAAGATAAATCAAGAAGGAAGTAGGGTATTACCTCCATCAAGAGGGCCCGAACCTGGGTAAACATCGTGTCCCCCGCCTCCTGTTACCATCAGCCTTAGACGCACGGTTTGGGACCCCCTACCCGAGATCCGCCGGTTTTGACACCGACAGCCGCTTCATCCAACAATACCGTCGAATCCAGAATCAACTAGCGACAGCAAGCAATATGTATATACCCACGCCCACAACTCCTTTGTGTTCTACTCGTGCATATAACATCTACGCATAAACCTGGCTCAGATGCCACTGCTGGGGAATGCAGTAATTTCAAAAAAAAATCCTACGCACACGCAAGATCATGGTGATGCATAGCAACGAGAGGGGAGAGTGTTGTCCATGTACCCTCATAGACCGTAAGCAGAAGCGTTATGACAACACAGTTGATGTAGTCATACGTCTTCACGATCGACTGATCCTAGTACCGAAAGTACGGCACCTCCGCGATCTGCACACATTTGGCTCGGTGACGTCCCACAAACTCACGATCCAGCAGAGGTCGAGGGAGATCTTCGTCAGCACGACGGCGTGATGACGGTGATGATGATGCTACCGGAATAGGGCTTCTCCTAAGCACCGCTACGATATGACCAAGGTGGATTATGGTGGAGGGGGCACCGCACACGGATAAGAGATCAATGATCAATTTGTGTGTCAATGGGGTGCCCCCCTGATACGTCTCCAACGTATCTATAATTTTTGATTGTTCCATTGTAACACCCCGGATGTAACTTACCCAATATGTACTCCAACTCTTGCCGTTTCTGGCGTTAAGTTATTTTATTTTCTCGGGTTCGGGTCCTTGTCTCCATGTGTTGTTATCGTTGTCATGCATCTCATATCATGTCATCATGTGCATTGCATTTGCATACGTGTTCATCTCATGCATTCGAGCATTTTCCCCGTTGTCCGTTTTGCATTCCGGCGCTTCGTTCTCCTCCGGTGGTCATTTCTACCTTTCTTTCGTGTGTGGGGATTAAACATTTACGGATTGGACCGAGACTTGCCAAGCGGCCTTGGTTTACTACCGGTAGACCGCCTGTCAAGTTTCGTATCATTTGGACTTCGTTTGATACTCCAACAGTTAACCGAGGGACCGAAAAGGCTTCGTGTGTGTTGCAGCCCAACACCCCTCCAATTTGGCCCAAAACCCACCAAAACCCTCTCCATCATCTAGAGCGTTCGATCATGATCGCGTGGCCGAAAACCGCACCTCATTTGGACTCTCCTAACTCCCTCTATGCCTATATATACCTCCCCCATTCCAAATCCGGATCTCTCCTCTTCGAAACCCTAAAATCCCAGATCCGCCGCGCCGGACAATGTCCGCCCCGGGCCGGACACACTGCGCCGCCACGCCCAACCAGTGAGAGGCTGCCACGTGTCCCCGGCCGGCCTCCTCCGCCGCGGCCCGCGGGAGCCCGCATCCGGCCCTCCTGGCCCATCCGGCCAGCGCCGCCGCCCGCACCCGCGCACCCGACCGCCCGCCACCTCCTTCGCCGTCTCCGGCAGCCGGACGCCGCCGACCGCCGCTCGCCGCCGCCCTCTTCTTGTGCCGAGCCCCCTCGACCGCGCCGCCCCGTTGCAGCTCCGGTGGCCGCCGCCCCCGCCGACGCCGCCCTCCGCCGCCGCCTCGCCGTCCTCCTCCCGGCCGGCAAGTCCCCGGTGAGCTCTCCCTCCTCCGGCCATCTCTCTCCTCCGGCGAGCACTGTTCCGATCATCCTCGAAGTCCGCGCCGATACGGATCCAGATCTGAGAAATATGTCGGTTGACTTTTTGCCCGGAACCCTAGTTCATATTGCCATGTTCATTGTGCCGTAACTTCGCATCCGTAGCTCCGTTTTGTTCATATAGCATATCAAAATGTTCGTCTCAGAGATTGCATCATTTCATCTCATTGCATCATTTTCATTTGAGTTCATCTTGATGCCCGAAATGCTGTTAGAAGAGTGCTACTTGAGATAATTGTCAGATCTGCTACTCCATTTAGATATTTGTCATTTTTGCCATGATTATTGTGTGCATGATATGCCCTGGTGCTCTACATATGTTTTGTTAAGGGTTTTGAAATCTTTCCAGAGGTGCAACCCATGTATGATTTTCCATTACTAATCCTTTATGTACTTTAGTGTTCCTAACCCTTCACTAACTTTTGGTGGATTCTTCTGGATTATTACGGGCCATATTTGGCCCTGAGGTTTCCACTTCAAAAGAAACTTCTCCCTTTCCAAAAAAAATCAAAACACCAACCACTACAGTTAGATTTATTAGATTTTTGTGATGTGTGTGGTGACTAGCACGAGCTTGCAAAGTGAGGCACTTGGTAATGCTGATTTCAGGGACTTAGCATTTCCACTAAGTCCTTAAGCTGTTTATCTCATATGGCCATATGTTCATGTTGTTTCCTAGTGATCCGTGCCTCTTTTGAGGATGATTAGTAAGGTTGTTTTGTTAATCTTGTAGTGCTCTATCCATCCATGTCTTTGTTTGAAATTATGGAGCACCCTAGCTTGAGTCAATCGAGCTCTACTTTTGCTATTTCGTGAATCTGGACAGATTGTCTACTTGATGGCGATTTTGCCGATGATGTTGTAGTTGATCCGTGCATGCTATGTTATTGTTCTTGCCATGTCTAGATTGCATTTTGTGTATTCTTGATGGGTGTATGCTTAGATTGTCATGACTTGCTCTGTAGTGAGTGCATCGAGCTCGTAAACATGCCTACTTGATATCTGTTTTCAGCATGCTCCAGTTTTCACTAAGTTTGAGAACTGATTATGTTTTTGCCATGTTCACATGCTTGCAACTGTATTTTCTGATCCCTTTTGGCTCAAGGTCACTAAGGAACTTTTGTTAAGCTCTTTGAGTAGCTCCATTCCATGCTTTATTTTGCCATGTTCAGGTCCTGTAGCATATAGTTTTCATGCTCCAAAGAGTGCTACCTGATCTAAAATTCCAGACAAGTGTTAATTTCACGAAGTTTGAGATCTGTTTACCATATGCATTTTTGCCATGCTTATTTGAACCTGTTAGTGGATGAATTGGCCGTATCTCAGTGCTAGACTTTTTTTAAGCATCTTGAATGCATCCCTGCCATGTATTTTGATGCCATGTTTGAATGTTGTAGCATGTTCATCTCATTGCATTTAGATGGCTACTTGCTGTAAAACGCAGAACGTGGCCATATTTGAATCGCTTGCTATTTCCAAACTGTAACTCCTATTCCGGCGTTCTTTATATCGTTTTCAGGCGATTTCATCTCATCTTTCCAGTGGCACACTTGGATTCCCATGTTGATGCCAGGTTCATGCATTCTTTGTCACATCTTGCATATGCATCCCGCATCGCATGCCGCATAGCATATCATCTTTGCATCATATTGTTTGAGCTTTGCACGTGGTTGATTGTGTCCTTGTTGCTTGTTTGTCTTGTTTGGGTAGAGCCGGGAGACGAGTTCGCTAACGAGGTGCCCGTTGAGTTTGCTTTCGAGGATCCAGTCAACTCTGACAACTTTGCAGGCAAGATGATCATACCCTCGAAATCACTACTATCTTTGCTTTGCTAGATGCTCGCTCTTTTGCTATGCCAATGCTACGTTGCCTACCACTTGCTTTCAAGCCTCCCAAGTTGCCATGTCAAACCTCTAACCCACCATGTCCTAGCAAACCGTTGTTTGGCTATGTTACCGCTTTGCTCAGCCCCTCTTATAGCGTTGCTAGTTGCAGGTGAAAATTGTTCCTTGTTGGAACATTATTTACTTGTTGGGATATCATTATATTGCCATGTTATTTTAATGCATCTATATACTTGGTAAAGGGTGGAAGGCTCGGCCTCTCGCCTAGTGTTTTGTTCCACTCTTGCCGCTCTAGTTTCCGTCATATCGGTGTTATGTTCCCGGATTTTGCGTTCCTTGCGCGGTTGGGTTATAATGGCAACCCCTTGATAGTTCACCTTGATTAAAGCTTTTCCAGCAATGCCCAACCTTGGTTTTACCATTTGCCACCTAGCCTATTTTTCCCTTGGGTTTCCGGAACCCGAGGGTCATCTTATTTTAGCCCCCCCCGGGCCAGTGCTCCTCTGAGTGTTGGTCCAACCGAGCGATGTCCGGGGCTACCAGGGGCAACTCTGGGCTGGCCTACCCGACGTCTGGCTCATCTGAGTGTGCCCTAAGAACAAGATATGTGCAGCTCCTATCGGGATTTGTCGGCACATTCGGGCGGTGTTGCTGGATTTGTTTTAACCTGTCGAAGTGTCTTGAAGAACCGAGATACCGAGTCTGATCGGAACGTCTCGGGAGGAGGTCTATTCCTTCGTTCACCGTGAGAGCTTGTCATGGGCTAAGTTGGGACTCCCCTGCAGGGATTTGAACTTTCGAAAGCTGTGCCCGCGGTTATGGGCAGGTGGGAATTTGTTAATGTCTGGTTGTAGATAACTTGAACCTTAACTTAATTAAAATGAATCAACTGTGTGAGTTACTGTGATGGCCTCTTCTCGGCGGAGTCTAGGAAGTGGACACGGTGTTGGAGTAATGCTTGCCGCAGGTTTGCCCTCTTTAGTTATGCGTTCGCGCTTTGCCTCCTCTTCTCGCTCTCTTTTGCGAACAGGATAGCCACCATATATGCTGGTTGCTTGCTGCAGCTCCACATATATTTTTACCTTGCCATACCTATTAAGCTTAAATAGTCTTGATCGCGAGGGTGCAAGATTGCTGAGTCCCTATGGCTCACAGATTACTATTAAACCAGATGCAGCGCCTGATGATTCCGCTCCAGATGGCGCGCTTGAGCTCAAGTGGGAGTTCGACGAGGACTCTCAACGATACTATGTTTCCTTTCCTGATGATTAGTAGTTGTGCCCAATTGGGGGTGATCGGGACCGTGTCGCATGTTGGGTTATCTTTTGTTTTGGCGCCGTAGTCGGGCCATGAGTGTTTGAATGATGTAATGTTATTTATGTACCTTGATTGACGTGGCGAGTGTAAGCCAACTATGTTATCTCCCCTTTTATTATCTATATTACATGGGATGTTGTGAAGATTGCCTAACTTCCGACATATGCCTTCAATGCGATTATGCCTCTAAGTCGTGCCTCGACATGTGGGAGATATAGTCGCATCGAGGGTGTTACAAGTTGGTAATCAGAGCCTTCCCCGACCTTAGGAGCCCCATTGCTTGATCGTTTTTAGCGGCCGAGTTGTGTCTATAAAAATGTTTTGAGTCATTTAGGAATTATATATCGGAGAGTTTAGGAATTCTTTTTACTTCCCAGTCTCCTCATCGCTCTGGTAAGGCATCCTGACGTAGAGTTTTGACTCTTCTCTTCTCAAATTTCACTAAAAAAATTTAGGATCACGCGGGTATCTTGGAATCGTTCCGATGGTTTTATGACGAGAACATTGTCTTGGTGCCTCCTGTCAGGGGTTTTGTGGAAGTGTCCCGGGGAGTTGAGCTCTGAGGTGTTGTCGTCATAATTTTATCGTTGCAGTTCTGGAATACCTGAGTCTAGTACGCCGACATCGAAAATCTCTTTTATGCAGTTCGTTGGTGAGATAACCTCGACGCCACCCAGTACTGGGGCGGGAGTTCGGGAGTATCGCCATAACTTGTATAACGGATGCTTTTCGAAGGTTGAGGTAGATGGTTTCCGAAGTTTTTTTCTTGGTTATGTGTTGAAGGATGGATACAGCTGGATGTAGGATTTGCTAGATTTGGGTGAGATATTATGCTTCCCCTGTATCCCCAACACCTGATTGCATAACCGGAAAGGTTCGGGAGTTTCATAGGAGGGAATTCTCGTAGCTCTAGTTCTTCTTCCACGGATATTTGGTTTTGAGATTGGGATTTCTTACCGAGTATTCGTTCTTGATTCGTACCTTATTGATTTATTTCTCTACCTTAATTCTACGTGGCTTCTCAATTTATGGATATGTGACCATTTCAAGAGGAATGCATTCGTTCATTTTGTTCGGATGTGAAGACTTTATGTTGCAATTTTCATTCCGTTGGATTCAGCTTCATTTTATCTGTCAATGTGCTAACGGTGGTCAACCTCTTCATGATGGCTCCCGCTAAGAGCACCAATCAGAATCAGAATCAAGATCCGCCACCACCTCCACCTCCTCCGGAGGCATGGCAAGCTGTGATGGCCGCAACCAATGCAAACACACAGTTGATCATGCAAATTCTTCAAGAGCGCAATCAAGGCAACCAAGGAAACCAAGGCAACAATCAGAATCACTTTGCTACACTCAACCAGTTCCTTGCTAACGGGCCAAAGACTTTCAGCAATTGTGTTGAGGCAACCGATGCTGACGATTGGCTCGTGGATCTGTGCAAGCATTTCGAGTGCAGTAACGTCAGGCCTGAGGACTTCGTCAAGTTTGCTTCCTTCCAACTCAAAGATCAAGCTGCAGAATGGTTCCAGCAGTACAAGGATTCCAGAGGTGGACGTGCGATTACTTGGGATGAATTCCGTCAAGATTTCAGAGCTCATCATATCCCTCAGAGCGTGGTCGAAAGCAAGCGTGAGGAATTCCGCAACCTGAAGCAAGGCTCTTTGTCTGTCTATGACTACAACAAGTTGTTCCAGAAGCTCGCCCGCTTTGCCAAGCAGGACGTCCCTGATGAGAAGAGCATGATATACCAGTTCAGGGGTGGTCTCAGAGAAGAAATCCAGCTAGCTCTTGTTCTCTTTGAGCCCTTGAGGTACGATGAGTTCTACAACATGGCATTGAAGCAAGAGGCCACTCAACTGAGGTGTGATGCTTCCAAGAAGCGAGTCAGAGATGCTACTCCTTCTTCCTCTACTCAAGTGGCCAAGCAGCAGAAGTATTGGCTTCCTCCTCCTCCGTTCCGTCAGCCGTATCAGTAGAAGAGCAAAGGTGGCAGTGGATCTTCCCACCCACCCAACCCTGGCTTTCAGAACAAGACTTCGTCTCAAGCTCCAAGATCAAGTGCTCCGTACCACCGTCCGCTTTCAGAGGTCACATGCAACAAGTG
Source organism: Triticum urartu (assembly GCF_056163025.1). NCBI lineage: Eukaryota > Viridiplantae > Streptophyta > Magnoliopsida > Poales > Poaceae > Triticum > Triticum urartu. The sequence goes on along the minus strand of NC_141873.1, from coordinate 461,302,336 downwards.
CCAACAGAAGGGTCACTATGCCAACAAGTGTCTCAACCAGAGGCGTCTTCCTCCTCCTCCTGTCAGATTGGCAAGTACAGCTATCGTCAAGCATAACACCAAGTCCGCCAAGGTCAACTTGATGAACGCAGCTCAGGCAGAGGATTCGTCAGATGTCATCATGGGTAACCTTCCTGTTAACGATATTCCTGCCAAAGTTCTTTTTGACACTGGTGCATCGCATTGTTTCATCTCGAGACCATTTGTTTCTAAGCATGAGTTGCCTTTACAAGATTTGCCTAGACAGTTATCTGTTGTTTCTCTGGGTAAATTCATGAATGCAAGCGCTATGGCCCCGGATGTTACTATCATGTTGGGTGATTACAAGTTTCTCTCTTCTCCGGTGGTTCTTGGTAACTCGGATATTGATCTCATTCTCGGAATGGATTGGCTTTCTAAGCACAAGGCACATCTTGATTGTGCAGCCAGGCAGATTCAATTGACTCATTCGTCTGAGGATGTAATTGTATTTGCCGCTCGTGATGATACCATCCATCTGTTTTCTCTCAATGAGAAGGGTGAACTCAATGCCATCTCGCAGATTCCAGTCGTTTGCGAATATCAAGACGTCTTTCTAGAAGAGCTTCCAGGAATGCCTCCGCACCGGCCAGTTGAATTCGTCATTGATCTTGAGCCTGGCACGGAACCAGTGTGCAAGCGTCCTTACAAGCTCGGACCTGAAGAGTTGAAGGAGCTGAAGAAGCAACTCGATATTCAAGAGAGAATGGGTCTCATCTGGCCTAGTTCTTCTCCATGGGGTTGTGGTGTTCTTTTTGTGAAGAAGAAGGATGGAACGGACCGACTTTGTGTTGATTACCGTCCATTGAACAAGAAGACCATCAAGAACAAATACCCACTTCCCAACATCAACGAGCTGTTCGAACAACTCAAAGGTGCCCAAGTATTCTCCAAGCTTGATCTCCGTATGGGTTATCATCAGATTCGAATCCATGAGCAAGATATTCCCAAGACGGCCTTCAGGACAAGCTATGGTTCATATGAATACACTGTCATGTCTTTTGGCCTCGTCAACGCTCCTCCGACGTTCTCTCGCATGATGAACTTCATCTTCAACGCCTACACCAATGACTTCGTTTTGGTCTATCTCGACGACATCCTGGTTTTCTCGAAGAACAAGGAAGATCATGCCAAGCACTTGCGTTTGGTACTCGATAAGTTGAGGGAACACCAGTTCTACGCCAAGTTCTCCAAGTGCGAATTTTGGCTCGATGAGGTTCTTTATCTTGGTCATATCATCTCTGCCAAGGGCATTGCGGTGAATCCTGAGAAGGTGTCTGCAATTGTGAATTGGGAACCTCCTCAGAACGTGAAGCAACTCCGTAGCTTCCTCGGTCTCGCAAGCTACTGCCGAAGATTCGTTGAAAACTTTTCTAAGATCGTGAAGCCTCTCTCAGATCTTCTCCAGAAGCACGTCAAGTACGTTTGGTCTCCGGAGTGTGACATTGCTTTCAACACTTTGAAAGAGAAATTGATCACTGCTCCAGTTCTGACTCCGCCTGATGAATCCAAGCCGTACGAGGTCTTTTGTGATGCCTCTCTCCAAGGTCTTGGCGCAGTATTGATGCAAGAGAAGAAAGTTGTTGCTTATACCTCTCACTAGTTAAAGCCCAATGAGAAGAACTACCCCACTCATGATCTCGAGTTGGCGGCAGTTGTGCATGCTCTTTTGACTTGGAGACATCTCCTATTGGGAAGAAAAGTGGACATCTTCACTGATCACAAGAGTATCAAATACATCTTCACTCAGCCTAATCTCAACCTCAGGCAGACTCGATGGGTCGAAATGATTCAAGAGTATAATCCGAGTATCGAGTATACTCCAGGCAAGGCCAATGTGATTGCTGATGCATTGAGCAGAAAGGCTTATTGCAACAGTCTGATTCTCAAGCCTTATCAACCCGAGCTTTGTGAAGCTTTCCGCAAACTTAATCTGCAAGTCATTCCTCAAGGTTTCCTCGCCAACCTTCAAGTCTCTCCTACCTTGGACGACCAGATTCGCCAAGCTCAGCTTCTTGATGCTATGGTGAAAAAGGTGAAGATTGGGATTGCCAAGAGTCAACCCAAGTACAAGTGCTACCCCCTTGATGACAAGGACACTCTCTTCTTCGAGGATCGTATTGTTGTGCCCAAAGGTGACCTCCGTAAAGTGACCATGAACGAGGCTCACAGTTCTCTCCTCCCCATCCACCCTGGGAGCACGAAGATGTATCAGGACCTCAAACAGGCTTATTGGTGGACTCGAATGAAGCGTGAGATTGCTCAATTCGTGAATGAGTGTGATGTCTGCAGAAGAGTGAAGGCAGAACACCAAAGACCAGCTGGTCTCCTCCAACCTCTTGCCATTCCAGAATGGAAGTTTGACCACATTGAAATGGACTTCGTGACTGGGTTTCCAAAGTCCAAACGTGGCAATGATGCTATATTCGTTGTCATCGACAAACTCACCAAAGTGGCTCACTTTCTGCCTATCAAAGAGTCAATCACTGCAGCTCAATTGGCAGAACTCTATACCTCTCGAATTGTCTCTCTGCACGGTATTCCACAAGTGATCTCTTCAGACCGTGGCAGCATCTTTACCTCCAAGTTTTGGGATTCTTTTCAGAAGGCCATGGGCACCAACATCCGCTTCAGCATAACTTTCCATCCTCAAACTAGCAGTCAAGTCAAGCGTGTCAACCAGATTCTTGAAGATATGCTCAGGGCTTGTGTGATCTCCTTCGGCATGAAGTGGGAGGATTGTCTTCCTTATGCTGAATTCTCCTACAACAACAGTTTTCAAGCAAGTTCGGGCAAGGCCCCATTTGAAATCCTGTATGGCAGAAAGTGTCGTACCCCTCTCAACTGGTCTGAAACCGGTGAACGCCAGCTTCTCGGAAATGACTTAATCACAGAGGCAGAGGAAATGTGCAAAGTCATTCGAGATAACCTCAAAGCAGCTCAATCCCTCCAGAAGAGCTACTATGATAGTAAGCACCGTGATTTGGCTTTCGAGATCAGAGATCATGTTTACCTCCGCGTCTCTCCTATGAAAGGTACTCGCCGCTTCGATATCAAAGGGAAGCTTGCCCCCAGATACATGGGACCTTTCAAGATTGTCAGCAAGAGAGGCGATCTCGCCTATCAACTCGAGCTTCCTTCAAACTTTGCAAATGTTCATGATGTGTTCCATGTCTCTCAACTCTGAAAGTGCTTCAAGACTCCTGACCGCACCGTCAACTTCGAGGACATTGAGCTCCAAGAAGATCTCTCTTATCGTGAGCACCCAGTTGCTATTCTTGAAGAGACTGAACGCAAGACTCGCAACAAGTCAATCAAATTCCTCAAAGTCAAGTGGTCGCACCATTCCGACCGTGAAGCTACCTGGGAACGCGAGGATCACCTCCGTTCTGAATACCCAGCGTTCTTTCAGTCCTAGATCTCGGGTCGAGATCCTTTCATAGTGGTGGAGTGTTGTAACACCCCGGATGTAACTTACCCAATATGTACTCCAACTCTTGACGTTTCCGGCGTTAAGTTATTTTATTTTCTCGGGTTCGGGTCCTTGTCTCCATCTGTTTTTATCGTTTTCATGCATCTCATATCATGTCATCATGTGCATTGCATTTGCATACGTGTTCATCTCATGCATTCGAGCATTTTCCCCGTTGTCCGTTTTGCATTCCGGCGCTTCGTTCTCCTCCGGTGATCATTTCTACCTTTCTTTCGTGTGTGCGGATTAAACATTTCCGGATTGGACCGAGACTTGCCAAGCGGCCTTGGTTTACTACCGGTAGACCGCCTGTCAAGTTTCGTATCATTTGGACTTTGTTTGATACTCCAACGGTTAACCGAGGGACCGAAAAGGCCTCGTGTGTATTGCAGCCCAACACCCCTCCAATTTGGCCCAAAACCCACCAAAACCCTCTCCATCATCTAGAGCGTTCGATCACGATCGCGTGGCCGAAAACCGCACCTCATTTGGACTCTCCTAGCTCCCTCTATGCCTATATATACCTCCCCCATTTCAAATCCGGATCTCTCCTCTTTGAAACCCTAAAATCCCAGATCCGCCGCGCCGGACAATGTCCGCCCCGGGCCGGACACACCGCGCCTCCGCGCCCAACCAGTGAGAGGCTGCCACGTGTCCCCGGCCGGCCTCCTCCGCCGCGGCCCGCGGGAGCCCGCATCCGGCCCCCCTGGCCCAACCGGCCAGCGCCGCCGCCCGCACCCGCGCACCCGAGCGCCCGCCGCCTCCTTCGTCGTCTCCGGCGGCCGGACGCCGCCGACCGCCGCTCGCCGCCGCCCTCTTCTCACGCCGGGCCCCCTCAACCGCGCCGCGCCATCGCAGCTCCGGTGGCCGCCGCCCCCGCCGACGCCGCCCTCCGCCGCCGCCTCGCCGTCCTCCTCCCGGCCGGCAAGTCCCCGGCGAGCTCTCCCTCCTCCGGCCATCTCTCTCCTCCGGCGAGCACTGTTCCGGTCATCCTCAAAGTCCGCGCCGATCCGGCTCCAGATCTGAGAAATATCTCGGTTGACTTTTTGCCCGAAACCCTAGTTCATATTGCCATGTTCATTGTGCCGTAACTTTGCATCCGTAGCTCCGTTTTGGTCATATAAAACATCAAAATGTTCGTCTCAGAGAGTACATCATTTCATCTCATTGCATCATTTTCATTTGAGTTCATCTTGATGCCCGAAATGCTATTAGAAGAGTGCTACTTGAGATAATTGTCAGATCTGCTACTCCATTTAGATATTTGTCATTTTTGCCATGATTATTGTGTGCATGATATGCCCTGGTGCTCTACATATGTTTTGTTAAGGTTTTGACATCTTTCTAGAGGTGCAAACCATGTATTTTTGTGATGTGTGTGGTGACTAGCACGAGCTTGCAAAGTGAGGCACTTGGTAATGCTAATTTCAGGGACTTAGCATTTCCACTAAGTCCTTGAGCTGTTTATCTCATATGGCCATATGTTCATGTTGTTTCCTAGTGATCCATGCCTCTTTTGAGAATGATCAGTAAGGTTGTTTTGTTAATCTTGTAGTGCTCTATCCATCCATGTCTTTGTTTGCAATTATGGAGCACCCTAGCTTGAGTCAATCGAGCTCTACTTTTGCTATTTCGTGAATCTGGGCAGATTGTCTACTTGTTAGGGATTTTGCTGATGATGTTGTAGTTGATCCGTGCATGCTATGTTATTGTTCTTGCCATGTCTAGATTGCATTTTGTGTATTCTTGATGGGTGTATGCTTAGATTGTCATGACTTGCTCTGTAGTGAGTGCATCGAGCTCGTAAACATGCCTACTTGATATCTGTTTTCAGCATGCTCCAGTTTTCACTAAGTTTGAGAACTGATTATGTTTTTGCCATGTTCACATGCTTGCAATTGTATTTTATGATCCCTTTTGGCTCAAGGTCACTAAGGGACTTTTGTTAAGCTCTTTCAGTAGCTCCATTCCATGCTTTATTTTGCCATGTTCAGGTCCTGTAGCATATAGTTTTCATGCTCCAAAGAGTGCTACCTGATCTGAAATTCCAGACAAGTGTTAATTTCACTAAGTCTGAGATCTGTTTACCATATGCATTTTTGACATGCTTGTTTGAACCTGTTAGTGGATGAATTGGCCGTAGCTCAGTGCTAGACTTTTGTTAAGCATCTTGAATGCATCCCTGCCATGTATTTTGATTCCATGTTTGAATGTTGTAGCATGTTCATCTCATTGCATTTAGATGGCTACTTGCTGTAAAACGCAGAACGTGGCCATATTTGAATCGCTTGCCATTTCCAAACCGTAACTCTGATTCCGGCGTTCTTTATATCGTTTTCAAGCAATTTCATCTCATCTTCCCATTGGCACACTTGGATTCCCAAGTTGAGGCCAGGTTCATGCATTCTCTGTCATATCTTGCATATGCATCCCGCATCGCATCCCGCATAGCATATCATCTTTGCATCATATTGTTTGAGCTTTGCACGTGGTTGATTGTGTCCTTGTTGCTTGTTTGTCTTGTTTGGGTAGAGCCGGGAGACGAGTTCGCTAACGAGGTGCCCGTTGAGTTTTCTTTCGAGGATCCAGTCAACTCTGACAACTTTGCAGGCAAGATGATCATACCCTCGAAATCACTACTATCTTTGCTTTGCTAGATGCTCGCTCTTTTGCTATGCCAATGCTACGATGCCTACCACTTGCTTTCAAGCCTCCCAAATTTCCATGTCAAACCTCTAACCCACCATGTCCTAGCAAACCGTTGTTTGGCTATGTTACCGCTTTGCTCAGCCCCTCTTATAGCGTTGCTAGTTGCAGGTGAAGATTGGAGACCGTTCCTTGTTGGAACATTATTTACTTGTTGGGATATCATTATATTGCCATGTTATTTTAATGCATCTATATACTTGGTAAAGGGTGGAAGGCTCGGCCTCTCGCCTAGTGTTTTGTTCCACTCTTGCCGCTCTAGTTTCCGTCATATCGGTATTATGTTCCCGGATTTTGCGTTCCTTACGCGGTTGGGTTATAATGGGAACCCCTTGATAGTTCGCCTTGATTAAAGCTTTTCCAGCAATGCCCAACCTTGGTTTTACCATTTTCCACCTAGCCTCTTTTTCCCTTGGGTTTCCGGAGACCGAGGGTCATCTTATTTTAGCCCCCCCGGGCCAGTGCTCCTCTGAGTGTTGGTCCAACCGAGCGATGTCCGGGGCTACCAGGGGCAACTCTGGGCTGGCCTACCCGACGTCTGGCTCATCTGAGTGTTCCCTAAGAACGAGATATGTGCAGCTCCTATCGGGATTTGTCGGCACATTCGGGCGGTGTTGCTGGATTTGTTTTAACCTGTCGAAGTGTCTTGAAGAACCGAGATACCGAGTCTGATCGGAACATCTCGGGAGGAGGTCTATTCCTTCGTTCACCGTGAGAGCTTGTCATGGGCTAAGTTGGGACTCCCCTGCAGGGATTTGAACTTTCGAAAGCCGTGCCCGCGGTTATGGGCAGATGGGAATTTGTTAATGTCCGGTTGTAGATAACTTGAACCTTAACTTAATTAAAATGAATCAACAGTGTGAGTTACCGTGATGGCCTCTTCTCGGCGGAGTCCGGGAAGTGGACACGGTGTTGGAGTAATGCTTGCCGCAGGTTTGCCCTCTTTAGTTATGCGTTCGCGCTTTGCCTCCTCTTCTCGCTCTCTTTTGCGAACAGGATAGCCACCATATATGCTAGTCGCTTGCTGCAGCTCCACATATATTTTTACCTTGCCATACCTATTAAGCTTAAATAGTCTTGATCGCGAGGGTGCGAGATTGCTGAGTCCCTGTGGCTCACAGATTACTATTACAGCAGATGCAGGGCCTGATGATTCCGCTCCAGATGGCGCGCTTGAGCTCAAGTGGGAGTTCGACGAGGACTCTCAATGATACTATGTTTCCTTTCCTGATGATCAGTAGTGGTGCCCAGTTGGGGGTGATCGGGACCGTGTCGCATGTTGGGTTATCTTTTGTTTTGGCGCCGTAGTCGGGCCATGAGTGTTTGAATGATGTAATGTTTTTTATGTACCTTGATTGACGTGGCGAGTGTAAGCCAACTATGTTATCTCCCCTTTTATTATCTATATTACATGGGATGTTGTGAAGATTGCCTAACTTGCGACATATGCCTTCAATGCGATTATGCCTCTAAGTCGTGCCTCGACATGTGGGAGATATAGTCGCATCGAGGGTGTTACATCCATGCTATTAAATTATCAACCTTGGATGTTTTATATGCATTTATATGATTTTTGGGACTAACCTATTAACCTAGAGCCCAGTGCCAGTTTCTGTTTTTTCCTTGTTTTAGAGTATCGCAGAAAAGGAAAATCAAGCGGAGCCCAATTGACCTGAAACTTCAGGGAACTTATTTTTGGACCAGAAGAAGCCCATGGAGTATCGGAGTTGGACCAGGAGAGTCCCAGGCTGCCCACGAGGGTGGGGGGGCGCGCCCACCCCCCTGGGCGCGCCATTGCGTCGTGGACAGCCCGGAGATCCACCGACGTACTTCTTCCTCCCATATGTACCCATATACCCAAAAAACTTTGGGGAGCACAATAGATCGGGAGTTCCACCCCCAGAAGCCTCTGTAGCCACCGAAAACCAATCTAGACCCGTTCTGGCACCCTGCCGGAGGGGGAATCCCTCTCCGGTGGCCATCTTCATCATCCTGGTGCTCTCCATGACGAGGAGGGAGTAGTTCTCCCTCGGGGCTGAGGGTATGTACCAGTAGCTATGTGTTTGATCTCTCTTTCGCTCTCGTGTTCTTGAGGTGATACGATCTTGATGTATCGCGAGCTTTGCTATTATATTTGGACCTTATGATGTTTCTCGCCCTCTACTCTCTTGTAATGGATTGAGTTTTCCCTTTGGAGTTATCTTATCGGATTGAGTCTTTAAGAATTTGAGAACACTTGATGTATGTCTTGCGTGGGATAACCGTGGTGACAATGGGTTATTCTATTGATTCACTTGATGTATGTTTTGGTGATCAACTTGCGGGTTCCGCCCATGAACCTATGCGAGGGGTTGGCACACATTTTCGTCTTGACTCTCCGGTAGAAACTTTGGGGCACTCTTTGAAGTACTTTGTGTTGGTTTGAATAGGTGAATCTGAGATTGTGTGATGCATATCGTATAATCATACCCGCGGATACTTGAGGTGACATTGGAGTATCTAGGTGACATTAGGGTTTTGATTGCTTTGTGTCTTAAGGTGTTATTCTAGTACGAACTCTAGGATAGATTGAACGGAAAGAATAGCTTCATGTTATTTTACTATGGACTCTTGAATAGATCGACCAAAAAGAATAACTTTGAGGTGGTTTCGTACCCTACCATAATCTCTTCGTTTGTTCTCCGCTATTAGTGACTTTGGAGTGACTCTTTGTTGCATGTTGAGGGATGGTTACGTGGTCCAATTATGTTATTATTGTTGAGAGAACTTGCACTAGTGAAAGTATGAACCCTAGGCCTTGTTTCCTAGCATTGCAATACCGCTTGTGCTCACTTTTATCATTAGTTACCTTGCTGTTTTTATATTTTCATATTACAAAAACCTTTATCTACCATCTATATTGCACTTGTATCACCATCTCTTCGCCGAACTAGTGCACCTATACAATTTACCATTGTATTGGGTGTGTTGTGGACACAAGAGACTCTTTGTTATTTGGTTGCAGGGTTGTTTGAGAGAGACCATCTTCATCCTACGCCTCCTACGGATTGATAAACCTTAGGTCATCCACTTGAGGGAAATTTGCTATTGTCCTACAAACCTCACCACTTGGAGGCCCAACAATGTCTACAAGAAGAAGGTTGTGTAGTAGACATCAAGCTCTTTTCTGGCGCCGTTGCCGGGGAGGTGAGTGCTTGAAGGTATATCTTTAGATCTTCAATCGAGTCTTTTAGTTTCTTGTTTTATCACTAGTTTAGTTTATAAAAGAAAATTGCAAAAAATGGAATTAAGTTTGCCTCATACGCTTCATCTTTTTAATATCTTTCGTGAGTATGATGGAAAGGAAAATTGTGCCAAAGTGTTAGAAGAAGAACGCATTAAAATGTTTGGCACTAAATATCTGAATGATGAGCATGATTGCAATGTTGTTAGTATGAACTCCTTGAATATCCATAGTACTAATGATGATTGCACTAGTTATGATGAAAATGTATCCTATAAACATGTCAATTTTTGTGGAGTGCATTGGGTTTGCAAGTACATACCAAATAGGGAAGATAGATATTGCAAGAGGCATAAGCATTTAGAAACTAAATGGTTGCAAGAAAGGCTAGATGTTTGTGCTGAAAATTTAAATTTTCTTGGCCGTACTTGTGAACTTTGCAATGAACATGGTCATTTAACCATCTGATGCAAATTGTTTCATGATCTAATCATTTCCAAAAATTGTGATGACTTGATTTCTATTGCACATCATAATGAACTTAGTTTGCTTATGGGTTACGAAGAAATGAAACGTATAACTAACTATCTTCCAGTATTTGTCCGTGATAAACTTCTTGGCTTTGATCTAGAGAAAATTTATATGTATTGTGCGGTGAATTGTATTGAAAATCCTTATATTAGCAACTACATAAAGAAAAGAAAACAAATAGAAGATGAAGAGAATACTAATGAAAGGGAAGAGACTTCCCAATACCCTCCTATTATTTCTTATGATGAATCAGGTAACAAGGAGGAGCCTCCTATTCAACCAATCTCGTTAATAAGGAGCTCCAAAAAGAGGATTGAACCCACACACGATGTGGTGAAGAAGAAGAAAATAAAAAAGAAGAGAGGTAAAAGGATATCTCTCCCAAATAATGTTGCTCCTATTACTGTTATGCCTCATGAAAATATAATTGTGGAAGATAATGATACTTCTTATGATCTTGAAAATCTTTTTGGCACTTGCTTGGAAGAATATGATAATTGCTATACTATTGGTGCTATCCATACTATTAATGATGAGAGTGATTATGCTTATGATATGAAAAGGCCCAAGCTTGGGGATGCTATGTTTGATGAAGATGATGTTTTTGAGAATATATTTGCTGCAATTAATGTTTGTCCCAAGCTTGGGGAAGATATGTTTAATGAAGATGATATTTTTAGTCTCCCAAGTTTTGATATGCAAATTTATAATGATGATAGCATGCCTCCTACTTATGATGATTATAATTATCAAAGTGGATTTGGAGAGGTCATGACTTTATTTAGTAATGATTCCACTATCTTGGAAGAGGTTTCAATCGATTATGATGAGAACAAAGTTGCTACTTATGATAATTATTGTGATGAAACTTATGCTGTAAAAAGTAGTTATGATTATATTTATAAACCTTGTCATGATTATGATTACCCTTTTTCTGAACATTACTCTTTTAATGTGGAAACAATTTATAGTATTCGAGTCTCTTATGATACTCCCACTATTCCGAATGAGAAGAATTTTGCTTATGTGGAGAGTAATAAAATTTCTATGCTTGTAGATCATGAAAAGAATGCTTTATGTGATAGTTATATTGTTGAATTCATTCATGATGCTACTGAAAATTATTATGAGGGAGGAATATATGCTTGTAGGAATTTCAATAATACCAAGTTTCCTCTCTATGTGCTTAAAGTTTTGAAGTTATGCTTGTTTTACCTTCCTATGCAAGTTGATTCTTGTTCCCACAAGTTGTTTGCTCACAAAATCCCTATGCATAGGAAGTGTGTTAGACTTAAATGTGCTAGTCATATTCTTCGTGATGCTCTCTCTATGTTTCAATTCGTATCTTTTATGTGAGCATCATTAAAATCATCATGCCTAGCTAGGGGCGTTAAGCGATAGCGCTTGTTGGGAGGCAACCCAACTTTATTTTTGTTCCTTGCTTTTTGCTCCTGTTTAGAAATAAATAATTTATCTAGCCTCTGTTATGATCGAGTTTTTATGTTTTAATTAGTGTTTGTGCCAAGTAGAACCGTTGGGAAGACTTGGGGAAAGTCTTGTTGATCTCGCTGTAAAAAAGAAACTTTAGCGCTCACGAGAATTGCTGCCATTTTTTATTGGAGAGTGATATTTAGTTAATTATTTTTTCAGATAATTAATAGATAAATTCCTAACTTCCAGCAATTTATTTAAGAATTTTTGGGGTCCCAGAAGTTTGCATTAGTTACAGATTACTACAGATTGTTCTGTTTTTGACAGATTCTGTTTTTCATGTGTTGTTTACTTATTTTGATGAATCTATGGCTAGTAAAATAGTTTATAAACCATAGAGAAGTTGTAATACATTAGGTTTAACACCAATATAAATAAAGAATTAGTTCATTACAGTACCTTGAAGTGGTGTTTTGTTTTCTTTCGCTAACGGAGCTCACGAGATTTTCTACATTAAGTTTTGTGTTGTGAAGTTTTCAAGTTTTGGGTAAAAGATTTGATGGATTATGGAACAAGGAGTGGCAAGAGCCTAAGCTTGGGGATGCCCATGGCACCCCAAGATAATCTAAGGACACCAAAGAGCCTAAGCTTGGGGATGACCCGGAAGGCATCACCTCTTTCGTCTTCGTTCATCGGTAACTTTACTTGGAGCTATATTTTTATTTACCACATGATATGTGTTTTGCTTGGAGCGTAATTTTATTTTATTTAGTTTTTATTGCTGATTGAATAAAATACCAAGATCTTAAATTCTTAAATGTTAGAGAGTCTTCACGTAGTTACATAATTATTCAACTACTCATTGATCTTCACTTATATCTTTTGGAGTAGTTTGTCATTTGCTCTAGTGCTTCACTTATATTTTTTTAGAGCATGGTGGTGGTTTTATTTTGAAGAAATAGATGAACTCTCGTGCTTCACTTATATTATTTTGAGAGTCTTTAGAACATCATGGTAGTTTGCTTTGGTTATGAAACTAGTCCTAATATGATGGGCATCCAAGAGGGATATAATAAAAACTTTCATATAGAGTGCATTGAATACTAAGAGAAGTTTGATACTTGATAATTGTTTTGAGATATGGAGATGGTGATATTAGAGTCGTGCTAGTTGAGTAGTTGTGAATTTGAGAAATTCTTGTGTTAAAGTTTGTGATTCCCGTAGCATGCACGTATGGTGAACCGTTATGTTAAGAAGTCGGAGCATGATGTATTTATTGATTGTCCTCCTTATGAGTGGCAGTCGGGGACGAGCGATGGTCTTTTCCTACCAATCTATCCCCCTAGGAGCATGCGCGTAGTACTTTGCTTCGATAACTAATAGATTTTTGCAATAAGTGTGTGAGTTCTTTATGACTAATGTTGAATCCATGGATTATACGCACTCTCACCCTTACACCATTGCTAGCCTCTCTAGTATCGTGCAAATTTCGTCGGTACCATAAACCCACCATATATCTTCCTCAAAACAGCCACCATACCTACCTATTATGGCATTTCCATAGCCATTCTGAGATATATTGCCATGCAACTTTCCACCATTCCGTTTATTATGACACGTTTCATCATTGTCATATTGCTTTGCATGATCATGTAGTTGACATTGTATTTGTGGCAAAGCCGCCGTTCATAATTCTTTCATACATGTCACTCATGAGTCATTGCACATCCCGGTACACCGCCAGAGGCATTCATATAGAGTCATACTTTGTTCTAGTATCGAGTTGTAATCATTGAGTGGTAAATAAATAGAAGTGTGATGATCATTATTAATAGAGCATTGTCCCAAAAAAAGGAAAGGCCAAAAAAAAGAAAGGCCAAATAAATAAATAAATAAATAAGGGACAATGCTACTATCCTTTTTTCCACACTTGTGCTTCAAAGTAGCACCATGATCTTCATGATAGAGAGTCTCTTGTTCTGTCACTTTCATATACTAGTGGGAAATTTTCATTATAGAACTTGTCTTGTATATTCCAACAATGGGCCTCCTCAAGTGCCCTAGGTCTTCGTGAGCAAGCAAGTTGGATGCACACCCACTTAGTTCTTTTGTTGAGCTTTCATACATTTATAGCTCTAGTGCATCCGTTGCATGGCAATCCCTACTCCTTGCATTGACATCAATTGATGGGCATCTCCCTAGCCTATTCGATTAGCTGCGTCGAGGTGAGTGTCGGTGTCAAAACCGGCGGATCTTGGGTAGGGGGTCCCGAACTGTGCGTCTAGGACGGATGGTAAGAGGAGGCAGGGGACACGATGTTTTACCCAGGTTTGGGCCCTCTTGATGGAGGTAAAACCCTACGTCCTGCTTGATTAATATTGATGATATGGGTAGTACAAGAGTAGATCTACCACGAGATCAGAGAGCCTAAACCCTAGAAGCTAGCCTATGGTATGATTGTATGTTGTGGTTGTTGTCCTACAGACTAAAACCCTTCGGTTTATATAGACACCGGAGAGGGTTAGGGTTACACAAGGTCGGTTACAAAGGAGGAGATATCCATATCCGTATTGCCTAGCTTGCCTTCCACGCCAAGTAGAGTCCCATCCGGACACGAGACGAAGTCTTCAATCTTGTATCTTTATAGTCTAACAGTCCGGCCAATGGAGATAGTCCGGCTGTCCGGAGACCCCTAATGCAGGACTCCCTCAGTAGCCCCTGAACCAGGCTTCAATGACGATGAGTCCAGCGCGCAGTATTGTCTTCGGCATTGCAAGGCGGGTTCCTTCTCCGGATACATCACAGAAGAATTTGAATACGAGGATAGTGTCCGACCCTGCAAAATAAGTTCCACATACCACCGTAGAGAGAATAATATTTTCGCAAATCTAATTTTCTGACTTGTTTTGACAGTATGACGTTATGTCATGGCCCGGTGATTATTCGAACTGTTTCCTTTAACCAGCCCCACACATAACACGAGGCAGTTTTTCGACATGTCTTGTCAAAGCAGAGATCGTGTCCCCTTATTACGGGATTCTCATCAACACGGGCGTGGGTAACCCAACCGCGCCATCAATTACGGCGCTTTGGGGGATAAGCGAGTTTTACCAGGCAAGTGGGGACGCTTAGCTTCGTCTGCCCATATAAAGGGATAAGGATTCACCTTTCTATCCACGCCTTCTTCCTCCTTTGCTCATCCGTTTTCGCACACTCAAGCTCTAGCGCCCAAGTCCGCACTTCCCACCTCAACCTTCTCCAACCATGTCCAGAGCGGGAGGCAGGTGGATGGTCTCCTCCGTCACGGATGGAGACATCAAGAAACTGAGGAGAGCCGGATACCTGCCCGACGACATCGCGCACCGGCTCCCAGATGAGGGGCAGCTCATCCCCACCCCAGGCCCCATGAGAGGGTAGTGTTCCTCACCCATTTCCTCCGCAGACTGGGATTCCCTCTCCATCCATTCGTCCGAGGGCTCATGTTCTATTACAGCCTGGATTTCCACGATCTGGCCCCGAACTTCACTCAACATTTCGGCGTTTATCGTCGTGTGCGAGGCCTTCCTCCGCATCAAGCCCCACTCCGGCTTATGGTTGAAGACCTTCAATGTCAAGCCGAAGGTTGTGGGCGGGCGCCAGGCGGAGTGCGGAGGTGCCATGGTGGGCAAGATGCCCAACGTAACATAGCTCAAGGGCTCCTTTGTGGAAACCATAAAGGGGTGGCAATCGGGGTGGTTCTACATCACCGAGCCGCGCGACCCTGCATGGGCAGCGGCCCCCGAGTTCCGATCTGGCATCCCCACATGGCTCACTTCCTGGAAAGAGAAGGGCCTGTCCTGGGGTAGTTTGGGAGAGCTGGCCGGACTCCAAACATGTATTCAAAACATGGTGAACAAGAAGCTCAAACTTGTCAACGTGGTACAGGTCATGCTCCACCGTCGGATCCTCCCATGCCAACAACGGGAGTTCAACTTGTGGGAGTTCGACCCGGCGCAGCACCAAACTCTGAACAGGCTCTTCGACACGACTCACGAAGATGCCTGGAGGGTGCTGTTCAAAAGCGCCAAGGTCCCCCCTCCTATTATTGAGGATCGTGGATTCAGCGCGAAGCGCCAAGCCAGTGCGGTAAGCTGCTTTACCTTTCACATGATACTTATTTTTTATAGATTGACTCCATGCGGGATCTAAACTCCCGTACCTTTGACAGGACTGGCAGGAGAAGGCCGGACAGATCGACTATCCGGCTCCTTTGCCCGAAGGCCCCGCAGATGCTCTTCTGGCGAAGATGCTGACTCCGGCCCCTTATACGGTGCCGGAGAAGACCAAGAAGGCCAAGGGAACCCGAAAGAGTTCCCGACGCCAGGCGTCGTCGGACTCACCGTCCGATGACTCTGCGGCGCACTCTTCCCCCGAAGACGAGGAAGAAGAAGAAGATGCTCCCCCACCGGCTGGGGGAGATAAGAAAAGGAAGGCCGCCCCAACTGGGGGGGCGAAGGGTCCAAGAAGGGAAGGACTCTCCTTCCGGACAGTTCCACCGCCGCCGACGAAGGCGAAGACGAGTGGTTGCCCAGGGCCAAGCCCCCGGGGAGATCGTAAGTATTCGGATACCAGCGTAACTCATAGAATTCCTTAGTCGCACTGTTTTCCCTAACGCCGAACATAATTATGCAGGCCGCCATGAGCCAGTATCGATGTATCATCGGACGGCTCCCTGGGCTCGTCGGACATGGATAGCGATCCAGTCCCGACCGCCACCTCCCCTCATCCTGCCGACGACGCTGAGGTGCTATCTCAAGAGGCACCGGACCAAGGGGAGACAGTCCCGGAGGCGCCTCAAGGCGACCTTCCGGACTCCGGGAGCCGAGGGGACGGGGCCCCTGAGAGCTCCGAGTTCGGCCCTCGGCCGAACACCGCGCCGGAACCTCCAGCGGTTCCATGCTCGGGCAGGCGGCCTCCTTCTAAGAGGGGAAAGACGCCTGTGCCGGTGACCTCTGTCCATCCAGAGGCGCCAGACAATCTGTTGGAAGCGCTTTGCAGTGCTTCCATCGACGAGGAGCACCGTACTGTTATGAGTGCGGTGGTCCAGAAGGTTCAGTCCGCCAAGAGCGGGTTGACTGAAGCCTGTGCCAGCCTTCTAACAGGCTTTGAGGTAAGTGTTTTAAAATGTAGTAGAAATATTACCGCATAGATAGTAGCCCTTGATGCTTTGTTCGGTGTTCACAAAGAAAAGCCGAACAGAGGATCAAATAATATCACAGGAGTCTAATATAAGTATGTCAATATGCATATGCAGGCTTCGCTGCTGGTGTCCGCCGCACTGACTGCGGAGGTCGCCGTACTGAAGCAGGACCTCGAGGGGTCCAGGAAAGAGCTCGGCCTTTCCAAGAGGCAGCTCGAGGAGAACAAGGGTAAGTAATACCCTGTCTATAGATATGTATATATAAAAGAAGACGCGATTGCAAAATGACAGGATCATAGTATATTTGCCAGGGGCCACGACCGAGGTGGCGACCCTGAAGCAAGCGCTAACCAAGGCCGAAGATAAAGCGGCCAAGGAACGCACCGAGCGAGAGAAGCACGAGGCTCGGGTGGGCGAGGTGCAGCAAGAGCTCCAGGCTCTCGTGGCGAAGCACGAGGCGTTGGAGCTTGACTCAAAGACGCGGGAGTCTGAGCTTGCCGCGGCCATCGAGAGTGCAAAGAGTGCCGAGGCCGAAGCCCAAAAGGCCCTCCAGGAGATCGACACAATGAATAAGATAGCGGCGGGTAAGGATTTCTATATGCAAAGCAAGCATGTAAAAGTAAATTACCGATTACTTACCCGAATCCAGAGCTCTCCAGGAGCATTGGCAGATTTGCCCAGCAGTGTGTCCGATGTCGCACAATTTTGTAGGGGAACGTTGTAGAAAACAAAAATTTTCCTACTTGTTTCACCAAGATCCATCTAGGAGTTCATCGAGCAACGAGTCATCGGATGCATCTACATACCTTTGTAGATCGCGCACGGAAGCGTTCAAGGAACGGTGATGATGTAGTCGAACACGACGTGATCCAAATCACCGATGACCAAGCGCCGAACGGATGGCACCTCCGCGTTCAACACACGTACGGGACGGGAGACGTCTCCTCCTTCTTGATCCAGCAAGGGGAAGGAGAGGTTGATGAAGATCCAGCAGCACAACGGCGTGGTGGTGGATGCAGGGCGTCACAGTAGCAGGACTTCGCCTATACTACGAGAGAGAGACGTAACGGGAGAGAGGGAGGCGCCAAGGCTGAGGTATGAAGTCCCTCCCTCTCCTCAACTATATATAGGGGTGCCAAGGGGGGGCGCCGGCCCTAGTAGATGGATCTACTAGGGGGGGCGGCGGCCAAGGGGTGGGGGGCTTGCCCCCCAAGCAAGGGGGCGCCCCCCTTAGGGTTTCCCCCAACCCTAGCCGCATGGGCCCTTGGGGGGGTTGGCGCCCCAGCCCACTTTGGGCTGGGTCCCTTCCCACTTCAGCCCATGGGGCCCTCCGGGATAGGTGGCCCCACCCGGTGGACCCCCGGGACCCTTCCGGTGGTCCCGGTACAATACCGGTGACCCCGAAACTTGTCCCGATGGCCGAAACAACACTTCCTATATATAATTCTTTACCTCCGGACCATTCCGGAACTCCTCGTGACGTCCGGGATCTCATCCGAGACTCCGAACAATATTCGTGTTATTGCATATACATATCTTCACAACCCTAGCGTCACCGAACCTTAAGTGTGTAGACCCTACGGGTTCGGGAGACAAGCAGACATGACCGAGACGACTCTCCGGTCAATAACCAACAGCGGGATCTGGATACCCATGTTGGCTCCCACATGCTCCACGATGATCTCATCGGATGAACCACGATGTCGAGGATTCAATCAACCCCGTATACGATTCCCTTTGTCAATCGATATGTTACTTGCCCGAGATTCGATCATTGGTATCCCAATACCTCGTTCAATCTCGTTACCGGCAAGTCACTTTACTCGTACCGTAATGCATGATCCCGTGACCAGAGACTTGGTCACTTTGAGCTCATTATGATGATGCATTACCGAGTGGGCCCAGCGATACCTCTCCGTCATACGGAGTGACAAATCCCAGTCTTGATCCATGTCAACCCAACAGACACTTTCGGAGATACCCGTAGTCTACCTTTATAGTCACCCAGTTACGTTGTGACGTTTGGTATACCCAAAGCACTCCTACGGTATCCGGGAGTTACACGATCTCATGGTCTAAGGAAAAGATACTTTGACATTGGAAAACTCTAGCAAACGAACTATACGATCTTGTGCTATGTTTAGGATTGGGTCTTGTCCATCACATCATTCTCCTAATGATGTGATCTCGTTATCAATGACATCCAATGTCCATAGTCAGGAAACCATGACTATCTGTTGATCAACGAGCTAGTCAACTAGAGGCATACTAGGGACATGTTGGTGTCTGTTATTCACACATGTATTACGATTTCCGGATAACACAATTATAGCATGAATAAAGACAATTATCATGAACAAGGAAATATAATAATAATGCTTTTATTATTGCCTCTAGGGCATATTTCCAACAGTCTCCCACTTGCACTAGAGTCAATAATCTAGTTACATTGTGATGAATCGAACACCCATGGAATTCTGGTGTTGATCATGTTTTGCTCTAGGGAGAGGTTTAGTCAACGGATCTGCTACATTCAGGTCCGTATGTACTTTACAAATCTCTATGTCTCCATCTTGAACATTTTCACGAATGGAGTTGAAGCGACGCTTGATGTGCCTTGTCTTCTTGTGAAACCTGGGCTCCTTGGCAAGAGCAATAGCTCCAGTGTTGTCACAGAAGAGCTTGATCGGCCCCGACGCATTGGGTATGACTCCTAGGTCGGTGATGAACTCCTTCACCCATATTGCTTCATGTGCTGCCTCCGAGGCTGCCATGTACTCCGCTTCACATGTAGATCCCGCCACGACGCTTTGCTTGCAACTGCACCAGCTTACTGCCCCACCATTCAAAATATACACGTATCCGGTTTGTGACTTTGAGTCATCCAGATCTGTGTCGAAGCTAGCGTCGACGTAACCCTTTACGACGAGCTCTTCGTCACCTCCATAAACGAGAAACATTTCCTTAGTCCTTTTCAGGTACTTCAGGATATTCTTGACCGCTGTCCAGTGTTCCTTGCCGGGATTACTTTGGTACCTTCCTACCAAACTTACGGCAAGGTTTACATCAGGTCTGGTACACAGCATGGCATACATAATAGAACCTATGGCTGATGCATAGGGGATGACGCTCATCTCTTCTATATCTTCTGCCGTGGTCGGACATTGAGCTGAGCTCAATTTCATACCTTGTAACACAGGCAAGAACCCCTTCTTAGATTGATCCATATTGAACTTCTTCAATATCTTATCAAGGTATGTGCTTTGTGAAAGACCTATGAGGCGTCTCGATCTATCCCTATAGATTTTGATGCCTAATATGTAAGCAGCTTCTCCAAGGTCCTTCATTGAAAAACTCTTATTCAAGTAGGCCTTGATGCTGTCCAAGAGTTCTATATCATTTCCCATCAATAGTATGTCATCTACATATAATATGAGAAATGCTACAGAGCTCCCACTCACTTTCTTGTAAACGCAGGCTTCTCCATAAGTCTGCGTAAACCCAAACGCTTTGATCATCTCATCAAAGCGAATGTTCCAACTCCGAGATGCTTGCACCAGCCCATAAATCGAGCGTTGGAGCTTGCACACCTTGTCAGCATTCTTAGGATCGACAAAACCTTCCGGCTGCATCATATACAATTCTTCCTTAAGGAAACCATTAAGGAATGCCGTTTTGACGTCCATTTGCCAAATTTCACAATCATAAAATGCGGCAATTGCTAACATGATTCGGACGGACTTCAGCTTCGCTACCGGTGAGAAAGTCTCATCGTAGTCAACCCCTTGAACTTGTCGATAACCCTTAGCGACAAGCCTAGCTTTATAGATGGTCACATTACCATCCGCGTCAGTCTTCCTCTTAAAGATCCATTTATTTTCTATGGCTCGCCGTTCAACGGGCAAGTCAGTCAAAGTCCATACTTCATTTTCATACATGGATCCTATCTCGGATTTCATGGCTTCTAGCCATTTGTCGGAATCCGGGCCCGCCATCGCTTCTTCATAGTTCGAAGGTTCACCGTTGTCTAACAACATGATTTCCAAGACAGGGTTGCCGTACCACTCTGGTGCGGAACGTGTCCTTGTGGACCTTCGAATTTCAGTAGGAGCTTGATCAGAAGTATCTTGATCATTATCATTAACTTCCTCTCTAGTCGGTGCAGGCACCTCAGGAACATTTTCTTGAGTTGCGCCATTTGCCGGTTCAAGAGGTAATACTTCATCAAGCTCTACTTTCCTCCCACTTACTTCTTTCGAGAGAAACTCTTTCTCTAGAAAGGACCCATTCTTGGCAACAAAGATCTTGCCTTCAGATCTGAGGTAGAAGGTGTACCCAATAGTTTCTTTTTGGGTATCCTATGAAGACGCATTTTTCCGACTTGGGTTCGAGCTTTTCAGGTTGAAGTTTCTTGACATAAGCATCGCATCCCCAAACTTTTAGAAACGACAGCTTAGGTTTCTTCCCAAACCATAATTCATACGGTGTCGTCTCAACGGATTTCGACGGAGCCCTATTTAAAGTGAATGCAGCAGTCTCTAAAGCATAGCCCCAAAAAGATAGCGGTAAATCGGTAAGAGACATCATAGATCGCACCATATCTAATAGAGTGCGATTACGACGTTCGGACACCCCGTTACGCTGAGGTGTTCCAGGCGGCGTGAGTTGTGAAACTATTCCACATTTTCTTAAGTGTGTGCCAAACTCGTGACTCAAATATTCTCCTCCATGATCTGATCGTAGAAACTTGATTTTCCTGTCACGTTGATTCTCAACCTCACTCTGAAATTCCTTGAACTTTTCAAAGGTTTCAGACTTGTGTTTCATTAAGTAGATATACCCATATCTACTCAAGTCATCAGTGAGGGTGAGAACATAACGATAGCCACCGCGAGCCTCAACACTCATTGGACCGCATACATCAGTATGTATGATTTCCAATAAGTTGGTTGCTCGCTCCATTGTTCCTGAGAACGGAGTCTTGGTCATTTTACCCATAAGGCATGGTTCGCATGTGTCAAATGATTCATAATCAAGAGACTCTAAAAGTCCATCTGCATGGAGCTTCTTCATGCGTTTGACACCTATGTGACCAAGGCGGCAGTGCCACAAGTATGTGGGACTATCATTATCAACCTTACATATTTTGGTACTCACATTATGAACATGTGTAGCATCACGTTCGAGATTCATAAAGAATAAACCATTTACCATAGGAGCATGACCATAAAACATATCTCTCATATAAATAGAACAACCATTATTCTCGGATTTAAATGAGTAGCCATCTCGAATTAAACGAGATCCCGATACAATGTTCATGCTCAAAGCTGGCACTAAATAACAATTATTAAGGTTTAAAACTAATCCCGAAGGTAGATGCAGAGGTAGCGTGCCGACGGCGATCACATTGACCTTGGAACCATTCCCGACGCGCATCGTCACCTCGTCCTTTGCCAGTTTCCGCTTATTCCGCAGCCCCTGCTTTGAGTTACAAATGTGAGCAACTGCACCGGTATCAAATACCCAGGAGCTACTTCGGACACTAGTAAGGTACACATCAATTACATGTATATCACATATACCTTTTGTTTTGCCGGCCTTCTTGTCTGCTAAGTACTTAGGGCAGTTCCGCTTCCAGTGACCGCTTCCCTTGCAATAAAAGCACTCAGTCTCGGGCTTGGGTCCATTCTTTGGCTTCTTCCCGGCAGCTTGCTTGCCGGGCGCGGCAACTTCCTTGCCGTCCTTCTTGGAGTTCTTTTTACCCTTGCCCTTCTTGAACTTAGTGGTTTTATTGACCATCAACACTTGATGTTCCTTCTTGACTTCTACTTCCGCTGATTTCAGCATTGAGAACAACTCAGGAATGGTCTTTTGCATCCCCTGCATGTTGAAGTTCATCACAAAGCTCTTGTAGCTTGGTGGAAGCGACTGGAGGATTCTGTCAATGACCGCATCATCCGGGAGATTAACTCCCAGCTGAGACAAGCGGTTATGTAACCCAGACATAGTGAGTATGTGCTCACTGACAGAACTATTTTCCTCCATCTTACAGCTGAAGAACTTATCAGAGACTTCATATCTCTCGATCCGGGCATGAGCTTGAAAAACCATTTTCAGCTCTTCGAACATCTCATATGCTCCATGTCTCTCAAAACGTTTTTGGAGCCCCGACTCTAAGCTGTAAAGCATGCCGCACTGAACGAGGGAGTAGTCGTCAACACGTGTCTGCCAAGCGTTCATAACGTCTTGGTTCTGTGGGACGGGAGCTTCACCTAGCGGTGCTTGTAGGACATAATCTTTCTTGGCAGCTATGAGGATGATCCTCAGGTTCCGGACCCAGTCCGTATAGTTGCTACCATCGTCTTTCAGCTTGGTTTTCTCTAGGAACGCGTTGAAGTTGAGGACTACGTGGGCCATTTGATCTACAAGACATATTGTAAAATATTTTAGACTAAGTTCATGATAATTAAGTTCATCTAATCAAAATATTAATGAACTCCCACTTAGATTAGACATCCCTCTAGTCATCTAAGTATTACATGATCCGAGTTAACTAGGCCGTGTCCGATCATCACGTGAGACGGACTAGTCAACATCGGTGAACATCTTCATGTTGATCGTATCTTCTATACGACTCATGCTCGACCTTTCGGTCTTCTATGTTCTGAGGCCATGTCTGTACATGCTAGGCTCGTCAAGTCAACCTAAGTGTTTGCATGTGTAAATCTGTCTTACACCCGTTGTATGTGAACGTCTGAATAAAACACCCGATCATCACGTGGTGTTTTGAAACAGCGAACTGTCGCAACGGTGCACAGTTAGGGGGAACACTTCTTGAAATTATTATGAGGGATCATCTTATTTACTACCGTCGTTCTAAGTAAACAAGATGCAAAACATGATAAAAATCACATGTAATCAAATAATAAAAGTGACATGATATGGTCAATATCACATAGCTCCTTTGATCTCCATCTTGGGGCTCCATGATCATCTTGTCACCGGCTTGACACCATGATCCCCATCATCATGATCTCCATCATCGTGTCTCCATGAAGTTGCTCGCCAACTATCACTTCTACTACTGTGGCTAACGCGTTTAGCAATAAAGTAAAGTAATTTACATGGCGATTCTCGATGACACGCAGGTCATATAAAAGAATAAAGACAACTCCTATGGCTCCTGCCGGTTGTCATACTCATCGACATGCAAGTCGTGATTCCTATTACAATAGCATGAACATCTCATACATCACATATAGATCATTCATCATTCATCACAACTTTGGCCATATCATATCACAAACCACTTGCTGCAAAAACAAGTTAGACGTCCTCTAATTGTTGTTGCAAGTTTACGTGGCTGAATTGGGGTTCTAGCAAGAACGTCTTCTTACCTACGTTAAAGCCACAACGTGATTTGTCAACTTCTATTTACCCTTCATAAGGACCCTGTTCATCGAATCCGCTCCAACTAAAGTGAGAGAGACAGACACCCGCCAGCCACCTTATGCAACTGGTGCATGTTAGTCGGTGGAACCGGTCTCACGTAAGCGTACGTGTAAGGTTGGTCCGGGCCGCTTCATCCCACAATACCGCTGAAGCAAGAAAAGACTAGTAGCGGCAAGAAAGTTGACAAATCTACGCCCACAACAAATTGTGTTCTACTCACGCAAGAAGAACTACCCATAGACCTAGCTCATGATGCCACTGTAGGGGAACGTTGTAGAAAACAAAAATGTTCCTACTCGTTTCACCAAGATCCATCTAGGAGTTCATCGAGCAACGAGTCATCGGATGCATCTACATACCTTTGTAGATCGCGCACGGAAGCGTTCAAGGAACGGTGATGATGTAGTCGAACACGACGTGATCCAAATCACCGATGACCAAGCGCCGAACGAACGGCACCTCCGCATTCAACACACGTACGGGACGGGAGACGTCTCCTCTTCTTGATCCAGCAAGGGGAAGGAGAGGTTGATGAAGATCCAGCAGCACGACGGCGTGGTGGTGGATGCAGGGCGTCACAGTAGCAGGGCTTCGCCTATACTACGAGAGAGAGACGTAACGGGAGAGAGGGAGGCGCCAAGGCTGAGGTATGAAGTCCCTCCCTCTCCTCAACTATATATAGGGGTGCCAAGGGGGGGCGCCGGCCCTAGTAGATGGATCTACTAGGGGGGGCGGCGGCCAAGGGGTGGGGGGCTTGCCCCCCAAGCAAGGGGGCGCCCCCCTTAGGGTTTCCCCCAACCCTAGCCGCATGGGCCCTTGGGGGGGTTGGCGCCCCAGCCCACTTTGGGCTGGGTCCCTTCCCACTTCAGCCCATGGGGCCCTCCGGGATAGGTGGCCCCACCCGGTGGACCCCCGGGACCCTTCCGGTGGTCCCGGTACAATACCGGTGACCCCGAAACTTGTCCCGATGGCCGAACAGCACTTCCTATATATAATTATTTACCTCCGGACCATTCCGGAACTCCTCGTGACGTCCGGGATCTCATCCGGGACTCCGAACAATATTCGGGTTACTGCATATACATATCTTCACAACCCTAGCGTCACCGAACCTTAAGTGTGTAGACCCTACGGGTTCGGGAGACAAGCAGACATGACCGAGACGACTCTCCGGTCAATAACCAACAGCTGGATCTGGATACCCATGTTGGCTCCCACATGCTCCACGATGATCTCATCGGATGAACCACGATGTCGAGGATTCAATCAACCCCGTATACGATTCCCTTTGTCAATCGATATGTTACTTGCCCGAGATTCGATCGTCGGTATCCCAATACCTCGTTCAATCTCGTTACCGGCAAGTCACTTTACTCGTACCGTAATGCATGATCCCGTGACCAGAGACTTGGTCACTTTGAGTTCATTATGATGATGCATTACCGAGTGGGCCCAGCGATACCTCTCCGTCATACGGAGTGACAAATCCCAGTCTTGATCCATGTCAACCCAACAGACACTTTCGGAGATACCCGTAGTCTACCTTTATAGTCACCCAGTTACGTTGTGACGTTTGGTATACCCAAAGCACTCCTACGGTATCCGGGAGTTACACGATCTCATGGTCTAAGGAAAAGATACTTTGACATTGGAAAACTCTAGCAAACGAACTATACGATCTTGTGCTATGTTTAGGATTGGGTCTTGTCCATCACATCATTCTCCTAATGATGTGATCTCGTTATCAATGACATCCAATGTCCATAGTCAGGAAACCATGACTATCTGTTGATCAACGAGCTAGTCAACTAGAGGCATACTAGGGACATGTTGGTGTCTGTTATTCACACATGTATTACGATTTCCGGATAACACAATTATAGCATGAATAAAGACAATTATCATGAACAAGGAAATATAATAATAATGCTTTTATTATTGCCTCTAGGGCATATTTCCAACAAATTTTACCAGGCCGAGGATGGAAGCTCAACGGAGAAGTTGTTCTGGTCTCAGTATGCTGAGGCCGGACACCCGGTGCCAATGAGCGACCAGCTGAAGCAGATGGTCGAGCTACATAAGGCGGCCGATCAGGCCATGAAGGGCTTTATAGTCCGGCTGTGGCCTGGCGACGCCCTTCCGAACAGCTTCTTCGGCCTGGTAAGGCGGCTTGTGGATGCCTGCCCACGGCTGGAGGTCGTTAAGCGATCTGTCTGCATTGAGGGTGCACGACGGGCTTTCGCTGGTGTGAAATTGCAGTGGGTCAAGCTAGACGCCGTGAAGCTGATCAAGGAGGGGCCGCCGGAGGGCAAGGAGCACCGCCACCCCAAGATGTACTATGAGGGTGTTCTGCCGGGTGCCCGTCTCATAGCGGACGAGTGTTCCAAAGATGTAATATTTGAGTGAGACTTGCTCGTTTTATCCTGTATTTATGAAAACTTGTTTCATATGCGTTATGCAACGCTTGTTTGAATTTAAAATATTACCTTCTGTTTGGCTGTTTATCCAATCTGAGAGATGGCTAGTCCTCGGCTTCTGCCCCCATGCCACGAGTGTTGGGGTGTTCGGGATAAACCTGAGCACTCTTGTTCCCATGTTTGGGTCCTTCGAGGGAGGTGCTCAGCACAGCGAACAAGGCAAGCGGACTAATAATGCTTTATCACTCTCACTTAGCCATAGAATTCTATAATTTTAAATTTCGGCGAAGCCCCTGGTATTCGGAAGGCCGAATTTGGGGCGTGATACACGCCTTTAAGCCGAACAGGGCCGGCCCCTCGCTCTAAGCGGCATAAGTCTTTAGGGACTCGAAAACCTCGCCGAACAGCAACCAGTCTCTCGCCTTATCATGACAGTCAGTTTTAGCTTTCTCTACTGAGGTGCTGAACCCAGTAGAAGCGGGGCACAATCGTAGTAGTTCTCCTAGCGCTACCTTAGCCGATAGAGCGGAACGTAAGGTACCAAAACATAGGAGCCGGGCAAACCCAACATTTGACCAAAGACATGATTCGGAGCTGATGCATATAATGCTATAAGTTCAGGGTGCCGCACTTGTGAAAGTGTTCGGACTTTTCACACCTTATTGTGGGGTACGTAAGCCCCTGGTGTATTGGCCGTACCAAAGTGTACGGTTGTAAGGCATCATTAATGAACACACACACACACACACACACATATATATATATAAACAAGAATGCAATAATAGTCGTAATGTCATGCATTGTTTATTCAAAAAATTGCGTTAAAGCAGAGTGATGCAGATAGTGCGATAAGCAAAGAGTAGGACTATGTCCCTTCCAAGGGCAAGCTGAGGAATGATATTAAATCGAATATTTCGCTCGTTACTCTAATCCACCTGGGAATTCCGTGGTATGACATAGTTGTCTGCCTCCTTGGTTGCTGCATCATGTGTTCGACAATTGTGCTGCCAGACAGTGTTTCCAGAGATTAATCTCTTGAGAAAAAAAAGAAAAATAACCAAACGGGAAGCCCCTAGTGCGGTTTAAGCCGCGTCTTGGGGCGTGCCGCAGTTGTGCCCCCCTTCCCACTTGTGCCCATGGTATTTTTAATGCGTAATTATGTACGCGCGGCACAAGTTTCGCCGTTGGGCTGGGATTGGGGGGTGTCCGCCGTATTGCTACGCGAGCTTGGATCGCGCCAGGAGGTCTATTTGCCGATTGCTCCGAGCGCGCTTGAAGGTGTCCGGGCTTTGAAGCGCCGAACTGGTCGATTGCCTTGAGAGGCTGCTTTGCGCTTCTGCTGCAAGGGCCGCGGTGTGCTCCTCTGTTCGGAGAGAGCGCTCTGTGTTTCCATTGACTGTAATAACTCCGCGAGGTCCTGGCATCTTGAGCTTGAGGTATGCATAATGCGGTACCACATTGAATCTAGCAAATGCGGTTCGCCCGAGCAGTGCATGATAACCACTGCGGAACGGGACTATATCGAAGATTAACTCTTCGCTTCAGAAGTTATCCGGGGATCCGAAGACCACTTCCAGTGTAATTGAGCCTGTGCAATGGGCCTCTACACTTGGAATGACGCCTTTAAAGGTCGTTTTTGTGGGTTTGATCCTTGAGGGGTATATACCCATTTTGCGTACTGTGTCCTGATAAAGCAGGTTCAGGCTGCTACCGCCATCCATAAGGACTCGAGTGAGGTGAAATCTGTCAATGATTGAGTCTAGGACCAGTGCGGCGAATCTGCCATGACAGATACTAGTGGGGTGGTCCCTTCGATCGAAGGTGATCGGACAGGAGGACCAAGGGTTGAACTTTGGGGCGACTGGCTCCAACGCATATACTTACCTAAGCGCACGCTTCCGCTCCCTCTTGGGGGTGTGGGTTGCGTATATCATGTTCACCGTCCGCACTTGTGGGGGAAACCTCTTCTGTCCTCCGGTGTGCAACTGCCAGGGCTCCTCCTCGTCATCGCTATGCGGCCCCTTGTCCTTATTTTTGGCAATTAACTTGCCGGCCTGCTTGAACACCCAACAATCCCTATTGGTGTGATTGGCTGGCTTGTCTGGGGTGCCGTGTATTTGACACGAGCGATCGAGTATACGGTCCAAGCTGGACGGACCCGGCGTACTTTGTTTGAATGGCTTTTTCCTCTGACCGGGTTTAGAGCCTTTGAATCCGGCATTGACTGCCGTATCCTCGGTATTTTCGCTGTTAATGCGGCGCTTATGTTTGTTGTGACGTGACCTGCTATTGCCGTCCTTGGTATTGGAGGTACCATGGTTTTTTGATATGTTATTACTGCGAGCCAGCCAGCTGTCTTCTCCCGCACAAAAGCGGGTCATGAGCGTCGTGAGAGCTGCCATAGATTTCGGCTTTTCCTGACCAAGGTGCCGGGCTAGCCACTCGTCTCGGATGTTGTGTTTGAAAGCCGCTAAGGCCTCTGCATCCGGACAGTCGACAATTTGATTTTTCTTTGTAAGGAACCGAGTCCAGAATTGCCTGGCCGACTCTTCTGGCTGCTGAATTATGTGGCTCAAGTCATCGGCGTCTGGTGGTCTTACATAAGTGCCCTGAAAGTTGTCGAGGAATGCGGCTTCCAGATCTTCCCAGCGGTTGATGGAGTCCGCTGGCAAGCTGTTAAGCCAATGCCGCGCTGGTCCTTTGAGCTTTAGTGGGAGATATTTGATGACGTGTAAGTCATCACCGCGGGCCATGTGGATGTGGAGGAGGAAATCCTCGATCCATACTGCGGGATCTATTGTGCCGTCGTATGATTCAATATTTATAGGTTTGAAACCTTCTGGGAATTGATGATCCATTACTTCGTCTGTGAAGCATAAGGGGTTTGCGGCGCCTCTGTATTGGGCTATATCGTGACGCAGCTCGAATGGGTCTTGCCCGCTGTGTTCGGCCCGGCCAGATTTGCTTTTACTGTATCCGGCGTGACGTTTATCGTCTCGCAGAGTTGTGCGCCCTCGTGATCCGTAGATCGATCTTGCATGCTTTGCTTTGTCCTCCAATATGTCTCGCAGGTCTGGCGTATCTCCCCATGCCTTTTTATTTGAATGGCGTCGGGGTGGAGGCTGAGTTTTTGGCTGGAATGCCTCTCTATCGCGGCCACGAGGTGGCCGATCAACCGTATCATACGCTTCTTCCTCCAGTCAGGGTAGTAACCTGCACTTTGGGTAATTCTTGGAGGGGCACTCGAGTTTATATTCCTCGGCCGCGAGGACTTTAGTCCATCTGTCAGCTAGCAGATCTTGATCAGCTTGAAGCTGTTGCTGCTTTTTCTTCAGGCTATTTGCCGTGGCCATAAGCCGACGCTTAAAGCGCTCTTGTTCGACGGGATCCTCTGGTACGGCAAATTCATCATCGCCGAGGCTTGTCTCGTCTTCGGAGGGGGGCATGTAATTGTCATCCTCCTCCTCTCCGTCTGTCGCTCTCTCAGGAGGGCTGGCTCCTCCATCCTCCTGCTCTAAATCTTGCTGGAGGGGATTGTTGTTGTCTTCGGCACTATCCGGAGTGTTATTATCTCCTGTGTCGGTATCACCGCTTTTGCTTTGGCGGGACTTAGAGCGGCGCCGCTGACGTTGGCACTTGGGTTGCTTCTTGGAGGGGTCATCCTCCGTTATCTCGTCACCATTGCCTTCTTTGGGTGTATCCACCATGTATATGTCATATGACGAGGTGGCTTTCCAGTGCCCTATATGCGCTGGTTCATGTTCGTCTCCTACATCGTCGTCCATACCGTCGATGTCTTCAGAGTCGAAGTCGAGCATGTCGGTTAAATCATCGACAGTGGCTACGAAGTGGGTGGTGGGTGGGCGTCGAATTTCTTCGTCGTCCGCATCCCAATCCCGTTGGCCATAGTCCGGCCAGGGCTCTCCTGACAAAGAGAGAGACTTTAGTGAATTCAGAATGTCGCCGAAGGGCGAGTGCTAAAAGATATCTGCGGCGGTGAATTCCATGATCGGCGCCCAATCGGATTCGATTGGCAGGGGCGCGGACGGTTCGGAGTCCGGAAAAGAGTCCGACACCTTGGGGTCACGGGCTTCGCAGAGGATTAGGCTGGTGTTCGGCTCGATCGCC
Organism: Triticum urartu; assembly: GCF_056163025.1. Lineage (NCBI taxonomy): Eukaryota > Viridiplantae > Streptophyta > Magnoliopsida > Poales > Poaceae > Triticum > Triticum urartu. The sequence goes on along the minus strand of NC_141873.1, from coordinate 461,271,737 downwards.
GTTGAGACTGCAGCCCCTGAGGCGGTGTCTAGCCACCCGTCCTCGATTGGCGCAGTTGGCTCCGAGCTAAGGGTCGGAGCTGATGCGGGCGCGGCCTCTGGGGTACTGTTCGGCGGTACAGCTAGGTCATACCCATCGTGATAGTGCAGCGCGCCCGGCTGTGGCTCGAATCCGTCGAAGATCAAGTCTCCGCGGATGTCGGCCGTGTAGTTGAAACTTCCAAATCTGACCTGATGGCTAGGGGCGTAGCTTTCAATCTGCTCCAGATGGCCAGGCGAATTAGCCCGCAGTGCAAAGCCGCCGAACACGAAGATCTGTCCGGGGAGAAAAGTCTCACCCTGGACCGCATCGCTATCGATGATAGTAGGAGCCATCAAGCCTAACGGCGACGACACAGAGGAACTCTCAATGAAAGCACCAATGTCGGTGTCAAAACTAGCGGATCTCGGGTAGGGGGTCCCGAACTATGCGTCTAGGCCGAATGGTAACAAGAGACAGGGGACACGATGTTTTACCCAGGTTCGGGCCCTCTTGATGGAGGTAAAACCCTACGTCCTGCTTGATTAATATTGATGATATGGGTAGTACAAGAGTAGATCTACCACGAGATCAGAAAGGCTAAACCCTAGAAGCTAGCCTATGGTATGATTGTATGTTGTGGTTGTTGTCCTACGGACTAAAACCCTTCGGTTTATATAGACACCGGAGAGGGTTAGGGTTACACAAGGTCGGTTACAAAGGAGGAGATATCCATATCCATATTGCCTAGCTTGCCTTCCACGCCAAGTAGAGTCCCATCCGGACACGAGACGAAGTCTTCAATCTTGTATCTTTATAGTCTAACAGTCCGGCCAATGGAGATAGTCCGGCTGTCCGGAGACCCCTAATGCAAGACTCCCTCAGTGAGACTTTCTCCTTTTTGTCTTCTCCACATAACCCCCTCATTATATTCTATTCCACCCATAGTGTTATATCCATGGCTCACGCTCATATATTGCGTGAAAGTTGAAAAAAGTTTGAGATTACTAAAGTATGAAACAATTGCTTGGCTTGTCATCGGGGTTGTGCATGATGAGAGCATTCTTGTGTGACGAAAATGGAGCATGACCAAACTATATGATTTTGTAGGGATGAACTTTCTTTGGCCATGCTATTTTGAGAAGACATGATTGCTTAGTTAGTATGCTTGAAGTATTATTATTTTTATGTCAATATTAAACTTTTGTCTTGAATCTTATAGATCTGAATATTCTTGCCACAATAAAGATAGTTACATGGATAAATATGTTAGGTAGCATTCCACATCAAAAATTCTGTTTTTATCATTTACCTACTCGAGGACGAGCAGGAATTAAGCTTGGGGATGCTGATATGTCTCCAACGTATCTATAATTTTTTATTGTTCCATGCTATTATATTATCAACCTTGGATGTTTTATATGCTATTTTATATATTTTTTGGACTAACCTATTAACCTAGAGCCCAGTGCCAGTTTCTGTTTTTTCCTTGTTTTAGAGTATCACGGGAAAGCAAAAATCAAACGGAGCCCAATTAACCTGAAACTTCACGGAACTTATTTTTGGACCAGAAGAAGCCCACGGAGTATCAGAGTTGGACCAGGAGAGTCCCGGGCTACCCACGAGGGTGGGGGAGCACCCACCCCCCTGGGCGCGCCACCCTGCCTCGTGGACAACCCGGAGGTCCACCGACATACTTCTTCCTCCCATATATACCCATATACCCTAAAAACTTCGGGGAGCACAATAGATCGGGAGTTCCACCGCCAAAAGCCTTCGTAGCCACCGAAAACCAATCTAGACCCGTTCCGGCACCCTGCCGGAGGGGGAATCCCTCTCCGGTGGCCATCTTCATCATCTCGGTGCTCTCCATGACGAGGAGGGAGTAGTTCTCCCTCGGGGCTGAGGGTATGTACCAGTAGCTATGTGTTTGATCTCTCTCTCTCTCGTGTTCTTGAGGTGATACGATCTTGATGTATCGCGAGCTTTGCTATTATATTTGGACCTTATGATGTTTCTCCCCCTCTACTCTCTTGTAATGGATTGAGTTTTCCCTTTGAAGTTATCTTATCGGATTGAGTCTTTAAGGATTTGAGAACACTTGATGTATGTCTTGCGTGGGATAACCGTGGTGACAATGGGTTATTTATTGATTCACTTGATGTATGTTTTGGTGATCAACTTGCGGGTTCCGCCCATGAACATATGCATAGGGGTTGGCACACATTTTCGTCTTGACTCTCTGGTAGAAACTTTGGGGCACTCTTTGAAGTACTTTGTGTTGGTTTGAATAGATGAATCTGAGATTGTGTGATGCATATCGTATAATCATACCCGCGGATACTTGAGGTGACATTGGAGTATCTAGGTGACATTAGGGTTTTAATTGATTTGTGTCTTAAGGTGTTATTCTAGTACGAACTCTAGGATAGATTGAACAGAAAGAATAGCTCCATGTTATTTTACTACGGACTCTTGAATAGATCGATCAAAAAGAATAACTTTGAGGTGGTTTCGTACCCTACCATAATCTCTTCGTTTGTTCTCCGCTATTAGTGACTTTGGAGTGACTCTTTGTTTCATGTTGAGGGATAGTTATGTGATCCAATTATGTTATTGTTGTTGAGAGAACTTGCACTAGTGAAAGTATGAACCCTAGGCCTTGTTTCCTAGAATTGCAATACCGTTTGTGCTCACTTTTACCATTAGTTACCTTGCTGTTTTTATATTTTCAGATTACAAAAACCTTTATCTACCATCTATATTGCACTTGTATCACCATCTCTTCGCCGAACTAGTGCACCTATACAATTTACCATTGTATTGGGTGTGTTGGGGACACAAGAGACTCTTTTTTATTTGGTTGCAGGGTTGTTTGAGAGAGACCATCTTCATCCTACGCCTCCTACGGATTGATAAACCTTAGGTCATCCACTTGAGGGAAATTTGCTATTGTCCTACAAACCTCTGCACTTGGAGGCCCAACAACATCTAAAAGAAGAAGGTTGTGTAGTAGACATCACCCCCTCCCCCGTATATAAAGGAGTGGAGGAGGGGGGAGGGTCGGCCCTCTATGGCGCGCCCTGGAGAAGTCCTACTCCCTCCGGGAGTGGGATTGCCCCCCCCCCTTCCCTAGTTGGACTAGGAAAGAAGGAAGGGGGAGAGGGAGGAAGGAAAGGGGGCGCCCCCCCTCCTAGTCCAATTCGGACCAGAGGGGAAGGGGCACGCAGCCTGCCCTGGCTGCCTCTCTCTCTCCACTAAAGCCCATTAGGGCCCATATACTCCCCGGGGGTAATCATGGGATAATCATGGGCCCCTGGCTGCCTCTCTCTCTCCACTAAACCCATGATGCGGCTATATCTCCCACGTGTCGAGGCACGACTTAGAGGCATAACCGCATGGTGGTTTAGTCGCAAGTGGGGTAATCATGGGATAAAGAGTGAAGATTACCCCACTTGCGACTAAACCACCATGCGGTTATGCCTCCAAGTCATGCCTCGACACGTGGGAGATATAGCCGCATCGTGGGTGTTACACATGAGTACCTTTGAACAGAGTATAGGTGTGAAGAATTTGGAGAGGTCATATGCATTCTCAGAAGTTTTTGCAAAAAGAACAAGTTTGAGGAATTTGACCAGATGTGTCTTGAGGAATTTCACTAAGCGTCCTTTGACTTAGGTTCCAGAGTTGTATAGATTGAAAATCCACACAATTGAGGAATCTTGAAGAAAAATGTTGCTTAGGGAAACAAATCAAGAACATATGTTTGTATGAGGTGTTCAGAGTGTGAGGATTGAAGAATAAACACCTTTTGAAGATTTTGAAGAAAACACTGGAATCAATAAGGGAAGTAAAAGTAGATTTTAATTACCCTTGACGAAGAACATGACAAACTGGGAATGTAGATTGGAAGTTTGTCAGTCCAGATCTTCCATGCCCTGACTTGGCAGAGGAAGACAGCTACGGCGGCGGCGGAGTGAAGAAATCCGCGGCCGGCGCGAGTACGACGGCGATGAGGTTGAGGCAGTGAAGCTCTTCCACACTGGCGATGATGGAAGTAGCGGCGGCGCTAGGTTTTGAGAGCTCGAGCGAGGGAGTAAGGTCGAGCAGAGTAAGAACAGTATGAGGAGGGTGAGAGGTATTTATAGCCGAGGTGAAAAACCGCTCGCCTGAGGAAAATGGACGAAAGTGCCCTTGACCCTTCTCATTCTTGTGACATGTGTCACCCACGTACAGAGAGGTGGACATCGTGAGTGATCATGGGTGAATAGATAAGTATTGTCATGGGATGTGGAATGGTTTAGGCGGCAACAGTCGAAAATTCAGATTAGAATATTTTAAAGTTTCGTTCGCAGATTCTTCAGCTGACAAGGACATAATGAAGATTTTGAACGGGTTTCAAATGGAACGCACATGAAGAATTTGTGAAGAGACTGGGTTTAGTATAGCATAGAGGGGGAAGGGTCCGATCACATTCACTTAGCAGAAAGATCAACTTGAAGAAATAGCCATAAGTGAATGTTGTAGAGGACATAAACTCACACACACACACACACACACACACATATATATATAGCCAATGAAGAAAAACGAGGGAGAACGTGAAGACATTGCAAAGTTGAAGAAATCAACTGAGGAAATTCAAGATGAAGAAATACTCAAATTGAAGATTTTCAACTTTTGTTGGTGGCGTGACCCACCGTGTAAGAATGATGATTTTAGACGCCGCGTACAATTGTCGTAGGGCTCTGAGAATCAAATTCTTCATTAATTTCTTCACACTTAGAGGGTTAGTCTTCATTGATTGAATAAAAACGTTACTTCGTGTGTTGCATATCTAAGTCATCAATTTTGCATAAGTGTTAGGATGTGTGTCCTTTTCAAAGGACATTCAAAGATTCTAAGATATTTAGCTCACACGGCAACTTGCTATATCTCTTCTCATCCAAGGGCTTTGTGAAGATATCAGCTAGCTGTTCTTCAGTCTTCACGTGCTCGATGGAGATGTCGCCCTTCAAAACATGATCACGAAGAAAATGATGATGAATCTGAATGTGCTTTGTCTTCGAGTGCTGAACTGGGTTATGAGCAATCTTGATGGCACTCTCATTGTCACAATAGAGTGGCACATTCTTCACATTGATGTCGTAGTCCTTGAGAGTTTGCTTCATCCATAGTAATTGAGCACAACATGATCCAACAACAATGTACTTAGCTTCAGCAGTAGAAAGTGATACGCAGTTCTGTTTCTTCAAAGACCAATAGACCAAGGATCGTCCGAGGAAATGGCATGTGCCTGATGTTGACTTGCGGTCCACACGATCACCAGCATAGTCAGAGTCTGAATATCCAATGAGATCAAAAGCCGAGCCCTTGGGATACCATAATCCAAGTGTTGGAGTGTGAGCTAGATATCGAAGAATATGCTTCACAGCCTTATGGTGTGATTCCTTCGGTGTAGCTTGAAAACGGGCACACATGCAAACACTAAGCATATATGGCCTAGATACACATAAATAGAATAAAGAGCCAATCATGGAGCGGTATACCTTTTGAACAAATTCAATACCATTTTCATCAGTGCATAGATGGCCATTTGTGGGCATAGGGATTTTGACGCCTTTGCAATCTTGCATGCCTCAACACATCCTTGAGGTATTTCTCCTGAGATATGAAGATGCCATTTAGTTGTTGACGAATCTGAAGACCTAAGAAGAATTTCAATTCTCCCATCATAGACATTTGATATTCTTCACTCATCATATAGGCAAATTCATCACTGTAACGTTGGTCAGTACAACCAAAAATGATATCATCAACATATATTTGACACACAAATAATTCTTCATCATAAGCTTTGGTGAAAAGAGTTGGGTCAAGTGAACCGGGTTTGAAGCCTTTCTTCATGAGGAATTCCTTCGAAGTATCATGCCACGCCCGAGGGGCCTGCTTGAGGCCATAGAGAGCCTTATTGAGTCTGAAGACTTTGTCAGGATGCTTTGGATCCTCAAAACCTGGGGGTTGAGCAACATATACTTCTTCCTCAAGCTTACCATTGAGGAATGCACTTTTCACATCCATTTGATATAAGATGATATTATGATGGTTAGCATAAGCAAGTAATATGTGAATAGCTTCAAGTCTAGCAACAGGCGCAAAAGTTTCATCGAAATAAATTCCTTCAACCTGTGTGTAGCCTTGAGCTACAAGTCGTGCCTTATTCCTCACCACAAGGCAATTTTCATCTTGCTTGTTGCGGTAGATCCACTTCACGCCGATGATATTGTGCTTGCGAGGGTCTGGATGTTTGACCAGTTCCCAGATGTTGTTGAGCTCGAACTGATGTAATTCCTCTTGCATAGCTTGAATCCACTCAGGATCCAGAAATGCTTCATCTACCTTAGTGGGCTCTGTGATAGAGACGAAAGCAAAGTGCCCACAAAAGTTAGATAAATGTGAAGCTTTTGATCGTGTGAGAGGACCTGGTGCATTGATGTCATTGATGATTTTCTCAATCTGCACTTCATTAGCAACGCGAGGATGAGCTGGTTGACGATGAGGAATTTGCTCAGCATTTTCTTCAGAGCCATTTTCTTCAGATGCACCAGCATGATGTTCTTCACGTTCTGGAATGACTTCTTCAGAAAATTCTTCGATAGGAACGACATCCTCAGTAGCCTTGAACTTAATGGATTCCTCAGGTGGTATTTCATCTAGCACAGGAGGTAGTTGCTCTCTTTGGGAGCCATTAGTTTCATCGAACTGCACATCTACAGTTTCAACAACCTTGTGGTGATAGGTGTTGAAGACTCTGTAGGTGTGCGAGTCCTTACCATAACCAAGCATAAAACCTTCATATTCTTTCGGTGCAAATTTAGAATTGTGATGCGGATCTCTAATCCAGCATTTAGCACCGAAGACTTTGAAATAACTCACATTGGGTTTCTTGTCCGTGAGGAGTTCATATGAGGTCTTTCTGAAGAATTTGTGAAGATATACCCTGTTGATGATGTGGCACACAGTATCAATTGCCTCAGGCCAGAAGCGAGGAGGCGTCTTGTACTCATCAAGCATAGTGCGGGCCATCTCAACAAGAGTCTTGTTCTTGCGCTCCACGACGCCATTCTGCCGATGAGTATAAGGAGTAGATAATTCATGAGTAATATCAAGTTCATCAAGATAGTGATCAAGACTAGTGTAATTGAACTCAGTTCCATTGTCACTTCTGATGTGCTTGATCTTCACACCAAAGTTGGTTGAAGCCCTCAAGGAAAATCGTTTGAAGACTTCCTGCACTTCAATTTTGTAAGTGATGATATGCAAGCATGTGTAACAAGAATAATCATCAACAATGATAAAGCCATATAGAGATGCAGCATTTGTGGATGTGGCATAATGAGTAAGCATAGAAATTCTTTGAGGATTTATGAACATAATGATTTTAAGAATAATCCATAATCCTTAGCCTTTCCCTGCGAAACAGAAGTGTTAGCATGATGATGTTCATATGAGGACTTTGATCCATGTGAGGAATGTGGTCCATATGAGGACTTGGATCCATATGAAGACTTTGGTCCATATGAAGAATTTGATCTGGGATTCCTATTCTTCACATGTGGTGTCATGATGACATTCACCTGAAGACTTTCAAGGCACCTTTTGGGAACCCAGATTTTCTTCATAGGAGGACCGTTCCTGCAGTTAGTGCCAACATATCTATCAAATACTTCACCATTCTGATTTTTTAATAGTTTATAATTGGAGTCAAATGACTCATGAGAAGAATATGAAGATTCACATGAAAAGACAGATAAAGTAGATGGATCCACTGAAGGTCCCTTTGCAGCAACCCATGAGGTTTTGGGATACTACTCAGGTTCCCAGTAGGTCCATCAGCATTGAGTTTCCTCTCAAAGGCAATAACCTCTTTCCTAGGGTTCCTGTTGAGGATCTGCTTCTTAAGCACATCACAAAGAGCCTGATGCCCTTTGAGGCTTTTGTACATGCCTGTCACATACAATTCCTTCAGCTCTGCATGGTCAGTGATACTAGCAGCATCCTCAGATGAGGAATTAGTGATAGCAGAGACAGGTGAAGAATTTGCAGCAATAGAAGCATTTGAACTTTCAGGAGAAGAATTAGCAGATTCACATTCAATGCACTTCAAACATGGAGGAATAAATTCTTCCTGAGCAGCGCTGATTTGTTGAGCAAGTAATGAATCACGCTCCTTCTAAAGATCTTCATAAGTCACTCTTAACTGCTCAAGATCTTGCTTTTTTGAATAAATTCATAAGAAAGCTTCTCATGATCAGATAAGAGAGTGTTATGATGACTCTGAAGGTTATCAAACTTGGACTGGAGTCCCTGAAAACTTTCAGCCAAAGCTTTAGAACGATCCATTTCTTCGCCCAACATATCATCACTCTCATCTAGCATGTTTTGAACTTTTTCCAAAGATCTTTGTTGTTTAGTGGCAAGGGAAGCAAGTTTGACATATCTGGGTCCAAATTCATCACCAGATTCATCATCACTGGACTCAGATAAGTAGCATTCAGTTACCTATGCACCTTTTGCCATAAGGCATGGGGAAGAGGATGATGATTCCGGGTTGAAAGTCATAGCCTTTCGCGATTCCAAGAATTCCCCAAACCAAGGATCATGATGAGTTCGATGACCTTCATAGACCTCAAATAGACAATCCCAGATGAGCTTCGCATGGCAGAGATGCATAACGTTCCTGAACTGATTTTGCGACAAGCCGGAGCAGATGACGTCTTTCGCCGTGAGGTTAAGTAGAGTGTACTTGTGAATATCATCAGTCTCCGCCATCTTGCATAGGTCAGTAAGACCAATCTAAGTGACGGTCCAAAGTTTGCTATTCATCGCCATGAGGCGCTTCTTCATCATGGCCTTCCACTTGGGATAATCATGACCGTCAAAGATGGGGCATGTCACTGTCTTCATTCCTACGGTCGACATAACTAAAACTCCAGGCAGTTAAACCGAAATCACACAGAACAAGGGAGTACCTTGCTCTGATACCAATTCAAAGTGCGTTAAGTCGACTAGAGGGGAGTGAATAGGCGATTTTTATAAATTCTTCACTGAGGAATTTCAGGGTGAGGAAATTACTAAGCGAAGAACTACTTGCAGCGGAATAAGTACTCAGCTGCAGACATGACATAACATAAGCATGGACATCATCATGAATAGGAAACAAACATAGAGTACAGAAAGCGTAAGCATAGGATAAGCAGGCTTAAGACAAACTGACTGAAGAAATTGAGATGAGGAAATTGATGAAGTCTTTAGTCAAAGTCTTCAAACAATAACAATCAAGATCTCAACACAGTAATGAGGAAATGAAAGGGTTGATGAAACAGAGCCAGTTAGCTCGGTGAAGACAATGATTTGGTAGACAGTTCCAACTGTTGTGATAGTTGTACGTCTGGTTAGGGCGGCTAGGTATTAAACCTAAGGACACACAGTCCCGGACACCCAGTCCTGAACACACAGTTCAGGACACTTAGTCCTCACTGTATTCCCCTTGAGCTAAGGTCACACAGACCTCGCCCAATCACTCGTGGTAAGTCTTTAGGTGAGTTCCAAACCTTCACAAACTCGATAACCCGACGATCCACAATTTCCTCTTGGATGCTCTATACCATGACTCTTAACCATCTGGAGGATGCACAGTCCTCAAAGGTAACAAGCGTCGGTTCCACACAGGAACAATCTCTTTAGTGATGCTCAATCACTTTGGGTTTGTAGGTGTTTAGTTTGGGGTTTTGGGTTTTTCCTCACTTGATGATTTTCACTCAAAGTCCTCGGAGGATGGGATGCTCTCAATGACAAGTGTCAGTTTCTCGCGGAGCAGCCAACAAGCTAGTGGTTGTAGGGGGCGGCTATTGATAGCCTAGTGAGCAGCCCGACATGGTGATAATCCCCAAGTCCAGGGAATCATCGAAGCAATTTCCAAAGGTGGAAGTGATAAGTATGGAGTGTCGAACCCACAAGGAGCTAAAGGTAAGATCAATATTCTCTCAAGCCCTATCTGCCACTGATACGACTCTACGTACACCAAACATTTGCTTCCAACTAGCAACGAGAAATAAAACTACGTTGTGGGTATGAATTGGATAACTTTGCATGATATCAGAGAGGTAAAATATAAAAGTAGGTGTTGTTATCATAAAGTTAGAATATATTACTAAATATTATAGATAGCGAGTGTGGAATAATGGTGGATCGATGTGCGGAATTTTCCTAGGCAATTGTTAACAAGACCGGTAATCACTATTGCAGTTTCATATGTGGGAGAGGCATAAGCTAACATACTTTCTCTACTTGGATCATATGCACTTATGATTGGAACTCTGGCAAGCATCCGCAACTACTAAAGATCATTAAGGTAAAACCCAACCATAGCATTAAAGCATCAAGTCCTCTTTATCCCATACGCAACAACCCCCTTGCTCGGGTTTGTGTTTCAGTCACTCACGCAACCCACTATAAGAGAATCATAAACGTATTGCAACACCCTATAGCGGGAATCCCTCACGCTTGCGCGACACGGAGGGCACCATAGGACAGCACCAAAGTAAAACATACAACTCATACCAATCTAGATCATCAATCAACCCAAAGACAAAATATATCTACTCAAAACATCATAGGATGGCAACACATCATTGGATCATAATATGTGGCATAAAGCACCATGTTCAAGTAGGGATTACAACGGGGTGCGGGAGAGTGGACCACGTAAAATAGATGAGGATGATGATGATGATGATGGTGATGTTGATGAAGACAATCACCATGGCGATGATTCCCCTCCCGATGGCACTCCGGTGCCACCAAGAGAGAGGAGGAGAGGTTCTCCCCCTTGTGCTTCCTCCTCCATGGCTTCCCCCCTAGATGGGGAGAGGTTCTCCCTCTGGTCCTTGGCCTTCATGGCGATGATGGCCCCTCCGGGATCCTCCTCCATGGCCTCCGGTGATGATGGCCCCCTCCGGCAGGGTGCCAGAGAGGGCCTAGATTGGTTTTCAGTGGCTACGGAGGCTTCTGGCGGCGGAACTCCCGATCTAGGTTAATTTTCCGAGGTTTCTGTATTTATAGGAATTTTTTGCGTCGGTCGCACGTCAAGGAGGTGCCCGAGGCGTCCACGAGGCAGGGGCCCATGCCCAGGGGGGTGGGCGCACCCCCACCCTCGTGGACAGCCCGGGACTCTTCTGGCCCAACTCTTTTACTCCGAGGTCTTCTTTTGGTCCATAAAAAATCGTCAAAAATTGGCACATCAATTGGACTCCGTTTGATATTCCTTTTCTATAAAACTCAAAAACAAGGGAAAAAACAGAAACTGGCACTGGGCTCTAGGTTAATAGGTTAGTCCCAAAAACCATATAAAATAGCATATAAATGCATATAAAACATCCAAGGTTGATAATATAATAGCATGAATACTTCATAAATTATAGATACGTTGGAGACGTATCAGCATCCCCAAGCTTAATTCCTGCTCGTCCTCGAGTATGTAAATGATAAAAGAAATAATTTATGAAGTGTGAATGCTAGCAAGTGCATAAGTTTCATCAATGATAGTTCCAATCACTTTTTATAACATCATTATATATCATAACAGTAGCTCATCTTCATAAAACTTTTCATGATCAAGTAACAAGCTATTCACGTGTTAAAGTATAGATCATAAACTTTCTTGAAACTAACAAACTATATTCTCAGTCATCAAACAATTGCAATTCATCTTATTTTCAGGAAGGGTCTATGTCAGAGCTTTGGTTTAGCAAACTCCACATACTCAACTATCATTTAATCTCTCATAATTGCTAACACTCACATCGTATTTATGGGTTCAAAGTTTTAATCGGACACAGAGAAAGATAGGGGCTTATAGATTCGCCTCCCAACCTTTTACCTCAAGGGTAATGTCAACAATAATAGTTCATGATAACTTACATCAAATTGGATATATATATATATATATCAGGATCTTTCCAACACAATGTGCTTGCCAAAGGATAAAATGTAAAAAGGAAAGGTGAAGATCACCATGCCTCTTGCATAATGGTAGAAGATAAAAGTAAAAAATAGGCCCTCCGCAGAGGGAAGCAGAGGTTGTCATGCGCTTTTATGGTTGGATGCACAAAATCTTAATGCAAAAGAACGTCACTTTATATTGCCACTTGTGATATGGACCTTTATTATGCAGTCCGTCGCTTTTATTTCTTCCACATCACAAGATCGTATAAAGCTTATTTTCTCCACATTAATAGATCATACATATTTAGAGGGCAATTTTTATTGCATGCACCGATGACAACTTACTTGAAGGATCTTACTCAATCCATAGGTAGGTATGGTGAACTCTCATGGCAAAACTGGTTTAAGGAATGTTTGGAAGCACAAGTAGTATTTCTACTTGGTGCAAAGAATTTGGCTAGCATGAGGGGGAAAAGCAAGCTCAACATGTTGGATGATCCAAGACAATATACTTTATTTCGGATATAAGAAAACATAACCCATTATGTTGTCTTCCTTCTCCGACATCAACCTTTTAGCATGTCATATTTTAATGAGTGCTCACAATTACAAAAGATGTCCAAGATAGTGTATTTATACGTGAAATCTCTCTTCCTTCAATATTCTTTTATGAATTGTTCAAGTGACCAATTCTACGTTTGCTAACTTTCAATGAGTTTACTACCTATACTTATTCTGTGTGAAGTCATTACTCCCCATGGTATAAGCATATGAAACATATATAAATTCAGATTTATGATATTCAATTATTCAACCATTTACTCATAGGATATACGTGCATCACGTGAGTAAATGACAAACTACTCCAAAAGATAATAGTGAAGGACACTGAGTAGTCAAATAATTAACTAGCCATGGGAGGATTTTTTTTATTTAATAATTCAGATCCAATGATTTTATTCAAACAGCAAGTAAAATGAAAAATACGCTCCAAGCAAAACACATATCATGTGACGAATAAAAATATAGCTCCGAGTAAGATATACTGATAGTTTTGAAGACGAAAGAGGGGATGCCTTCCGGGGCATCCCCAAGCTTAGGCGCTTGAGTCTTCCTTGAATATTACCTTGGGGTTCCTTTGGCATCCCCAAGCTTAGGGTCTTTCCACTCCTTATTCTCCTCATATTGATATCTCACCCAAAGCTTGAAAACTTCAATCACACAAAACTTAACGGAACTTCGTGAGATAGGTTAGTATGATAAAGAGTAAACCATTCACTTTGGCACTGTCAAAGACAAGGTTCATAATTGTTCTCACACAATTCCTACTGTGCCATATCATTTCTACAATTTATATTGAGAAATATAAGCCATAAAAACTAGAAACCAAGCAAACTAAGCAATGAAAACAGAATCTGTCAGAAACAGAACAGTCTGTAATGATCTGAACACTAACCATACTTCTGCTACTCAAAAAATTATTAAATAAATTGGTGGACGTGAGGAATTTGTCTATTAATCTTCTGCAAAAAGAATCAGGATCAAAGCACTCTTCTGTAAAAAATGGCAGCTAATCTCATGAGCGCAAAGTTTCTGTTTTTTTACAGCAAGATCACATTAACTTTCACCCAAGTCTTCCCAAAGGTCTTACTTGGCACTTTATTGAAACAAAAGCTATAAAACATGATTACTACAGTAGCTTAATCACACAAAAACAATAAGGATAAATATTGGGTTGTCTCCCAACAAGCGCTTTTCTTTAATGCCTTTTAGCTAGGCATGATGATTTCAATGATGCTCACATAAAAGATAAGAATTGAAGCATAAAGAGAGCATCATGAAGAATATGACTAGCGGATTTAAACCTAACCAACTTCCTATGCCTAGGGATTTTGTGAGCGCACAATTTATGGGAACAATAATCAACTAACATAGGAAGGCAAAACAAGTATAACTTCTAAACTTTAAGCACATAGAGAGGAAACTTGATATTATTGCAACTCCTACAAGCATGTATTCCTCCCTCATGATAATTTTCAGTAGCATCATGAATGATTTCAACAATATAACCATCATATAAAGCATTCTTTTCATGATCTGCAAGCATAGAAATTTTACTACTCTCCACATAAGCAAAATTCTTCTCATTCGGAATTGCGGGATCACTAGTTCCTAAAGTTGACACTCTTCCAAACCCGCTTTAGATGATAGTATTATTCATACTCCAAAAGATATAAGTGAAGTTCATGGAGCATTCTACAATTAATATAAACTAACCAATATCCAAGCTCAAAATGTATAAGTGAAGCACAGAAGCATTCTATAAAACCATACTCAAAAGATTTAAGTGAAGCTCAAAGAGCAATTCTATACGATCATACTTAAAAGATATAAGTGAAGCACATGAAGTATTCTATAAATTGATGAAGGGACATCTCATACTAGCATGGTTCTTAGAGAAAAAGAAGAACACAAAGGACACAAATCATGTGAACAAAACAAAAACCGAGATATACCAATAATTGTTGAAGAAGAAAGATGGGATGCCAATCGGGGCATCCCCAAGCTTAGATGCTTGAGTATCCTTAGAATATTTACTTGGGGTGCATTGGGCATCCCCAAGCTTGAGATCTTGCCTCTCTTTATTCTTCTCACATCGGTAACTCCTTGTTCTTCGAACCCTTCATCCACACAAAGCTTTAACAAAAACTTTGTGAGATCCGTTAGTATAATAAAGCAAATCACTACATTTAGGTACTGTTTCAGACTCATTCCAATTTCATATGAGAACTATATCTACTGTATTCCAACTTCTCTATGGTTCATACCCCCTGATACTAGCCATAGATGCATCAAAATAAGCAAACAACACACGAAAAACAGAATCTGTCTAAAACATGATAGTCTGTAGTAATCTGGAGGTTTAGTAAACTTCTGTAACTCCAACAATTATGCAATAAATTTGACAATTTGAACAATTTATACAGAAGTAATGTGCAAAAAGTTTCAGACTCATTTGACTATCCAGTAAAAAATGTAAAATCACGCGCTACAGCCAAAGTTTCTGTTTTTGTTCTGCACATAGTAAACAAGCAATCTAATCATCCTAAAACCAAGGCTTGGCACATTATTTTTATAATACAATGGATATATATAAAGGGATAATTATTTACAGAGAAACTTCCATGAAAAATTCTACATTGTTTCCGTGAGTATGAACACGAGTGCTCAAGGTCGACCCTCACTTCTTCAATGCATAACTTTCCATTCACTTCTCTTTTTGAAAAACTTTTTAGGCATGAGAGGCAAGTAATTTTTTTTGGTATTTTCATTCTTTTAAATGTTTTTTGTATGTTTCACCCACAACTAAACAGAAAAAAAGGAAAAACAAAATCTACTTAGTGAAGAAAGCAAACAAGCATACACGAGAATATCAACCCCGCGCTATTGCTCCCCGGCAACGGCGCCAGAAAAGAGCTTGATAATCCCCAAGTGCAGGGAATCATCGTAGCAATTTCCAAAGGTGGAAGTGATAAGTATGGAGTGTCGAACCCACAAGGAGTTAAAGGTAAGATCAATATTCTCTCAAGCCCTATCTGCCACTGATACGACTCTACGTACACCAAACGTTTGCTTCCAACTAGCAACGAGAAATAAAACTACGTTGTGGGTATGAATTGGATAACTTTGCATGATATCGGAGAGGTAAAATATAAAAATAGGTGTTGTTATCATAAAGTTAGAATATATTACTAAATATTATAAATAGCGAGTGTGGAATATGGTGGATCGGTGTGCGGAATTGTCCTAGGCAATTGTTAACAAGACCGGTAATCACTATTGCAGTTTCATATGAGGGAGAGGCATAAGCTAACATACTTTATCTACTTGGATCATATGCACTTATGATTGGAACTTTAGCAAGCATCCGCAACTACTAAAGATCATTAAGGTAAAACCCAACCATAGCATTAAAGCATCAAGTCCTCTTTATCCCATACGCAACAACCCCCTTACTCGGGTTTGTATTTCAGTCACTCACGCAACCCACTATAAGAGAATCATAAACGAATTGCAACACCCTACAGCGGGAATCCCTCACGCTTGCGCGACACAGAGGGCACCATAGGACAGCACCAAAGTAAAACATACAACTCATACCAATCTAGATCATCAATCAATCCAAAGACAAAAGATATCTACTCAAAACATCATAGGATGGCAACACATCATTGGATCATAATATGTGGCATAAAGCACCATGTTCAAGTAGGGATTACAGCAGGGTGTGGGAGAGTGGACCGCGTAAAATAGATGAGGATGGTGATGATGATGATGGTGATGTTGATGAAGACGATCACCATGGCGATGATTCCCCTCCCGATGGCACTCCGGTGCCACCAAGAGAGAGGAGGAGAGGTTCTCCCCCTTGTGCTTCCTCCTCCATGGCTTCCCCCTAGATGGGGAGAGGTTCTTCCTCTGGTCCTTGGCCTTCATGGCGATGATGGCCCCTCCGGGATCCTCCTCCATGGCCTCCGGTGATGATGGCCCCCTCCGGCAGGGTGCCAGAGAGGGCCTAGATTGGTTTTCAGTGGCTACGGAGGCTTCTGGCGGCGGAACTCCCGATCTAGGTTAATTTTCTGAGGTTTCTGTATTTATAGGAATTTTTGGCGTCGGTCTCACGTCAAGGAGGTGCCCGAGGCGTCCACGAGGCAGGGGCCCACGCCCAGGGGGTGGGCGCGCCCCCACCCTCGTGGACAGCCCGGGACTCTTCTGGCCCAACTCTTTTACTCCGAGGTCTTATTTTGGTCCATAAAAAATCGTCAAAAATTGGCACGTCAATTGGACTCCGTTTGATATTCCTTTTCTATAAAACTCAAAAACAAGGAAAAAAACAGAAACTGGCACTGGGCTCTAGGTTAATAGGTTAGTCCCAAAAACCATATAAAATATCATATAAATGCATATAAAACATCCAAGGTTGATAATATAATAGCATGAATACTTCATAAATTATAGATACATTGGAGACGTATCACATGGTAAGACATAAATGCCCTTCAATGATATGACCCTTAGGTGGGTAGGTATTTTGGGACAGCTGGCGCATAGCACATCAACAGTCGGAAATTTGAGGTTCAAGTTCTTCAGGGCTATCATGTTCCTCACTTGTAGGCAATCCGCACTGGCGAATTCCTAACTCCTCAGTCAGGACAAATTCCTCAGAGACCAGAAGAACTTCGTCTCTGTCACTGAAGAAATTGACTGAACTGTATGAGATTTCCAATGGCTTCACTCGAAGGGATTGGTAGGTGTAGGATTTTGAGTTGAGCATCACTTGGAAACTTTTCCTTAGTTTTACCTTGGCCCCCTTTAATAGTACGGTGTTTCCTATGACTCAAGAAAGAGAAAATGAAACTACAAAAACAAAAGTCTTCACGCTTCATGTTCCTCACATGAATATCAAGTCTTCATGGTCACACCAATTTCTTCACTTTCAAAGTCTTTAGAAATCCAAAGTCTTCAGTTGAAGACATTCATTTTTAGGGGTCGACTTTCTCTATAGATACCAAACTCCTCATAGACTTATAGATCTGTGTACACTCACAAACGCATTAGTCCCTTAACCTATAAGTCTTCAATACACCAAAATCACTATGGGTCACTAGATGCACTTACACCAACCGTATCACCTCATTGGAGCTGGCTGACGGCCATGCGAGTAGTGATCCAGTTGAGGTAAAAGAGGAAGTCACTAACTTCTACCGTGCAATGTACCAATCACAAGGCTACAGTCTGATGGAGGGGCTGCTGCAATGCTTTCAACAATGGGTAACCGCTGACATGAATTATACACTCAAGAGGGAGTACACGGCGGTCGAGGTAAAAACTGCATTGTTCGATATGGCGCCATCCAAAGCGCCCGGCGTAGATGGATTCACCGTGACTTTTTACCAACGACACTGGGATGTCGTGGGGGAGGATATCACTTTGGCAATACTGAGTTTTTTGAATGGTGGGGAGCTACCTTTGGGACTGAATGATACGGCAATAACTTTTATCCCTAAGTCCATCACCCACAGAGAATCTCACGGTACAGGCTAATCGCTTTGTGCCCAGTTTTGTACAAAATCGCCGTCGACAGTGGCCAACCGCGCTCGTCTTATCCTCGACGAGGTCATTGGGTAAGAACAAAGCGCTTTTGTTCCAGGCCGCTTAATCACGGACAACGTTCTAGTGGCCTATGAGTGTATCCATGCTATTAGGAGAAGGAAGAAGGGCAAGAACTACAGCTGCGCTATCAAGCTTGATATGCTCAAAGCGTACGATCGTGTGGAATTGCATTATCTCGAAGCTATGTTGGCTAAACTAGGCTTCGGTGATCGTTTTACCAGCCTAATTATGAAGTGTGTGACATCGATTATATTCACCATCAAGGTTAACAGAGAGTTGCTACCGTATTTCAGCCCGTTCAAAGGACTACGCCAAGTCTTCCCAGTATCTCCATATCCCTTTCTAATATGCGCCCAAGGACTCACCTCAATGCTCAATAATTTTGGCGGTGTGCGTATTGACAGGGGGATCCGTGTGAGCTTTCAAGCACCATGGGTTAGTCATCTCTTATTTGCTGACGACAGTCTCATTTTCCTCAAAGCTAACACCCAAAGTGCATAATGGCTCAATAAGATTCTTCATATATATGCTACTTGTTCGGGTCAGGCAGTGAACCGGGACGAGAGCTCCATCTTCTTCAGTGGCAATACAGAGCAGTCCCTTCGAGAGACTCTCAAACAATCTCTCGGTATTTCAGTTGAGGCGTTCTACGAATGATATTTGGGATTGCCCACGGCCATTGGACGAATCACAAGTGGTACTTTCAGCCACATTAGTGATCGTATCTGCAACAAGATTTGTGGCTGGTCAGAACGAAACCTTGCTTGTGCGGGGAGGGAAGTGCTTCTAAAATCTATTGCTCAGGCAATCCCAACCTACAGTATGAGTTGTTTTCAGCTGACAAAGAAAGTGTGCAAGACTATCACCTCGCCAATGGCAAAGTACTGGTGGGGAAGCTCTTTGGATAAGAGATCCCTACAGTGGCTAGCTTGGGATAAATTGACATAACCTAAGATCAAGGGTGGCTTGGGTTTTCGGGACCCTCAAGTTTTTAATCTCGCTATGCTCGGCAAGCAAGGCTGGCGACTCCCAACGAACCCAAATTCACTTTGTGCAAGGGTGTTGAAAGGTAAATACTTCCCTAACACAAACTTTCTCCAAGCTTCGATTCCTAAGAGTGCTTCTTCGACCTGG